>NW_020799097.1:37879214-37906933 GCF_003259725.1 Athene cunicularia
GGGGGGGCTCTCAAGCAGCGCTGAGACACTATAACCTGGTGAGAGTGCTTACAGTTATTATGGACATTCACTAGTACTGGCCTTGAACAAGTTGTTCTCATCTAGTAATCAGGATCTAAGCTCTAAGTTTACCAGTATCACCATCTCCAAACTTTTGTCACATAACTTGACAGAACAAGTATTCATGTACAACTTTCATTTTACACCTATTACATGCACCCGTCCAGGCTCTCTCCATCACACGGAACTGAAACAGCAATTTTATGTCCCCCTCCTCTTCCACTGGGCAACACAAAGCACATCTACTGACTCGTGCCCCAAAAGCAGCATCCCTGATTTACCAACATGGGAAAAGCAACTACTTTCTGAAAAGGCACTGCAGAAACAATTCTCATGTGTTGCACTATCCCACTGGAATTTCACAAGGATGAATCCTGAGTCCCAGTGGGGTTTCAGAGGGAATCACACACTTAGAGGGGGAATACAAGGGTCCCTCTGACAAAGCAGATACCCAAAACATGTCCTCTACTAGGAAAACATGTCCCAGCTTGGCAAGTTTTTAAAGCTGGAATCTTTAAATTACTGTGTTGAACCAGAACTATTTACTAGTCTTCTGCAAAATGAATGCTTTTGTTTAAGGGCTTAAACAAGTCTATTATTAATAGTACCATAGAAAACAATAAAAAAAAACCTACTAGATACTCGTAATTTCTCCCACATGTGGGAGAATTAAATGAGCAGCATTTAGATTTCTAACCTTTTATATTCTAAAGTAAGGACACAAGTTGTGAAAGGTACATATGCAACTCCAATAAACCCAGATAATTAGAAAATTCTGGACTGTGTGCAAGGAGTACACAACATTTATCCTGTTACACATACAGACATACTCTTAACAAACTAGGTAGCTTCCTCCATAGACTATACAATTTGCCAAAGAAGAAACATCATCTAATACAAACAACAAAAAGGAAAATTGCAGCTTTAAAGTAAAAGTAATTAAATCCCAAACCTTTTGTTTGGATTATTACATATGATAGTATAGTATTTCATATGGTACTACGGTACTTAAATGTCTGTCATTTCTGAAATGTCAGCGACAGCCTGTTACCTAAAAGTAGGTCAGGAGAACCTCTTGGCTAGGCTCGCGTAGCTCAGTCCTTCTTCCCATTTTCTTTCCCAGTGGATCTCGTACTCACAACTGTGTCAAGTTTGAATGTCTTTTCATTCTTTGCTATCAGTTACACTGTTAAGGAAATCTGCCTATTCAAAACCAAAAACAGTCAACACCTCCCTCTAAGAGGAATTCTACATTACAGGAAATTCAGTCTTTCACAAATAAAACATTTTTATTTGTTTGTTTGTTTCAGATGAACACTGCATGAAAATACACCACATTGGCAGAAGTTCACCAAAAAAATCCTAAAGACTTCAGCATACTCTAACCCATGAAAGTAAAACTTTTATCTAATTAGGTATCTTTTCACACACTTCAGACAAATACACAACAGTACTATAAAAGTCACCATTGTTTATTCAGTTTAAGAAATAACACTTATTTCTTTCTGCTCTTTGCTTTCTATAAGCTTCCTAAGCATGTGTACTGATTTTAGATGTATGGTCTGACAGAGGTTTTTTTAAATATAGAAAATCATTGGTAGATTCCGTAAGTAATACTGCAGGCAGCCTGGATAAAACAGAATCCCAGTAACAAAATCACATCATTATAAAAGACCCCCTCCCCCCACCGCCTCGCAAACCCAACCACATGCTGGGCTCTGAAATGACAGACCAGATATTGATAATATCTGCTTAGGTTTGCACTATTTAATAGATAATTATCACCGGAGAGGGAGCGGGTCTAGACTGGTTTCTATTGTTTTTTTTTTCTTCTGTTTCTTTCCTTCTAAAGAGAGGAAACCACATAAATACATTCCGAGCTTTCTTCAAAATTGGATGCCAAAAAGCTCACATGCCAACATTAGACAGTTTTAAAGGGCCACAGTTCACATACCCTACATATGCTTGTTCTTGCAGGCATATATATTAACTGGAAAAAAACCCACTTGTTTCCCTCTTTGAGAAGAGCACTCAAAAAATGTTTTACTTACAACTTCGTAGTTGTAACTAACTCTCACATCACTCAATGTTTTCCTGGCAGCTTAAGTCCATGGTAATTAGAAGCTTCACTTCTAAAACATTTGATTAGAAAAACTGCTTGTGAAGCTTCAAATTGATAAAATGTCCATGAGAAACATAAACCCATGAATGCCAAAACTTTAAACTAGTCCTCCAATAACATTTGTAAAAATAGACAGAAATACACTATTGAGTCATAAGATGAAAGGCAGGGCTACTGATAGGAAAAAAATGGGACTTCTTGGGTTAATTTTCTCTTGTAGCATCTAATCCTGCACATATATGGCACTTTGACTGTATAAAAGTGGAAAGAAAGTTGGGTTTAGTCAGATAATTTACAGTCCTATGTTCTCACTCATAAAACCAGCAAGTGCATACCTAACAGTCTGAACCATCCTTAACTATTTAGATCAGTTTTCATAGATCCCTAGAAGTCAGATGTCACTATTATAAAGCAATTTGAGCAAAGGTTTTTAAAAAATACTGAAAAACAGTTAATGGGACATTATTTTAAGAGAACAAAATTTTATAATCTAGTTAGCAATGAAATACAAACCATTATTGTATGCATATAATTCATGATAACCAAAAATAAAAGAGAAACATGCAGGTTGGAAAGGACTTAAGGAGGTTCCCTGGCCCAGCCCCTTCTCAGAGCAGCTTCAGTGGGGCCAGGCTGCTCAGGGTCATCTCCAGGTGAATACTGAGTCTCTCCAAGAATGGAGATTCCAGTTCTGGCCAGGCAGCCTCTCACTGCACTTGATCATCCACAAAGTAAAAAAAATTTTCTTCATAACTATTTCAAATTTCCCATATTCCAACTTGTCTTTTTTGCCTCTGACCCTGTCACCATTTTCTCTGCACCATCCTGCTAGGTACTTGTACACAGCAGTGAGGTCTCCCCAGGCCTTCTCCACTCCGAACAAACCCAGTTACCTCAGCCCCTCCTCATACATCCCATGCTCCAGTCCTCTGACCATGTTGGTGGCTACCCACTGGACTAGCTCCAGCACGTCCATGTCTTGTAGTGGAGAGTTCCAATCTGGATGCCATACTCCAGATGTGGTCTCACAAGTGCTGTGTGGAGGGGAGGAAGCACTTGCCTTGATGTGCCAGCTACACTCTTGCTAACCAGCCCCATTTGCAGTTGGCCACCTTTGCTGGAAGGGCACACTGGTAACTCATCTTCAACTTGGTGAACAAGTCACCCCAGGCCTTTTTCTACTGAGTGGCTTTCTCTCCACCTGTTTCCCAGCCTGTACTGTTGCACACAGTTATTCCATCCTAATCACAGGGCTGCTCAACTGAACTTCATGGAGTTCCTGTCAGACCATTTTTCCAGTGTTTCTAGATCACTCTGAAAAAGCAGCCTGCCTTCTAACATGTATAGTCCTCAGGCTTGCAGATAGTGCAGTCTTTCTTATCATACAGCTTATTAATACAGATGCTAAATTATTCAGCCCACATATTGTTTTAACCACAATATTGTATTAATTGAAATAATAATTTTGTTCTACTTTTCCAGTGGAGCAGGAAACTTGAATTTAAGTAGAGCATTGCTCCTAAGTCTCCTCTCATACAAGTAAAAGTCAGAACAAGCCATGTGCAATGCACTCCACTGTGATACACGGGTGAGAGTCTCACCCAGGATCACCATCAAGTATAACATTTTTTTTCAGCCAGGAACTCTATGAAAATGCTGTAGCTTACATTTTATTGCACTAGGAAATAAGTATTACCAATCCTCCATCCAACAGCAAAGTAATGTTATACTACTGTAATTTAACCTTTAGAAAAACAAATTACTACACAGTCCATCTTAAAATGCTGCCTCTAAACTCCACCATCTTTTTTAATTTGGATTTTGAGTGGGTTTTTAGCTTTTCAAAATCTATGTGGTCTCCCAAACTAGTTGTTTATTCTATTTTATCTACCAATAAATGAGAAAAATTATAATTTTCACTTTCTCTCTGCAGGCTTTTCTCATTTTGTTGAAACCTGTTTTCTTCCCTTATCTTCCCCGGACTTAGTCCATCCTTCCTTCAACCTCTACTCCCCTGTGGTCCTTGACAGGATTTTCTGGGTCATGGGGTTTTTTGGGGGTTTGGGTTTGAATTTTTTCTAAATACAGATATTTAGAAATTGAAAGGATCAGTCTGCAATAATTCTTCAAAAAGGCAAACAGACAAAAACGATGCAGAAATACTTCTCCAAAGACAACTGTACTTATTTTCTAAAATGAAAATGTGAAAATGAGTAAGAGGTTCTAACAAATGCTTGCTCTTCTAGCTTCATATTTTTCTGAACAGAATCTAGCATCTGTTTCTCTGTTCAAGGGGTGAACATTCTGCAACAAAATAAAAAATAATAAATATCTGCTAATACTTCAGCAGCTTTTCTGTTTACTTGAACCAATTTTTTTCATTTTAAGACCAATTCTTATAGTGGAATCTACTGGTTTTCCACTGGAAAATTTCAGTTGAGATTATGACAGGTGTGAAGATTAATCTAACCTCATTTTCTCTTAATTAACAGCCTCATTTTACCCATGGTTTAATGCAAATGACTAATGGCTGGAAGATAGTAATCTGTTTTTCTTTGGAATGTCCTAAACACAGTTAATATGCTTCTAAATGAGATCATAGAACTATTTATAGCACCAATTTGACTTTTTTGTTTCACCATAGCACATATAATTAGAGACAAACAAATATTTTTTTATCATTATTTCTATTGTGTTTACTCATCTTACACTATTTGGCAATTTAGAAACAAAATCTAAAGTCCAACCTTGTTAAGACAGACATTGCTGGAGTGATTTTTTAGGTGAATTCTCACCCTCGGACAGTTCTTACTAGAAGAAAAAAAAACATAAAAAAGCTTGCTGCAGCATTATACTAATTCCAAGAAGATTATCAAAATCACAGATATTCTGTTTTTAAACAGCTGGATTTTTCACAATTTAACAATAATTTCTTACAGTATCTGTTAATTGATTAATATATTTCTGAGGTACACTAAAGAGATGAATTCCGGAAGGGACCATTTTCATTCACATGCAGAAAAGTAATTAAGAATGTAATAATTTATTTTTTTTCTAAACACTACCAATAGTAAGGAGTTTCAGCAGTGGGGGAGGAGAGAGAACCCTCTCACATTGTTTCAGCTTGAGCTCTGCTGATACCAAGACCTGGAGGACCTCTATGCAATGCTCTTGTCCAACACAGGACCAGTTCACGCTAAGCCATGGGATGGTTGTGTTAGTCTGGATTGCATGGAGGAAATCACAAACTCTAGCCAAGCAGTTATGTGAGCAACAGCCCTGACGTATGTGCCAGCAGAAGAATGCTTTTGGAAGATCAGTTCATGTCACCTAAGACAGTAGCAAAGCTACACTGACAGAACTTCCTCCTGGAGGCATACATCCCATCTCCATGAGAGGGCTCTACCGACACGCCTGCATCAGCAGAAGCTCTGTTGCAGCCCTCCACACAATCACAGGCCATCCCTCCCCCAGAGAGCCTTCAAGAACAACTCTTCACATCACTGCCTAAAAAAAAAAAAAAAATAGGTCTGGTTAAATAATTTTCATCTGTGTAGCTTCTTTCTGCTGAACAGCGTGTGCAAGCAGCCCTTAACACATACACACACCAAAAACTGCTTCAATCTGATCACTCATTTGAAACAAGATTTGTACCAAATGAAATGGAAACTAATATATAACTCTGGTTAATGCATTACCGTGACTGAAATTAAAAGCATTGTTATTCTCCTTGCTGAGGGAGAGCAGACGGCAAGGTCACACGGGTCATTTCTGAAGCAGGGAAGGGGAAACGGATCATCAGTCAGGATACTTTTCAAGTAGAACATATTTACAAAACCTGAAGCGTTCCAGCTCCTTGAATGAGGTGATTCTTGCATGCACTTCATCAACTTTCTCTTGCAGAAATACAAAAGAAAACATAACTACTCTTGCAATAAGAAAACTTTCTGGAACCCTTCAGGCTGTAACACATTAGGAATGCTGTAGTACATGATTATATTCTGCCTTGTTTTTGAAACCTACATCAAACCCCCTATCTAGACCTGCTCTATATCCTACAAATGAACCTTTTAATTTTGTCAAGGATTAGTGTCTAGCCAAGATTACATAACCATCAAAAAAAAAATTTTCCAGGTGATACTCCTATATACAATTTTTTAACTCTGGGAAGAGTTATCTCCTAGGTATAGACACATCAGTGAACCAAAATAAGAATCAGGGGATACATCACCAATATTAATGAATACAAATACTATCACATGTTCTTTCCAATACTTTCTAGGAGAATTAATGGAAAAGCTGCCCTGCGGATGGTCTCACAGGCTATCAGAAGATGCTTTACCTACCTTCTTCATTTCCATAGTGTGCTAAAACAAGCTCTAATTATCCCTTTGGTAATTTGGTTTATGGGTTTTGTGCCTTGAATGAATACGCAGAAAAATGTATAAATGGGAGGGGCTGCAAATCTTTTTGAAAGTCAGTGGAGTTTGGGAATTAAATTGATGTATATGCCTGCCAGCATGAGGAATTGCAGACAGAATAGCATCCTGGCAGCAGGTCAGCAACAGGTGAATAAGGCTGGAAGAATCTCCCCCATTTGAACTGTAGTTCAGATCCAACTGTTTGCATCTTAAATCAGCACCAAGCAATAGCAAGAGAGAACTTATAACAAGAATCTACTAGCTTAACAGCATAAAGGGAATCAGCTGTATTATTCTTTTTAATATCTCATATAAAATAGCACTTTTTTAAGACTTTACATGGGAAGATAGCAGTAGCCAAACAACAGTAGTAACAGATGCGGGAATTTCAACATTAAGCTTTGTTACTGTATGTTATTATATGTACTTCTACTTTGTTTTTTTCCTCCAAATATGGTTGGAGTAAACACACAAAACCAGACCCAATGACTATTCAAAGTGATTAGATAAGAACCAAGGAAAGGAATTTGAAAATACGCTTGCTAAGGGTTTAATACACACAAAAAACCTTTTGTCAGGAAGGAAAGAGAATAGAACAGCTAGCTCTGCTTTTCTTGAAGCTGAAAAGAAACACAGGAGGGATTACTGGCACTACCAATCTCTAAACCAGTTATGGATCCTTAGGATTCAATGTAATAGCTATGCACCAGACCCCACATAATTTTTAGAACATCAAGTAAAGCAAGTGCAAGAGAAATATTTTCATCAGTCTGACTCAGAGAGCAAAACTTTCTTAATGGCTATTAAGAACTAGACCCTATCTTCATATCCACACACACAGAGTAAGCACTGTTCCCAACCCAGAATGTTCTCCCTAAGCGATTTCTGTAAGTAAGTGCAAAGATACAAAGCATGTTGTACATAAATAGGTCTACATGTCAATTTTTTCACTCTCTCACTAATACATACTATAAATACATTTTCCCTCTTTCACTAATACATTCTATTTCTGTCAACTACAGCAAACTATCTGTAGGTAGCTACCCAGTAGCATATTAAGTTGCCTTTGCTAGCTTTAACAATTTACTCAACTGGAGCTGATGACAGCTTGAAAAGGAAATAACAAGACACTCCCAGGAAAGTGCTGCCTACATTTTGGTATGTCTAATCTCAATGATCTTATTTATTTATAAGTGAAATCCTCTCACTTTTTTGTTATGGGAAGGATGAAAAAAAAAGTAAATCAGCACTAATTGTGAGCCACAGCAATTTCATATATTGGGTCTGACAAACAAGTGAAATTCTCAGAAAAGCTACTGTCTTCTCTTGCATGAATTTGAACCATATAGCATGCATCTATATACATTTAAAATACCCTATGAAACATTTTTACTGCACTAAAAGTTGTTGGGACCTATAGAAATACTTAAGCCCAGACACTTAAAGGTTTTGAACCCCTTATTTATTAATTCTATATATTAGGTGAATGCACATTATGTTTTTTTGTTTGAATGGGATGCAGGGTTTTGAATCAAGTTTTCTGATTGTTACCACTCACTGTATTTGGCTTATATTGGACAGTCGCAGAGCACTTGAAGTAAATTCTTTTTGGATAAAAAGTAATTAGAAGATATATTCCAGGAGTTCACCTAGTATGCCTGAGTTGTAAGCTCACATTCAGTCTACAGGATCAGACTACAGTTAGCCCGAAAGTAAAAAAACAAGAAAACCCAAAAAAACCCAAAATCTTCAGCTCCTTAACAAAGAAACAAAACAAAAACCACAGACCAAAGAAATAAAATCCAGATTTAAAAAACCTTTTTTTTAAATCCACCTCCCCAAAAAAATTTAAAATACATTTTTAAATAGCTCCAAGTCTCAGGACTCTCCTAAAAAAATCCTTGATGCTGTATACTGTGGGCATCTGGTGTACAGATCAATCATATTTGCTACTAGAAGCACGGGCCATAAAGGGCCTGTTTATTGCTTGCATACAGTTTGCAAATCTATGTATCTAAGAACATTAATTAAAATGTAGGAGATTGGTGTGGAAACTATTCTACCATGAGCACTGGGTACTGCAAGTGCTCTGTTCTTCTCTTCAACATAATACAGAAAAGAAAAACGTCACATTGGTTTTTATGGTGTACTTGTTATATTTCCACTGACACGTTAATATAAGCAAGAATAACATGATTAAATTATTCTGAATTGTGCAGTCATAAAGAATTACACATGACTCAGAACAACTGCCAATTGAAAACACAAGCCTACAATTCCAAGAGGAGCAACAGCAGCTGATTTTGGCTTTCTCCCTAAAAAGAGGTTCCTGGTCAGTGGAGATTCTGACTCACCCAGATGTTTTGTGCTATTTCTACCCCATTATCATTGATTAGGTCAAGCGCAGCCCCAATATGTCTTCCTTATTGTTAGCCAAACTTTATGGTTTATTCCTATCTCTTGTAAACTCCATAGCTAGCATAGCTCTAGAAGATGAGTTTCTTCTCCAGTCGCTGAGATTACTGAGCCTGTAGAGCTCCAGCCTATTCGAGAAGGCTAAAACCACAACCAGGAAGGTGGTCAGTTAGCTAGTCAATGCCATGGAGGTTGCTTTAAACCTGCTTTGAAGTAGACAGCACATTCAGCAAGGTTTCAGTGCAATGGAACAAGCTTTTCTCAGGAACCCAAAGGTAATAGCACACAGGCATCTCCATTCCCTATATGCTGTAAGTCCACCAGACTCCATTTGATCTGGTTTTGTTCCATTCACACATGCTGCAGTATTTTAAAGTTGTCCCTGCTTTGAGCAAAGAACTGGATCATGTAAGCTCCATGGATCCCTTCCAATTTAAGATTATTCTGTGATCCTGGGTCTCAGTTTCTAGGCTGCTATTAGGGCATCCAGAAGCCACTGAGAATCCAAACAAACCTCAAAGCTGTAAAACAACTTTAAGAAAGGTAGCTGGCATCAGAACAGCTGACAGCTGAAAATGGACAGGAAAAAAAGAACAAAAGATTCCAAAAATCAGAGACAGAAATCTAGCAAGATGAATATGTATTGCCCCCTTTTCTAAGTGAGCAGTTATGACAGAAAGACAGACCATTCTTTCTATTGTACCTGGCTTGAACTCTCAACTACAGCAACCTATTTATAGATAGCTAGCCAGTAGAGTTTCAAGTTTGCTAGCTTTCATAGCAGTTTTAGTAACAGAGGTAGGACCTACTTTAACAACTCACTCAACTGGAGAAGATGACAGCTTGAAACAGTTGGTGTGGAGGCTTTTCAAACCTTTCATTTATATTTCTCCTCTGTAGCACACTTGGACTGTGGCTTGCTGTTTAATTTCCATGCACCAAAGCCTTTGAGAGATCTAAACAAGCTGAACTAAGTGAAACCAACTGGGGTATAGGGGGGGAGATCATCACAGTTGATATGCTCTGTAGACCCAGATGGAAGGTTTTCAACCTGAGATTTACATTTCTTTAGTGATGATGGGATTATCCACTCTGTATTTATTAGAATTCCTTGAAATTAATATTAACAATTTTGCCTTAGAAACAGCCCCGGATGGCCTTCTCTCGGGCCAGAGCAGAATGTGATGAGAACTACAGGGTTCTGCTACATCCTTCCCCTGCAACTTATGCAAAGAGAAAAAAGCTCTAAAGAGAAAGCACTGCCTTGGGTTTGCCTGAATAAATATTTCCCAGCTTCTCAAGGAGCTGCTCAAGTTGCACTATATTTCCTTTACAGAAGTGTTGATAGCTCTTTGAAAATTCCACAGATAGCAGCAGAGGAACCAGAGGCACAATAGCTTCTCTTTTTTTATAGTATTCCAAAACTTGTATGATATTGCCAAGAGACTTGTATTCAACAGAATTTACGAGTTTGACAGAGAGGTCATGCACATGTGCTACACGTATTCAGGTATTTCTTCCTCCTCCTGCTATTTATTTTTTAGGGAGAACAAATGCTTAGCTGAGTAACTGAAATCTCTGACTCCAGTAGATACCAACCAAATATCAGGCTGGCAAACTGTCCTTGTTTCTTGGGTATCTACATGGTGATTCCCTAGATAACAGGCCCCTGTTTTTATGGTACTTTCATCATCTTCACTTCTGCTGGAACAGAAACATGACAGGCCACAAACAATCCAGGTGATTACTGGAGAGTCTGAGTGATGATACAGGAGATACTGGGTGACCCAGCTAGGGGTGATGCAAAGCTAGATTGGCTCTTCCCACATAAAGACCTGTCTGGGGATACAATAATCAATGTCAACCTTGGATAAAGTGACCATGGCTAGTACAGTTCAAGATCCTAAGGGTATGGAGGAAGGCAACTAGAACATTACAGACTGGATTTAAGCCAAGGGTATATCATTCCTGATCAGCCTGACTGCCTTCTATGGTAAAATCACTGGATTTATGGACAAGGGGAGACAGAGGATGTCATTTATCACACCTTAAGCAAGGCTTTCAAAACTGAGTCCCAAAAAATCCCTAAATTGGGATATTACAGTCTAGATGGGTGGACAACCAGCTAGGTAAAAAAACTGTTGGACAATGGGGCTCAAAAGGAAACAGTTAATGAGTTATACTCAACCTGCAGGCCAGTAAGAAGTGGAGTGCTGCAGGAGTCTGTAATGGGACCTGTCCTATTTAGCATCTTTATCAATGACATGGAGAAGGCAACTGAGCATACTCTGATCAGGTTTGCAGATGACACCAAATAGGGGCAACCGTGGATACAACCAAGAGCAGGGCTGCCATCTAAAGGAACTCAGCCAGGAGAAACAGGCTGACAGTAACATTATGAAATTCAACCAGGACAAATGCAAAGTTCTGCAACCTGGAAAGGAAACAATACAGGCTGCAATGATTCAGGCTGGTGACAGACTGACTGGCTGAGGAGGAGCAGGTCTGTTGAAAAGGACCTGGTGGACAGCAAACTGAGCAGAAGCCACCAGTGTGCACAGGCAACAAAGGCAGCCAACAGTATCCTGGGCTACATTAGAAGCAGCATAGCATACTATCAGGAGCATAGATTGAGGGAAACTAATCATACTACTTTACTTGGCGCTCATTAGACTTCATTTATGGTAAGAGTCCATTGGGTCCCCAATACAAGAAAGATATCAGTAAACTGGAGTGAGTTCAGTAAAGGGACACCAAGATGATCAGGGGCTGAAGGACATCCCCTATTAGGGAATGGGGTTTGTTCAGCCTGGAGATAACAAGGTTTTGGGGGGACCTAATAGCAGCCTTCCAGCACCTATGCTATCTAGGCCGTCCACAGCAGAACACAGCAGAAGGACAACAGGCATAAGAGAGGCTCACACTGGATATAAGGAAAAAAAAAATTCCTCCCACGAGCACAAACACATACAGAGGTTACACAGACAAGCTGTATAGTCTCTGTCCTTAGAGGTTTTCAAGACCTTACAGAATACAGCAGTGAGCAACCTGTTCTCTTTCCATACCTGGCCCTGCTTTGAGTAGGAGGTTGGACCAGAGACCTCCTGAGATCCCTTCTGACAGGAATTACCCTATGATTTTATAATAATATTCCACTCACATTTCCCATGTTGATATTACAAGCTTCTTCCACTAAGTAGTATTCAGACAGTGATCTTCATAGTTTTAGGAAAAAAAGATCATTTCAAGAAGCGCTGCAGTTTTTACAGACACTGCAAATAACTAACTCCATGTTGAGGAATGCTAGGTATTTTCAATTACTTTGTATCATTATTGTTGCTGATGATACCCTTTGGGTCAGGCAGGGGGACAAAATGAACACACATACACACCCATCGGTTTCACACATCAGTGTAAGCCAGCTGAATCAGGGCCAAAGCACTGGAAAGACTTATTGTGATAGGCCAACTGCACTGCAATAAACATACACACAAAAAATTGTTCCCCAAAATTAAACTAACAAGCTTGACAAAACTTACTTGACAAGATAAAATGTCAGAGCACGGACTAAATTGGGTAGGTTAAGCCATGGGAAAGGCTTATAAAAATACCCTCTTTGCAAGTTCCTTATCATGAAAAACTACAGGAGGGTGGAGTAATTTTGTTTAGAAGGTATTCTTTTACAACCCAGGACATGTTGTTGCAATTACTTCCAGTACTTCGGTCCATATGCCACACTGACAAAACCACTCAATTGTTAACTTGCATTTTCCTTTAAATACTCATTTGAAGGCAGAATGGAATAGCAGCATACATGCTCTAGAGACACTGAGGCTCTCTTCACGCGATGACTCAAGAGTTTCCAGCCAGGACAGGTTCTGCTCCTGCAAACATGTATTTGGTGTTGCAAACAGAAATTAATTTCCCTACCACAGCATGTATCGTCTACTGAAGAAAGGACAGGATAGGTTAGGAAAAATCCTGTTCAAGTCATACCACTTCAACCAAAGCTAGATTTCTCACACTCAGTGCTAGTACTTGGGTTCCAACACCTACAGCAACAAAATAAGATTAATGAGGTTTCTATTATTAATAATAATCACCTCATTATTATTATATTTGCCAAGAATAAGAGATTCACAGAATGGAGAGCAGATTCACCATAACAGATCCATCTTCAGTTTTCTACAGCTGCATGTCTAACTACTACATTATTGCTTTGATCTCCACACAGCAGCTTCACCTATGTAAGTAATGAAGTGTAAGTAAGAGGCCAGTACAAAATAAATGAGGCTTTTATGCATGTGCCACATTTCTTTATAATATCTGAAAGATTGTTTCTATGTATGTAAGTAAATAGATGCATGTAAATATTTTCAGGAAAAAAAAAATGTTTATTATCCCTGTATGCTTTGAGAGTCGCACTACTGGCAATCTGGAGCACAGCCAGACAAGCATTATCATTCTGTAGCTACTTATACAATTATTTTCGGGATTAGGTTCACAGATATTA
Organism: Athene cunicularia; assembly: GCF_003259725.1. NCBI lineage: Eukaryota > Metazoa > Chordata > Aves > Strigiformes > Strigidae > Athene > Athene cunicularia. Next base: position 37,892,746 of record NW_020799097.1, read on the forward strand.
ATTCATCATGTAGGCTGTCTGGTCACTGCTAAAATCCCATAATAGAAAACAAGAATTTATTTTGAAATAACAAATTATTACAAAATGTGGGAGGATTAAGATATAGTTCAATACTTTGACATGAAAATAGATTTACTTTGCTAACTGTTAAACCTTCATCAGGTTATTTTTCAAAGAAAATCTTATTGAGCTGGGTATTTACATTACAGAAGCATAATTTCTAAGAATGTCATAACAATTCATATGTAAAGAAAATGTGTATCTTTAGAGGACACACACATGCACATTTTTGAAAAACAAAATTCTAAAAAGATATCTTTGATGGCAATAGGCGGCTCAACTATATAAGTTATGGCAGGAGGTTTATTCAGCCTTTACACATTTTCTTTGCAGGACATTTCCTCTAGGGAATCAACATCAGAATCCTAAGTGTGGGAGAAGAGTTAATTTCAAATTTGTATCACCTCTGCCTAGCCAATAGCTAGCGAAGTCTTCAGATAGCTAAATATACCCTGAGAAAGTCAGCCTTCATTCAGATCATCACATGAATTTAAGTCCTGGAGGCATTAAATCTAGCTTCTTGAAGAAATTAAGTTTCACTGAGTTAAAAACTACCGAGTAGTAGCTAGGTGAAAGCTGAAATACCTTTTCTTGCAGGAATTATTAACCTCAGCTTCCTCAGACTGATAAATACTGAACACTTGCTCACCTCTTCTCCCCACTCAGCTGGAATGGATGCAACTCAGTGCTGCTGCCCAGGACCAGGAGGCTTAGAGGAGGCAGCCAAGGGTCAGCTACCACTTCATCTAATTGGAACTAATCTGCATGTGGTACAGCATGGCCTGAAGCCAAGAGCAGGTTTAGCTACACAGATGGATGATTCCTTCCTGCCTATTCAGATCTTCTTTCCCCCTCCCAGCACTGAGCACTGGCCATAATTTGCAGTCCTGTCTAATGGATTTTCATGGATCTAGGAAACTGTATATGCAGGAGACTGAACATCCACTAATACCCTCTCTATTTGTAATTGCAATACAGCAGAAGGTAGATGGACATGGACAAAATACGTCAGGACTATACAGATTAGACATGGGTCTACTTAGATGTGACTTTAAAAGAAACAGCAGCCTGCTGAGTGGTTACTGCAATAACTAGAAGATGATTCCCTCCACCAAGGAAAGAAAATTGTAATAGAAGCTAGATAATAGCAGTACAAAACCAACATAGCAGAACACTATCTAAAAAGACTAAGTATACAAGACCAAGTACTTTATACTAGTTTTCATCCTCTGAATTTCTCAAATGTGGCTTGCCTTGTCAGATGAGATTTAATAATCACAAGTGCATGACCTAGTTTCCAGTCCAGTGCCCAATCTACTACAATATTTTGTCTCTCTTGTTGAAGTAGAGCTCACTAATTAAAGTGGGAAAAATGTGTGTACTCATTACATAGTTCTGAAGTAAGACAAAGAAAGCTTCAATCATATGTTTAAAGATCTGTCAAGTGTACCTCAAAGCAAACCAGAAAGGGTGTCTGTTAGTCACACACCCTGTTTAAAGGAACATTATGACAACTGTAATTTCCTATATTCATGTATTCTTACCTGGCTGTGTTTTACCAGCTACAACCTTACTGCAGAATAAAGTTAGAGATCTCAGTATCTATAAAACCAGAAGAAAGTTATTTCTTGCCATAAAGTACATGAAAGTAAGAAGTTTAGGAAATAACATTAGTTTGAAGGGTGTATTTATTTATCCTACAGATTTATTTTTTTTTCCTAAGAATTACACTTCAGAAGGAAGCACTCAGTTTTTATTTTCTATTTTGAGTTTATCCATGTACTCCAAGAAACACAAGAGCTGGGTACCTCAAACAGCCTGGCAGGAGAGCAGAGGCTCCAGTTTCATGCAGACTCCTGACCTGGAACACTTTTGTTTTTCTGGCAAACCCAAGGCCAGTGGCTAAGAGACAGAGCCGGACCGGTTATGTTTCCCCAGGTAAGATGCAAAGTGAGATGTTCTACTTTTCCTGAGCTTAGATAAAGTGTTCCTTTCAAGCAGCTGCCGAGGGCATGTGGGGAAAGTCACCTTCAATGCAGAAAAAAAGCAGTACAGTGAGTAAGACACCTTTTCTGATACCTGTTTACACAGACTCACCTAAATTTATTTTTCTCACCTAGAATCAATGTATTTAGTTCAACTACTGCAGTGTTCTAAAGAATTTGTATGCTCTATACACAGTTAAAAAAAAAAACAGAATTATCAAGCTATTTAAGAAACATTTCTTATTCCTTTACCTGACCCTTGACTGACCTAATAAAGACCACCATGCCAAATCCCTATCACATGAGCAAGAGGAAGGTTTTGTCCAGCCTCCTCTTAGAGAAAGTAATGCAATTGGTAAGCCTCATCCTTAGAGAATTTTAACAAAAAAGCAACAACACATAAAAAGATAAACCACCCACTTTTATGCTCCTAAGACCATAAAGATCATATGCCTTAAAGACAGAAATCTGTATGCCTTAAAAGACAAACAGCAGACATCTTCACATCTAGAACTCTGTTAAAAATTCTATTACCTCAAGCTTGTTGTTACACATAAACTATACATAGAAATAATACAACAACGCTCACTGACTTCATGAATAGATGTTTGTACACACAAGCTCTAGTAAATTTTTTCAAAGCACTTCAGTGAATACCCTGTGTAGAGGAAACGCTTTGAAGCATAACAGGGAACCAGCTCTCCTTCACCAGGCCTGAAAGCTTTAGATGAAGATTGTAAAATGACATCTACACTCAGCAGCAGCCTGAAAAAACAAGGACTCCAGTGAGAAGAAGGTGGAAAGGGGGTGCCACTGAGCTTCAAAACGCTCCTGGGATAGAGGCAACTTGAAACATCCCAAGACAGAGTTGTGTTGGAATCAGAAGGACAAGTATCCTACCTGGGCTCTGGACAAGAGCAAAGTCAGAATTTCAGGGAAACCTTGGGAATAAAGATGTCAAGCAGTCACCTACAACATATGATCTGAGGAAGACTGAAAAGCCCAGACAGAGGAAGGAATGAACTGCCACAAGATTTTACTCCTGCTGGAGATCCAGGAGCCTGAATCCCAATTCCCTGGCAGAAGGCCCTCCATTCCTCTCCCAGCACTTGCTCCTAAGACATGACTTTTAACAGCAGCTTATTCCTGGGCAAAACCAAAGCTGTGTAAACCTTAGGAAATTACTCCAACTACTGCTACAACACAAAATCAAGAGTTAGAAATGTGTTTTCATAACTTCCATTTGCCTATAAATAGCAGCAGATAAATTTACCTTTTAATAGTCAGTATATTGAAATCCAACAAGGATATTATTCCATATATTTATCATGGACTAAAATTGCTGAACATGTCAGCATTAGGTTTCAATATTCTGAAAGTATCTTAAAATGTTTTTTCAGCTATTACTCTTCTACTTTACATAAAGAAATTCAGTTGTAATTTTAACACATTTAACAATGCCAAAAAGGTTCATTATCAGCCATCAGCTGGTGAAGTACTACATTTTAACACCCCATCCAAACTTTATTAACTAGATAGTCTCTTCAAATCTTAAGCAGAGACAGAGTGAAGAAGTGCACGTAAGAAGCAAAGATGCAGAAGCATCATCAAACCCTCCAAAAAAAACATCATACAAGGTTAGATGAGATTCAAGCCAAATCAAACCACTATTAAGCGCTTCACAGACTCAGGTATTCATTTTACTTTAGCAATACAGTGTTCTTCTATTCTGACTTCTATCTGTAACTATTGAGCTCTTTTGTACTATTTAGGTAAAGAGGCTTTACTGCCTTTTTCATAGATACACCTCCACACATAAATCTGCTTTCTAAAGTCAGGTATCTGGAGGAAGAAATCCACTAAGCTAGACACTAGTACTGAAAATATTATAACATGCTTCATCATCACCACGATGCACTCATCTCCAGGACAGATGTAAGGCAAAGATTTTTTTAAGTCATTAGTAAAAGCCAAAATTATTTTTGCCTTTGTGGAAAAAGGAATGATTTATTTAATAACAATTGATATTGTTCTCTTGCAAAACAGTGATTCTGTACTATCCAATCTCCATGCCAAAAGTAAACTTAGAAGTGTATCACAAAGAGGGGACAAGAGGAAGAAAGCTAAACTGTGATATCCCATCTGAACTGGATGCCAAAATCATTTAATACCTCATAGCACCTACTCTGTTCCAAAGCTACACACAATTCATTAATAAGACAGATGAATCTAAAACACTAACTCAAGACTGAAGACTGAGTTTGTTTAAGCAAAGTTACATTGAACCAAAGGTGGTGTAATTTTTCAAACCACTTGTGGGTATATTTATTTTATGAATCTACAACAAGAAGAGACAGAACAGTGACTTTAGTTTTAATATTAAATTTAGTTACTAGAGAAAAAAATTTTCCTAAGCCAGAAACGGGTAACAATTGCTACTTGAACAATAAACTAAGTAAAAGCCTAAGCATAAACATAAAATAATAAAATGCACTGCTGCTCTATGCCTCATTTATATTTTAATAGCAAAACAGTGGTGAATTTGCTTTCTGAACTCATACCAGACAAGTACATCCTGATGTATTTCAACATATTTGGCTGAAAAACACAAGTATTCAAAGTGTAAGATTATGATGCACTTTTTTTTCAGTTCTACATTATATATTCTCTATGTATATAAAAAGTGTTCACACTTCCTCTTCTTCCTCTACACCATAAACAACCTCAAGTCCTGCACAGAGTATTGTATTTCACACAGGAATAGGCACTAACAGTATCCAAGTAAACTACAGACACTGATTTCAACAGAAAGCACAAAGTGCCTGCAAGAACTGCCTCCAGGGTGCCCTGTGACCTCCTTCCTCTAAATCAGGATTTTTGTGCTTCCTGAATTATGCAACAAATTTTATTAGCAAAGCTTAATCTTTGATAAGATCAAAACTCATTTTCTTATGCATGCAATTAGGGGGTTTTTTTTAATTACCTCCTAAAAAAAAAAACTATACCAAGGAATATGCATAAAATAATTCTCATAGAAAATTAACTTAGAGATCTGTTTTTAACAGAAACACATTTAGCTTTTTCCACAGTATTTTTTTGACTCTGAGATCACTCAAAGATTTGGACTATATAAACTCATCTTAATTAATCAAAAAATGAGATACTACAATATTCCTCATTTTAAATAAAATTAGACTAGTTTCAGAAAGGTCTGACTAGCCAAAGACATCTATCTTGCACACTGTGAATTATTTCAACGTTTCCTTCTAAATAGGTCACTAGAAATCAAGTTTTCTAAGTCTGTGGATGTTAAAGGCACTCAAACTCTCCAGATGACAAAGGAGTTTATTTTTTTAAAGGATTAATGCACCAGTGCTAATTTCACGTGAGTTTTGCAGCAGCTTTCCCTCTTGGATCCCTCTACCATTAACTTACTCTCAGATTACACTACTAAAACCATTATCAGAATCAGGTCCTTAGTCCTTTCTCTAGTATCACCCTACACAAATTTATCATTCTCATAAAAGCCATGAGCTTATTTGTGATTATGAGATTCCCCACGGCTATGTATCATGGCAGTCCTGGCTCCTGGAGGTGTCTGTCAAGTGCATCATACTGACAGTCCTTTGAGGCAGTCTTAAAATTCCTACTATCTTGCTACATGTCATGAAATCATGAAAATTAGTCCAAATGATAACTCTATATGTTATAACTACACAGTAATTTTCCTACTTCTCTGAAAGTGTATCATTATTCTACTATTGGCTGTAGAAAAAAAAGAAAACCTGAAATATTTCTAAAATGTGAATTCATGGAGTTCAATATGCTTGACAGCAATCATTTACTTCTCAGTTAAAGGTATAATGCTACTTATAAAATTGCTATTAATGGGGAGAAAGGGGAAGGTAAAGAAACGAGTGACTAACAAAAGTTCAACCTATGCAGGCTACATGGGCGAATATTAATAAAACCAATTCAACTATATTTCAAAACTTTCTTAAAGTAACTATTAGAGGGTTTCCCCTACCTTGCTTGACTTCACCCACTACTTTGACTTTTTTCAAAGATGAACAGATATACAGCACATTCCACAGCAAACCTGCACAGTTGCAATTTCAGAACCGTAAGTCAATTCATAGTTATTGAGGACACCCACAATAAATATCACATCTTAATATATCGATTGCATAAGGTACATTTCTCATGTCTGCAAGCCCTGCTAGGAAGCAGTGCTGCTGACTGTGCACAATACCCTTCTCCATGAATGATAAGGCAGAATATTCTAGTGTCAAGCCAAATTCATCTTCCACCTCTGACTAGAAACCATGAGCATCTTTATTTAAAGATTTGGATTCCTATGTCAGGCAAAACACTGGAACACCAAAGCCTTTGCCTAGTCTCTGATAAGTTAATGCATAGGCTTGCTGCTTCTACCTGTTCATTACGAAGTTTATGCCAAGTCCCACCCATCCCAGTTTTGGAGTCACACTGTTTCAAGTTTGTCTTCAGCTTTGCTGTATAAAACTTTGGCTACCCTGTATTATAAACTGGTAATTCTATAACATTTTATTGCCTTTTGCCTATATCAGATTTAGCTCCTTGATGTTGCTGTAAACCAGACAATGGAGATAATTACCATTAAACTATTCCCAGTCATGGGACCGGCCTGCACTGCCCTGGCATAAAATACAGACAAAGATCATGTGTGTGTACCAGCATGATCAAATATAGCACTATGTATTAAATCCAATGGATCCTTAATTTATACCCGTTTAAGTTCTAATTAATTGATGCTTGAAACATCTCAGTGCTACTGTGATATGACAGGAACCATGCAAGCTAAAATACACACAATTCTTCAAATTCAGTTCCATGCACTAAAGCCTTGTTGGTAGGCACATACACACATCTCTGGGTCAGAAGTTCACGGGTACCTGTCTCAGTGGGAGAGACTTCACTCACTGCTGAATGAAGACAATGAATGCATGAAGATGAATAGACATCCATTACTCCCCAGCTGGCACTTAACAAGTAGCAGGTCCCTCCTGACACTGCACCTGTGCACAGCAAATGGAATTGGTCTGCTCTTTCTTTTTTTTTTTTTAAGCATCCCACCCTGCTCAACATCATCATTAAAGGAGGAGGAAAAAAAAAAAGAAAACACAACACTCGAGGTGTTAAATGTCCCACTCCTATTAATGTTCACAGAACACAATTTCTTCTTTCTTTGTTTCGGGTACTTGGAGTGAACAGACTACCATGCACATCTCATGACACAGGCACAAACCCAAGAGTGTTCTTATTTCTGTTCTTTTCTCCCCTTTCCATGCTACTCTTCCAGCCATGATGGGCCACAGAGCTCTCAGGCAACCACTGTACATTTGGTTCGCCTAGCTTTGGGAGAGGACAAAGGACACCTTACAAGAGCTCTTCAGATTTGCAGGGAGCACAAACCACTTGCTACTGTGGCTGAAATCTCAGAATCATGTCCCTCCAGCAAATGATGCTTCTGACACTTGCTCAAAACAGCTGGTCCACTGTAAAATTCTCTAATATATACTGGAAGAACCTAACTGAAGGACCTAATTGAACAGTATTAATACTCTGTTTCAGACCCCCATCAGTAATGTATTTAGCACAACAGCAGTGGGCCACTTAGCCATCAGAGCCTGGAGCAATGGAGCTGCATCAACCCCTTCGAGCCTGGGCTATAGCACCCACAAGCAAGTCATGCACCAAATACACAGCTCACCTGAGCAAGCAAGGAAGGAAAAGGAAAGGCATGACCAAGCAAAGATGGCACACTTTAACTTGTGGTCACGGTTTAATAAGGAACATTGCTGTCACACACATTTCACTTCCTCCTCCCTTCGGAGAGGGAAGCAGGGCCAGAGGGAGAGAAGTCTGTGCCTGCTGTAGCCACAACTTCTTTCTTTTCCAGAGACAGCTCAGTACAACAGACTGATTCAGCAGAATTGGACATATAAAGAATGTAACAACAAGAACTTCTGTACTCTGAGATATGCTTTCCGCAGAAAGTAAAAATATTCTCTGCAGTTTATTTTACCTAGATGTAAGTACAATTGCTTAGTGAGCTCTTATCCTACTTGTTGTCAGCATCCATCAGTAAGATAAAAAAAACAGCACCCAAGATCTGTGGCGAGCATCTCTATAAAACCTAGTGTGGAAAAGCACATTTAACTTGTTCTAAATGCACAAATCCTGTTTGCAAGGTGCTCTGTGCCACGATTATTGAATGCTATTCAAGTAGTATTCCTCAGTCTAAAGTAGTGGTAGGAAGGCATAGGATTCCTCAGTCTAAAGAAAAAATGTCAACTTTGTGTTCCAATTACTGAAGTTCACAAGTAACTTACACAACTGTAAAGTGTTTTTAATACCTGAAACAGCTTCACACCAACACAATTCTAGGTTTCAGCTTCTTGTGACAACTCATACCACTGTTCAGTTGCTATTACACTATATAGCTTACTACATAATTTGTCTCCTTCATTTTATTTGCTTTTAATTCAGGTCACAAAACTTTGTTCCCAACTCGCTGTCTCAGCACTCTTTTTTCCCAAAGGCAAGCAAAGAACTGGAGACCAACAGGAAGAAAAGAATGTAACACCAACTGCAGCAACTTACCTACGAGGTCAGGAACAAAGTAGTAGGAGGCAATGAACGCTGCAAGCTGTATACATAAAATAGAAGATGGTGGTAAAACAATCTGATTGAAATACTTTGTCCTTTTCCCAAGACTTACTCTTATTAATAATCTGCAGGTTAAACCTGCCTTAAACTAAGAAAGGTGGGAAAAAGCACAGAATTGATTTTTAAAGGCCCTTCACACATACTGTAAATAAAAGCACTCACACAAAAAAAACATCCTGCATTGCAACCGCTCCCTCACACCTCAAGAAGGTGCTTTCAAGAAGGGAGAATACACTGGCAATGTGAGAACCTCCTCACTCAGCCCTGCAGTACCCACTGGTGAACCACGGCTGAGCTCACGCCCTTGCCCAAAACCCAAGCATACAAGGTAGCTGCAGTTGTGCCAGTCTGCAATTATATATGGTTCTGATCGTTAAAAGAGCAAACAGCTCTGGTATGAACCAACCCCAGACTTGAAGAACCTCCTATTCTAGGTTGCCATTTCACAGAACAACTACTCCAGTGTGGGAGACTCCAGTAATAGAACAAAAATGCAGTGCTTGCCAAACACACTGGCAAAATCTAGACAAGTTCACTCTAAAAGGTTTCAGAGAAAGGCCACATTGATTTGCTTTCTCTGTGAGCACAACCACTATACATTTACTCTTGTCAAAGACCAGAAAAATAGCATGTGCTTATCCCCATCAAGATCAGAACTGCTCTGCTAGGTGATCTGATTGGGATAACAACCAGGAAATATTACTGTTAAAAACCACAAAGTTGTAAAGGGCAAGAAGTTTATAGAAAAAAAAGGAGTTAGAAGACAGTGAGTGACCAGCAACTATATCTCAAAAAAATTTCCTCAAATTATACCTTTATTTCCATGTAAAGCTGGCCATCTTCCTCTCTAAAGGATGCTATCACATCTACTACCACTTAATATGAAATCATACATTGCAATATCAAATAACCTTCAGAAAACCTATTTTATAAATGAATATAGATACTTTTAATAGCCCATTTTAAGGCGTGTTTTCCTTTTGCAGCCCCAGTTTCATAATTTTCTTCCCCAAAATATCTACCTACAGCTAAGGCAAAAGCAACACTCAGTGAGCACTGGCCACTCCAGAAGACCCAATCAAAGCACACACAAGTTTAAGATGTGAAAATATAAACATTCAATGGAAGGAAAAAAGACTTCTACTGTTTGGTATTTGATGAATAGATTTATTTAGAGGAGCTTCTTAAATGTTTCTTCTCTTTTACCTATCAGATAGAAAAAATATCACTGGAATGCTTCTAATTTTTTACAGAGGTCTGGGTTTTCTGAGGCATATTACAGGGTCAACAGTCAAAGACCTAAGAACTTTTCTATGTCTCCCACACGAGTCATGGGAATAAACTTTCTCAAAATCAGATTTTACTTTAGTGAAGGAACTACCTGTACACAGAACAAAATATATCTGTATTTCACAAGCATTCTCCTCCCACTGTCTGAAATGCAGGGGCAAAATGGGAAGACCATGCTTCTCTAGCTCAGATAATGATTTCAATTGAATTAAGAAGTTTGCAGTTGTTTTTTAGTAAATTAGTAGACATAGCATGTGTAATCTGATAGGAAAAACAAGCATTCATATCTTAATAACCCCTAATAAACTGCTCATTCCCTCATCCTGGAATTGATTATTCTGAGAAAGTATCACTAAAGGCATCCTTTGCTCTTTTACTCCTCCTGAGGGATATAGTTTAGCCACTGTCAGAAATAAGACATTGGGATAAATGGACCTTTGGTTGTTCCAGTATAGTTCTTGCATAGTAAAACAAAGGACCCACAGCCAACTTCAGCCTACAACTAATTTCACTGCTTAGTTGAGAACCTACTGAGATGCAGGGGCATCACATACAGGAGGCGGTAAGGATAAAATATTACACCAATGCCATTGCAGGTGGGATTGGAAGCTCTTGGATATTCAGTAGCCCCATCAAAACTGTCTGTTCTGAAATTTTCCGGTGCTTTAGTGAAACTTGAATAAAGGGAAAGAAAAAAAGAGGGACCAACAGTTTATAAGCACACTACATTCAGCAATGATGACAGCAGTCACAGAGGGGTTAAAATTAAGCAGCTGAGGAGGGGAGAGAGCCCTCCAGCACTTAGATTTTAACAGAATCACTTATTTCCTGCTCAACGAATCACTCCGAAAGAATATGAAAGCAGCCTGCAAGGAAAGCAGTCCTTCAATGGCAAAGTTTCTCAGTCAGGGAAGTGTTTAGACTTGGCAATTAATACAGGCTATTGGAAAACTTTGCTATTGAAATACACGTTTGCATATCTTCACATCAAGATTCTGAAAATAAGCAGTTTACAGGAAACTATGATTTATTGTTTAAACAATATCAAGAGGTAAAAAAATGAAAGATGAAAGTTTAGCGTTAAACGATTTGTGTGCTTCAAAATTGTAAACTTGTACACTGAATAAAGCATAAATGAGATTTATAGTAGGAATAGAGCAAATTGCTTTCACACTTCAGTAACTCATTTCTTTTAAGGAGCATACAACTCCCAGCCAAAGGTTTTAAATGCAATCTATTTCAGTGAAAAGAAGTGAAGCTGTGTTTGTTTGCCTTGTAATTGCTATTTACAATGTGTTTAGTCGCCTGAGGAGAAAAGACAATTACCAAAAAGTTTATAAATATACTTTTAAACACTTCAGACAATAAACTGAATCACGATTACTGTCCACAAACTTGGACATGTGTCCTCAAGTAATTAAACTCTGTGAGTTATGATCTTCTGTTCCTCATGATTTTTGATGCATCACTGCTGTTGAGATAGGGCAGACCACTCAGTGACCTTGTAAAAGCAGCAATGGTTTTGCATGTAGGCAAAATATCCGATTGTGGAGAAAAAAAAAACCAAGCAAACACAAACCCACCATTTTTATCAAGCTTTTCCTTAGTGAATTTCGTACATGTTTGTGAATTACTTATAAAGTAAAACATAAAAGATTTAAAAATTACATTGCCTAGGGCTTCAACATACTTCTGTGCTTACTATGTTTTGGAAATTTTACCATCCAGGTAGAAATAGAGGGCAAGTGGAAATGAAGAAATTTGGGTGTTACCCTCGCATTCCCACAGCACTTTCTCCCACCTCTCACCAACCATCAAGGTTAAGTATAAAAAGTGATGTATGCACTGAGTGTGCAGAAATCAGTTTTACTGTTGGATGAGTAGGGCAGTAAATGGAGACTGATATTTTTTTAAAAATCTAGCTCCTTATTTCTTCTTAGATCTATTTTTAAAGATGTCCAAGTATAAATTTCCCGTAAAATTTTCCTTTCAATTTTTCTGAGGAAAGGAATGCATTATTTGAGGACACAAGCCCCAAGCTTCCACATACTGCAGCACACTTCAGCTTTACCTGATTGACAGGTCAGCTGTCTTGGCTTAAGAGACCCTGAAAACATACTTTGTCTTGTTTTTCTACAAGTCACTTCTAGATACCACTACCCAGTACTTACAGTCTACTTTTGCCAAGTATATGCAAATAGGACTATTAAAACTGGAACCGTATCCAAAAGAAAGTGCTGATACTGAACAATTGCAGCTCTTCGACAGGGCCCAGGAGATAGCAGAAAGTTCTGGCACTTCTGCAGAACTGCAAACAATCCCTGTACTTTAGAATCATTAAAGGAGATATTTTATCTACTTCAAATTGAATTCTCTGCAATCTGATGCTTGTTTAACAGCCTGGGCAACAGAAAGTGAACAAGAAGTACCAGCTCCCATGCATGCCGGCAGGCCACAACCTATCAAGCTGGCAACCATGTTGGCAGTCCTCAATTATTTGATTTTATTGCTCATATGTATGTATTTGGCAATAAAATATATATGTGTAAAGGGATGTGTGTATGTATGTGTGTATATATATATATATATATATATATGTATATATTAGGGTGTAATACATCCACACCCACCAAAAATCACGCCTCTTGGTCAGAAAACTGGCTTACCCATTCTCCACCAGACCAGGACCAGACTCTCCTCACATGCATAAAGACCGGATTTTCAGCTGATCTTTTCTAATGCCAAACTCTGCATTAGCTGGGTAGACGTGGCTGGTAATGAACAACTACTTTTTCTTTTTGCTGCATCTCTGCTGTACGGTACATACGTGCTACACCACAGCTGAAGGGAAATGGAAGAATAAAGTCTAAGCCAGGAAATAAAGCAAGACCCTTCCTCTTTAGTACCTCACCTTCAAGTATGCTTTTCAGAGACAAGATTATGATGTTTGGGGGCAAAAAGGTAGTAATGAGCCTGCTTTGCCTCTGACTGCTCTTTGTTCAACACATTTTAGAATAAGCCACATTTTACTGCTTAAAACAAGGTGGGGTTTTTGTTGGGTTGGCTTTCCAGGTTATTCTGAATCAGAATTTTTCCATGAATACTGCAGCTGCTTAAAAGCAATCCCAAGTGAAACAGCCTCTCCTTAGTTTCTGCTTGGTAGTTTTATATTCCAGTTAATTTTCCTTTCACCTGACCTCGGGAGACCTTGTCAGGCCTACACACACACACACACACACAGACATAAGACAGCCTCTGAGAAAACTTTGCAGTCAAGCACCAAGACTAATAAAAGCACCATTCATCTAACTAATACATGGAGCTTTTACTGATGAGTCAACCTATCCAATAAGACTAGACACATAGTTTTTCTCAATTTATACAACTCAGCAATAAGGAAAATGACTAAGACATTCTTATGCAGAGGTACAAGTCAGAGCACCATTAAAAGTAATGTGCAAAAACAAGTTGGGGCTAAGGACTTGATCAAGGCTTTGTGTGCTAGGTGCGGTTTATGATCTACCTTTGACTTTACCCATTTTTCATTTTAGCAGCAAATCCTAGGTCTGTCACACCAATAAAGTATTTTACTAGGTGAACTTTGCATCTTTATCAGAGCTATGCAAACACTTACTTACTCAGCTTTATTTTTTCCAGATTAATTTGAAGTGTTTAGAAAGTTTTATCAAGCAGAATTACCATTCCTAAGCGAATTAGAGATGTGACAAAAAGGTCTTGCTGTGCTACGGCATCTCTTAAAAGCTGACAGCATTGGAGCAAAGGGAAACCTGTAGTTGAATTTTACAGCTGCAAGTGGAATAACGGTGATAAAATGCCTTTTCCACCTGCCAGGGGATAAAAGATAGGACAGCACAAACAGCCAGCCTCGCCCGCAGGAAACAAGGTGGGGCACCCGTGGGAAAGGGGGCTGGAAAAGAAGGAGGGTACCGGAAAAACACAGTCGCGGCAGCGGGAACTCGCAGCAGAGCGGCACAACTTTCAGCAGCATCCTCCCCAGGCGACGGCTGCTGCCGCCGCTTCTCTTCTCCGGCAGACAGAGAGGTGGATGAAATATTCTATAGGCATTTAGGAGAAATCTCACAAATGCTTGTCCTTGTTCTTGTGGGAGACTTTCCTTCCTC
>NW_020799097.1:37906983-37943218 GCF_003259725.1 Athene cunicularia
GGGGGGGACGAGCGGGGCTTCGGGCCCGCAGCCTCCCCGCGGCCGGGAGCGGCCCGCAGCAGCCTCGCCCCGGGCCCCGCGTTTGCAGGGGGGGTGAGACCGACTCCCGCTTCCGAGGCCCCTCCAGGGCGCTCTGTGCCCGTTGGAAACAGGCCGGTCCCTCATCACCTGGTGAGCGGAGATGGCACCGGCGGTTCTGCCTCGTCACGGCGGGTTTTACACGGGACCTGGCGTTACCCAGCGCAGGGAGCGCCGCGGTGTGACACTGCTCATGGACCTGCCTGCACGGGCCCTCGGGGACACCCCGTGTCCCACCGGAATCCCCGGGGCTCGGCCGCGCGCAGAAGCTGGGCCTGTGCGCTTTAGTAACGGCCCCGTCTCACTTTCCTCCTGCTGTTACGTGACTCTGAAACCCAAACTTTCCCGAAGTGGGTGGGCTGAATGGCTTTGTATAGTCAGGAACTCGTGTTTGGTGGATTTAGCTCTGTTTTGGGGGGCAAGGAGCAGTGTGCTGGCTTCAGCTGTAGTGTTTGGGGTTACACCTGGAAGGGGGACGGAGTATTAGGTCAGAGCAGGTGTTCAGCTCGTTTGTGCCACTATCCCTTAACGTTTGCTTACAGTATGTTCTGAAATTGTTTGCATACAATCCATTGTGTACTGTATGACTGTGTCTTTATTCCTCAAAATTCATGTATGTAAACAAAAGTAATTTCTATGTGAATCATAGAATGGTTTGGGTTGGAAGGGACCTTAAAGATCATCTACTTCCAACCCCCCTGCCATGGGCAGGGACACCTTCCTCTAGACCAGGTTGCTCAAAGCCCCGTCCAGCCTGGCCTTGAACACTGCCAGGGAGGGGGCAGCCACAGCTTCTCTGGGCAACCTGTGGAGTGTCCACCACCTTCACAGTGAAGAATTTCTTCCTTGTATCTAATCTAAATCTTTCAATTTAAGACATTACCCCTCATCCTATCAGTACACTCTCTTATAAAGAGTCCTTTCCCATCTTTTCCTGTATCTTCACGCCTTCCTGGAAGACCACTGTAAAATCTCCCTGGAGCCTTCTCCAGGCTGAATAACCCCAGCTCTCCCAGCCTGTCCTCTTAAGGGAGGTGCTTCAGACCCCTGATCATCTTTGTGGCCTCTGGACCCACTTTGAGCAGGTCTGTGTCCTTTTTATGTTGGGGGCCCTAGAGCTGGACACAGTACTCCAGGATACCATAGTTCTCCTAGAGAATTTGCACAGCTTGAAATGTGTGGTGGCTAGATAAATACTTAAGGATGTGAGTTTATCTGTTGTCAAGCAGCAACAAACAGATCAAAATGTTACAGCTCTTTTAAACTTCTCATGTTTAGTCAGTAGGCCTTGTATCCATTCTACTACCTCATATTTTATATATATAAAAAAAAAAAAAAAGGCTTCCACAGAATCTGGCCTTTCCAGAATTTCATATTAAGTAGCTCCAAAAAGTTCATTTGGGGTTAATTAACAAAGGAAAGTTGAAAGGGTTCCAAGCCTCTATTTCTAGAAACTTGATTAGCAAGTCAGCACAAAATTCAGTAAATAAACGTCTCCCTTGCTCTGCCATCTAATTAAATATTATGGAAAGCAGTATTAATAAAAAGTTTTGAACAAACTTTAAACCTGGAGTCTTTGTGATTAATTATCCAGCCTTCCTTGGATTTGTCCAGATAAGCTGAGTATCTACCTACCCAAGTCCTGACTATTACCTTCAATAGGTATCAGGGATATCAGGGTAGCATTTCAGGCCTTTTTTAGTCATGATAAAAATAAAAAGCAATATAGAGTCATGATAAAATGCAACAGAGAAACATAATTTTTGCTTTCTATGTGGGTACACTGAAGCCACTGTGATAGAATGCTAACCTAAATGCAGTATTTTTGTCCAAGAGAAAGCAACGTATACTGATCCAATTTTTATCTTCATGTTGCAACACTGTCTATAAAAAAAACCTCTTTGATTTATGCCAAAAGTCTCTGCAACCACAATGAGTGCCTGTCCTGAGGTCTGACCCCTGCTAAGGACTTGTCCTGACTCACCTCACTCTAGTTATAAAAGGTATGTAATGAAACAGCAAATTCAGGTGAAGTTCATTTCACTATATTTTTTTTTAATGTAATCAGACTTCAGAAACCATTTACTACTGTGTTTTAAGTACAAATTTACTCTTTCCAGTCTTCCTAAAAATAGAATTTGTTTGTTATATTCAAACATTATTAAAAACAAAATCATCACTATTTGTTAGAATAAACATGTCCCTGAGCTGTAAGAATGGCAACAGACCTTTTCAGCTCAAAAGGAAGACCAAAGAAACTAAGAAAACCTGTCACCTGTAGAAGTTCCCCACTTGAGGACTGGAACATTTTAGCATTTAATGGTATTACTAGGGATTTATTTGTCTGAGTCAGCTGCTAGTGATTGCTTTCCTTGCTAGCATTTATAACTTCCTGCGAATTTTGTCGTGTATTCGTATTACCTTTGTAGAGTATCTTTGACCAAGATGAGTTTTAGAGTGACTCTTCCAGGACCTCACAATATATGAACCACAAAAATAGTTTAAAATGTGCTAAAGGGGTAACATTCAGCACTTACGTGTGCAGTCATCGGTTATTCCAAAAGAGGACTGCATTGTACAGTAAAGCTGTATTACGAGAATACAAATAAAGCCTTTTTAAGTGGCCAAATTCTTTTGTTATGGCTGTGTACATGATACAGATATTTTTGCAAATGTTAGCCCACATTCAGATTAATGATTAGTGAGCATCATACATTATCAAGATGTTTCTGACAGAAACTACAGTGGTTTTGCCCTTCTGGTAGGCACCTAATTCTGACACTCAAATGGTTTCTCTATGGTACACTTTTAAAACTCCTACTCATGATTTTTCATACCTACCTATATTTATGTTTCCTCCCACCCTCTACACTTCTCATCTCCCAAATCTACCCAGATGTACTATGGATATATGAAAAACTCTACTTGAAATATTTGTAGAAAAAAGGGACTAGAAGGCACATTGGTCATCTAGTGTACCTTTGTATCTCAACATAGTGTTAAAAAGCTTCAATAAATGAAACTTCACAACCTGCTTTTGGTAACAGTAAGGAGAAATAGCACAGGAAAGAATATTTCCTTGTTGCTGAAGTAGTTAGTGAAGATGACTGACTCAGTTTAAATAGTTAAGAATGGAATTTGGGAAATGTCCATGTGTCAGGCTATGACTGATCAGAGGATTTGGACCCCCCTGAACCACTGTTTGAAATGCTGTTGAGTCTGGGATCTCCATATCCTGCTGTGGGACTGGGCAGGGGGTTAGCTTCCAGGGCTACTGGTTTGGAAGAAGAGAGAGGGAACTCCTATGTGCTGATGAAAACATCCAATTCACTGCTTTTTTAGGGTGGTACTTGTATTTCTTGTCTGACTTACCCCATCAAGATCTGTAGTCAATCTATTACCAACTGATAGTAACTGTTGGATGCTCACGAGGGCCATGGTACTCCAGCCAAGACCTCGCCAGCCCTGAATCAGCTGAGGGGTTTATTTCACATATTTTACTGATGGCAATTCCCTTTATACTTCTCAGCACAATGTTTGCTTTATTTGCAATAGTGCAATACTATTAACTCATGCTGAGTTTCTGATCCAAAATAACCCTATGTCCTTTCCTGCAGGGATGCAGGCTGAATGAGTTGGCAATATCAAGTCAAATTTGGCAGAGACACAAGGTTAGCTTTAAAAGGTGAATTGTTTAATGATTTAAAAATAGAACCGAAGCATTTTAAAGACTCTATTACGTAAACATTTTACACTAGCATTAGCAATCCTGACTTGTGCTTGGTAATTTGAAAATTAAGTTCATTTTTTGATCCTTGGGAAGCATGTTTTTAGTTAGTTAAGATGAAGGAGAAGCAAAAATTAAACAGCATAAGCAGTACGAGGTTATTGCTTAATTTTGATATTTTTTTTATTATCTAAAAAGTATTGTTTCTAACACAAAGGTGGGGTTTTTTTTAATTTTTTACTTTAAACTGGACAATGCACTCCTGAAGAGGAATCTAATGGTAGTCTGAAATGCCCAAAATGCCAGCACTTTGAGGTCACTGCCTACCCTGCCTGTCCCTGCCCACCTTCCCAGGGCTTCCCCGACCCTGCCCATGTCTCAGGACCCCATTTCAGCCCCCCAGAGCCATCGGTCACTTCCCCAGTGATGCTGCAGCAGTGCCGGTCCCCAGCTGCACCACAGCCATGCCTGTGCCTGGCCATGAACTCCGCTGGCCTGGACCCTGACCACCCACGGGCTGACTTCCCAGCCTGGCCTCAGCTGGCCTCCTTGCTGTGGACTCACTCAGTGGTCACAGGGCTGTATCTGATGCCGGTTACCCTCACCAAGCCTGGCCCTGCTTCATTTTCCCAGCTCAACCTCCGACCAGCCTCAGCACCGGAGCAGAGCTGGATGGAGGCCACCCCAGCTGCCCCTCCTCCTTCACTGGGGGTGGTGGGGCAAGCCCTGCCCGGTGACACCCTGCCGTGCTGGCCCACATGGGGAGCCCCTGGCCCTCACTGCACCCTGGCATGGCAAACAGGGACTAAGAAGGCTGAGCCAGCTTTTTTCACAGATGAGGAGTGCAATGCCAAGAGGCAGCAGTAGCAAGGTGCACCTGGAGAATGTCCAGTCCAGCCCAAGCATGACATTTTCCACCAGAAGGGTGGTGAGCACCAGAGCAGGCTGCCTAAAGAGGTTGAAGAGTTTCATGCCTGGAGATTTTCAAAACCTGTCAAGACAAGGTCCTGAGCAACCCCATATGGCTTTGACATTTAGCCTGTTTTGAACAGGAGGTTGGGCAGGATGAACTTCAGACATACTTTCCAACCTAGATTGTTATGTGATTCTGGGGTAGTACACCACTGAGAATGACAAATTGTCTGAACATACAGGCATTTCTACAGGAATTTCATCACAGCCACAAAAGGCTGTTTCTCCTTGTGATCCTGATCCTGCATTTCTGTCTCTTTATCTACTTAGGCATGTATCTGTTTGGCCAGTGGGATTTTTACCCAGAACTGTCTTTGTACCCCTCACACTTCACTCCTTTCTTACAAGGGTTTTATCCTACGTGCCTTAAGTCTAATTGAACTGTTTAACTTCAACAATTGGTGGTAAATACTTTAAGACTCCACAATTTTGGAACCTGCCTCCAGATTCATAGAAATACTAAAATTATTTTGGTATAACTTATACATAAAATATATATAAATATAATAAAACAATAAAAATATTTGCTGCAGTTTTTATTAGTTGCATTGCATAATCTAGGCATTGCAGAAAGAAAGCAGTACCTGGCCAACACATCTTGTTGGATGTGTTGAAGCACTGTGAAGAAATATCCACATGTGCATGGTACCGTTAGCAACTTCCATGGCAACTTCCATAGAAGTAGTCGCATGCCTATGTGGCTGTTCATTTGTGCTGCACAATACACCTGGGGAAGAATGAGAGTTTAATTCTTCCATTTCCCATTGTTACTGTTCTGACTTGTAGACCATATCCTTCTTATAGTAAATCTAGCACAAGGCAAATAAAAGATATATATGCTACGTGCAGCATGTTCTCTCAACATATTAAATAGTGCTCAAAATAAGCATCCAAACTTTTTTCAGTATTTCTCTAAATAGTGCAAAGTTTCCTAAGGATTTTCCCATTTCTACCAAAAAAAAAAATCCAGTTTGAATGAGGCCTAACTACTCACTTCTTTAGTTGTCACTTAATCACACAAGAACAGACCTAATGTAAGCAGTTGTAGATTTGCAAAGGTGATCTGAACTGTTTCTAATTTGAATATATGGACACTGTGGAGTGACTTCAATGACCTACATAATGGCATTCCTTCTCTTCAAACTATACAAAACGCTTGAAGCAAATCTTCCTTGAAATATCCTTTTTTAATTAATTTCCTGAATTGGCTGGTGATGAGGAATGTAAAATATTTCTAGATTCCCAAGCCTGCTTATCTGAAAGATATGAAATCTTGATAGTGCTATCTTACCATCACTAATGCAAATGCCTTCATTTAACACTACACATAGTTTTAGAAATTTAGATGTGCACACATAATTCCATCTCAGATATTTTAGAGATAATACATGGAAGAATGTTTCAGATTACTAGAATTAAAATTTTTTAGACTGTTTGGTTAAGTGTCCCGCAACAAATTTTTCCTGGCTTCATTTTAGTTGTGCTAACAATGAATTTGGAGCTGAGGATTGTTCAACGCCCAAGTGAAATTACTATGACTTTATGGTATGATTTGTAGCTTAATACTGGGAGTTCACTGTCTCGCTAGAAATAATAGGATTTAGAAAAAGCCCCTGAACAGCATTTTTACTTAAATTACCATATCATATGTATGTTCCAGCAATAAGTGATAACTGTGCAAGACTCCTTCCATTGTTTATAAAAATGGGGTGAATTCTTTCCACCCCACTCATTACAGACATAATTCCAAACAACTTCAACACCTTTAGGATAGTTTTGGAATAGTTTTAGAGGGCACTTTCATTGTTTGCTTTCATGGTTATGTCTGGCACAGTAATTTTAGTGGTTTAGCAACTGACAGAGTCTGCTCAGAAATTTTGCTCTTTTAACTACTTCCTCTCCTATACAAGGGCAGATGATTTGGGGAGCCTGTGAAGGGCTTTTTCTTTTCCATGTGCTAATTACCATAAATATTTTGGATCATTCTACAAACTCCATTTTGTTTTCCAAATCATTAGCAATGTTAAAAACAAGCCTTCTGACAAAAATGTTGGCAGAAGCTCAAGCACAATTCTTAGTTCATCAGAAACCCTTCCTTATGCAAAGGAAGCTGTGTGGGGTCCATTACATGCAGTTCACTTGCCAAAGCACAGGAGGTTTAGTGCATGAGATTCCAGCTGTGCTTAGGTTTTTTATGTACAAATCGTTTAGACAAGACCAATTAAAAGCTAAAATCAGATAAATCAGCAGGGAAGAAGATTGAGGCAAATTTTTTTTGAGATAATTGCTACCACTCTGCTTTAACAGGAGTATGTAGACTATGTACAAGGAATCATGGGCATTGATGGCTGTGATGCCTGATTTGTAAATATCTGTAAAAGACCTAGACAGCTTCAGCATGAGTACAGAACATAAGGAGAAAATAATATTGTATATCATTTTATGAAGCTTAGCACCTAAAAGAGAACACTTAAGTAAGGGCTTGTGAGTAGTCCCCAGAGATTATTCTTTTCAATTTGCACTTCACTAGAGGATAAAGAAGAGCATTTCTCTCCAACCACTTTTGAAGTCATTCTCAGCCTCGTAATTACTCAGGTAGCAGCAGTCAATTTCCCATTAATTTATTCACTGACACATCTGTTCACCTTGTCATCCAAAGAGCCATTCTATACAGCTCTATAGAGGCCCTCAGAGGTCTGGATACTATAGCTTTTATGCAGTGGTTATGCATTCCCTGAATTCTTAATGAGAAGCTAACAAGGGTGTAACAAATATAAAGCTGTATTCCTACACAGATAACAATAACTTGCCATACCAAAAATCCAAAAGGATGCTGTATTTCTAAAACAGTATTTCAAAGATGAACTGACCTGGTCATTTTGAGTTTTGACAATATTTGACAAATAGCATTGTGTCCTTTTACAATTTTAAGATTATTTCTTCTGAAACTTAATTTGTAAAAATGTCTAATATTGTTTCCTGTCACGCCAAAGAAAGGAAATAACAGAGATTTTGTTTAAGCAGAAAATTTTCTGATTTAAAGTGGTCATGCACAAGATAGTTCACCGTTACTGTGGTTTTTCAATTACAGGACAATAATGACAGGGTTTCAGAAATAATGTGGCGTTGTTGCCTGTGCATAGCAATTAGTTAGTGGCCTAGTTCAGATGAGAGTTTCAGTGTTTTATAAAATGTCCAAAGAATAGCTGTCCTAGTTAACATAATTAACTGCAAGGGACAGCTGAAGGGCACAGTTTATTTATTTCAGGAAACACTCAAAAATTAAATAAGTTTGAGCTATAAATAAGCTCTAGGGAAATTCTAGGTAAAGTACATGGAGTGGATTGGTAAAAACATCGCTATACAGCACTAGATATATCACCTGACAAATAATTAGATGTCTTCTTGTTTAAGTTTGTGAGCTGTTTTATTGATTCATACTTGTAAGAAGCAATATTTCCTGAAGAAAAACATTACTCAAAACATGTTTATTTATGTAAAATTTTAAAAAAATATATTAAAACCCCTAAAATGTTTTAATCCTATCAGGAGAGAACAGTATGTCCCAATAAAGCTACATAGCACTACTTGTTACTCTATCCTACCATTACCGCTTGTAGAGTCCTCATAACTAACTCTTAAAGGAATGTTCCTACCAAGGATTTCCCATGTCATTACCCAAACCCTCTAAATCTCCATTAAAAACAGAATGTTATTCAGCAAATCCCACCTCTGTATAGCCCATGCAGTCTGTGCTGCAACATGCCTAAAAGGCAGGCACTGCTAGGGGAAGAACAGCAGAGGTACAGCTGAAACAGAGTACCTACCGTTAAGAGTATACTTTAAGCTCCCACATCATTATAGGCCAACATTTAAGAATCTTATTGTCCTCCATCATTTTGTGTTGCTAGAATTTAAGTACAGAAAGCATCTTTTAATTATTAATTAATTAATGGGCTCAGCCTAGCTGGGAGCATAATATTAGGTCTACAGCCACAGAACCACAGCATGCAAAACCACTTGTAATTAGCCTTGCATAGGTGTAGGGCCACAATTATATGGACAATACTAACCACAGTGATCAGTTTCCAATTATCCTGCGGGCAATCAAATCTTACATACAGTTTGTCTAATGTACAAGAGTACATACTCTTTACAACTGTCAAAATATAGAGAATTGTGTTTTCTCCCACTGCAGTAGTTTCTTTTCCAAACTGAAGTCTTAAACTATTTAAATCTTTATTTTGTACCTCAGCCCACCCTCTATACTTTTTCTAGTTTTTGTTTAAACCCTTTGGAGTTGAGATGACCACTAATGCAGACAGTGTCTATGTATGACTTCATTCAACATCATGGTCATTCTCTCGCTCTTTTTTTTTTTTTTTTTTTTTTTTTCTGAAACTGTATCCACATTTTTTAATGCCTCTAAAATTCTGTGCCAGTTTTCAGAGATTTACCCACAGAGACTCAGTGGCCTCTTTCCTAAATTGTCTTAAGTAAATTGGAGTAAATCAGTGTGTGTGTGTGTAATATTTGGATTAAATATAATCTGCCATTTTGTTACCCATTCACTTGGTATTGCAAGGACTTTTGAAACAGCATCTCACTCCGCCTCCCCCCTGCAGCTGTGAGCAAACAGTCAGACTGTCTTTTGCCAAGCTCTCTGACATAAGGACATAGTTTCATGAGTCAGAAAAGACAAGACCTTCTCAAAATCCTGATATCATGCATCTTTTCTGTAGTTCTTGAAATGGTTCTCATGAACTCGCCCTGATTGGTGTACAAATGCTGCAGGTGGCATTGTCTGTGGTAACTGAACTATGGGTACAAATATAACAATCCTTGTTCCCTACAAAGTGTGAGCTCCCCATGCTCTGAAAGCCAGAACTTGTCCTATTTCTGATGTCCATAAACTTTGGTCAAACTATAAAATCTCCATTGCCACAACTGTTTTAGTGGAGCTTTGGCCAACACTGATCAGGATTTCAGGAGATGTACACAGTTTGCACATAGCTATACTTTGGAGAACAGTGGCAACTTACCTCTGCACTAATCAGCTGCTCAAACACTTATCAATCGACTAGTCATTTAAAGTCAGTGTAACAATGATCCCACTGTATTACGCTACTTCTGTTGTATTAGAAGTACTGGCCTACAGAGGGGCAGTTATGAATTCATTGTGACTGTTCAGCATGCCATGAAGAAATAGTTACCATTTTCAAGCCCTGTATGTTGTGGTCTCACTAGGCGCTTATTCCACCATAAGTTTATAAGCAGGAATAGATTGCAACCATTTACTAGTTTATACCCTAGTAGAAAATGACCGAAGCAAATAGAAAACTGAACGTGAAGGATTTTGACAAATACCTACAAATACATCTGCATGAAGCATGAGAAAGGGCAACAGACTTCTTGCAATGCAGACCAGTCCCAAAGCAAGCCCAGGTAGCATGGCACAATAAATGTGGGCTGTGTTCACAGAAATCGCAGTGTAGCTGAAGTGCCAATGGGTATAAGCTTTAGAATGTACTTATCCTTGGTAATGCAGAGTTCAGGTGGTAGATTTGGATATGAGGAAACCAAAAGGAGATATAGGTGGTACTATTAACATATGTTAAAGAGAAATGTCAATATTCTTTATCACATGAAATAGTGCTTCTCCATGATAAGGTGGACTGAGAAGGAGTTTTGCCGAAGGCAAGAGGTCATAGTCCATGCAGTGCATCTATAAAATAGATAACTGTGTAGGCAGCATCTTTCTCTGTAATTATTATTCTTGTAGCTGATTATTGATTTTTCCTTGTAACGAAGTTATACTACATACTTGCTCTGACTTCTCTGATCATGTGTGCCTCAAAACTGAGCTAATTTGATTTTTTTTCTTACTAGAAATACATTTATTCCAACTGAGTCAGAATCCAGTCTGTGTTTTAGACTTAGATCCCCAAAGGAATTGTTTGTTCCAAGAATCAGCTACGTGGGATGTGCAATGAGTCCCAACTTGGGGCTTTGAACAAATTGTTCAGCTAAAAGGGGGAGGATAACTTTCCTGTATCAGGAGGTGTTGATTTTAACTTCTCAATAAATAATATCTCAATTCAAATGGTATAAAGTGATTGCTCTCAGGCCAGATGTTGGTATGTCCAGTTTTAGCTGTAAGAACATTTTATGGTTCAATCGGGAATAGAAGTTACCAGAAACGCAATCGCCACCTCAGAAGAGCACGACTGTAATTACTGTGTCCTAATGAGCATGACAGTGCATGGATGCAATGAGAGCACGTTTTAGTAACACGTAGCCTTTGCACAACATTTAACCTCTAAACTATTTTGTGAAGACCAAGTGAATAATCTCCATGTCACCGATCTGGAAACATGTAGCTGCATTTTGTCTACTTTCATTTTACAAAACATTATACCGACTAAATAAGTGCACATCATACAAAGTGCTGAGCACCATGAATTTCTTTTGGTTTCCAAAATGACCCTATGGCTTTTCTAGAACTGTGCCTTTAAATGATTTAGCATCTTTCACAGGGAATATTTTGACGACTATTCAGTTATTATTTAATTTTCTGTAGGACCCTGATCTAGAGTCCGGATGTGCTAGTGTATACTGAAAGACATAATCCCTGCCCCCCTAAGTTTTAAAATTGAGATCCTGATCCAGCAAACATTTGTATTATATTTTTATATGTGCGAGAGGTTCCCATTAAACTTCCACTGGGAAAAATTTACAGAAAGACCACACCTGCTGAGCTTCAGCGTTCTGGCAAGTGCACTATAGAGGCCTAATGGGAATTCACAGAGAAGAAAGGTTGCCTGCATTTAAAAAGGGTGTGAACCTTCCAAGCTCTCGGGCTATGTGCAAGTTTATATTTGGATAACCCAACATCTATGCATATAAATTGTCAGGGAAAATTAATGAATGGTGCATGTGCAGTATATCAAACGTCTTGGTGTCTCAACCAATATTTTCATATGCACCAAAGTACACATTCCTTACTAAGGGTTATATACAATGAGACATGTTTAAAGTTTAAAAAGCCATATTATTTGTGTATCTGAATGCAGAAACCAGTGACCCACTTTCTTTAATAACTGGAAAGCACTTTTTGTGTTCAGTCATGGATTGCTAAAGAAAGTAAAGGTGTTTGTGATCAAACAATCCTGAGAGAGTTCATTCTAGAATTTAATTAAAAATTAAAATTAAAAGTTTAAAAGAAATAAAATGCAAGCACTATCTCAGCCATGGCTTCAGTTTCTAATTTGTTTCCTTTGGCCACATTTTTTTTTTCATGGAACCTACTGTAATGTATTTTTAAGAAGATATGCAGTGTTTTATTTATGAAAAACATTATGAATTAAGTATATATCCTTTATCTTGCCCATGGATACCACACTACAACTGTAAATCTCACATTTCTTCTTTATTATTTATTTCTGATGACTGATACTAATCTCTTCATACTGGCTTTGGCATGGTAGGTATTATTTCTGTCCTAAAGTTGTTAGCAGTTCTCTCAATGAGACCTGAATTCTCTACAGCTCTTGACAGCCTTGCAGTGGCTCTCAGTCCTCCCTTTCCCACCCCAAGCTCCTTGATAGGTCTATTATTTCATCAGGGTTAAGGTGCAGCATGTCTCATAGGTTTAGGTTCTGAATCTTCTCCTTTACACCTATAGGTGGCATTCATTTCAATTTGTAGCATGAGCCTTCCCTGTAGTTTATAAAAATTTGTTTGATGTCTCAAAATAATTTATCTCAAATGGCGATCCAGATTCTGGGGCACCATAGGTTTTCTTCAAGATAGATTAAAAAGACTGCATGAAGTGAAAACTTTGAACCTGGCTTTATATTCAGCATTTTTTCCCCTGTTATCTGAAATGCCTATTTTAGCAGCCTGCTAATTTCTGAGAGCAGTGATCCCATCTCCTGCAGAGACTGCCTCACCACAAACTACCTCCTGAGAGGTGCTAAGAGCTCTGGCCCTCATTCATTAAAGTCTTTAGATACTTAGATGCTGGACTAAGATCAGTGTCTAACACTTTTCAGGATAAATCTTTGCTTCAAGAAGAATCATTCATTCCTTGCTCCTGTCAGCAGATGTGTCCTAAATAAAGAAGTTAATCTATTCTTCCTGGTTTGGTTGTCTGACAGGAGAGAGACTATTATGCTATACTGGAGGACCCTAAAATTAGCTCAATTTACAATATCCCATCTGTTTTGCTCTGTAATTACGCTAAGATTATTATAAGCTGTATATATCTGTGTAAAAGTTAATAACAAAAAATTGATATCTAAAATAATAAAAAATGTTTTAACTTTATTATTATTATTTCACCGTGCAATAATGAACTGGGAATTTGGCCCAGTATACTAAAAATATAGCTACTAAATCTGACATTACTTTTTAATTAAGGACACAGAATTACGTAGACTGTACGTAAAACCAGTGGAAAAAACTGATTCATGTACACAGTTACTATAGCATAACAATAAAAGCAAATCTTGTCTTGGAAGATAGTACAACTTTGAGTTAGGACATGCACAGCAACTTAATCCAGAAACTGAAAGGAGAACAGCAATCAATTTCAAATGTAAGGGGACATGTTCTTCGGGAAAGGCAAAGTTTTGGATCATCTAACTCGCACTGATATTTACAACACATTTTAGTGTGAAAAAGGAAAATAAATTTTAAATGTGACCTTCTTTCTTTAAGCAATATAAAAGGGCTCTCCTTACATAATACATAAAGCTTGCCTCACTTCAGCCAAATGAAGTAAACGTTTAAAGCCTGAGCCATTTCTGGCAACATGTGAAGAGGAAGAGGAGCCTCTTACCTGTGCTCCGTTCTCCGCTTAGAGTCAGGATCTCTGAGTGCTTTCTCGTGGAAGACCAGAAAACCTCAGCTTTCACTCCAGCACCCATTGCAGTATTGTTGTCAATCTCAAGAGAATGAATTTATTCTCCACAGCCATGCCATCTTGTAAATTGTTACCACAAGGCTAACCGCTGATGTCTTTTCTCAACCCAGGGAGTGAACGTTACATTCTGTTGATAACATCTAGAAGTTATCTATTTCTGTAAGTATAAGTATATACTTAAATAAGGATGGACACAAAGCAGTGTGCAGTAGATGCACTGACTATAGTCACTAAATCCATGGTTTGGTGTCTGGTGGTGCCACGCCGAGTCACTCGCTTCCACAGCACCTTGGTGCTGCTGTAGCTTTGTGGAGGCAGCACAGTAAAGTGGATCAGCAGCTCAATTCGTTTAACTATTTTCTGCTGACTTTTTCCTAACTGAAGTAATTATCCACACTTTGTATGACCCACATAGAGCTATATACCAGCATGTGGAAATGATGCAAAAAGGCTGGGGCAGGGGCAGGGAATTTGGTAGTGGCACTGAAAAACTGCATGATATACTTGTCCCTGAGTTACCAGTGGAAACTTGTGAATTTGTTTTCAGTGTAAATGGAAAACAAGTATTAAGGAGATCCTTTCTAGGTAGAAGAGCTTTGTAGTTCAGACTCTGAAAAGAATTTGAACTTCTGCCAGAGAACCTGCCTGTGGACATGAGTGATCTTGCAGTTACTGGCTGTTCCACTTTGTCTGCAAAGCCCTTTGTACAGGATGTTGCAAAGATACATTTCTTAAGTCTGTAAAGTACTCACCTGAGGACAGCCAGACAGACAAGAGGTGCTGGAATGAAAAGCAAAAACATTCAAAAAGCATTGAAGTTATTGAGGTATAACATGCTGTATAAGTTTTTGTTTCTTAGGAAGAGACTTAAAGGTGGTTGCAAATATTATTTACTATGCTGCAGTGATGGTACATGTCCCTTAACTAACTCATTTCACTTTTCATTTCAGTTTAATTTTGGTTATCCAATTGGAAAATAAGGTCCAGAGCCAGTGTGCTGTGTTTGCATGGCAAGGTTTTGATAGCAGGGGTGTGCTATGTGGTTGATTTCTTGAGAAGTTGCTAGAAGCTTATCCTATGTCCAACAGAGCCGATGCCAGCCAGCTCCTTGCCACTGGCCAAGGCCGAGCCCCTCAGCGACAGTGGTAGTGCCTCTGTGATAACATGTTTAAGAAGGTGAAAAAGTTGCTGTGCAACAGCAACTACAACCAGAGAGAAGTGTTGAGAATGTGTGAAAGGAACAACTCTGCAGACAGACACCAAGGTCAGTGAAGAAGGAGGGGATGAGGTGCTCCAGGTGCTGGAGCAGAGGTTCCCCTGCAGCCCGTGGTGCAGTTCATGGTGAGGCAGCTGTGCCCCTGCAGCCCATGGAGGTTAATGGTGGTGGAGCAGAGACCCACCTGCAGCCCAGGGAGGACCCCAACATCAGAGCAGGTGGGTGCACGAAGGAGGCTGTCACTCCATGAGAAGCTCACCTTGGAGCAGGTTCCTGGCAGGACCTGTGGTCCCGTGGAGAGAGAGAAGCCCATGCTGGAGCAGGTTTGTTGGCAGCACTTGTGACCCTGTGGGGGACTCATGCTGGAGCAGCCTGTTTCTGGAGGACTGCACCCCGTGGAATGGACCCACGCTGGAGCAGTTCCTCAAGAACTGCAGCCCGTGGGAAGGACTCATGTTGGGGAAGTTTGTGAAAGTTGTCTCCCATGGGAGGGACCCCATGCCGGAGGAGGGAAAGACCATGAGGAGGAAGGAGCAGCAGAGATGATGTGTGATGAACTGACCACAGTTCCTATTCCCCATACACCTGCACCACTGGAGAAGAAGAGGTAGAGAAATCGGGAATGAAGTTGAGCCTGGGAAGAAGGGAAAGGTGAGGCGAATTTGGTTTTAGATTTGTTCTTGTTTCCCATTATCCTAGTCTGAATTTATTGGCAATAATTTAAATTATTTTTCCTATGCTGAGTCTGGTTTGCCTGTGATGGTAATTTCTGAGTGATATCTCCCTGTCCTTAATTGACCCATGAGCCTTTCATTATGTTTTCTCTCCCCATCCAACTGAGGAGGGGAGTGATAGATAGGGATCAACCCACCACGGCCACTAAAAAGACATTTTGTAAGTGCAATCTTTGGCCACATGACAAGACAGCATTTGTAATGTTATCCTGATAATCTGTAGTGATTTGAAATCCTATTGTAATTTCTGTATCACTAGTTTTATTATTTGATTAAAGTCCAGCAGAGCATTAAGGATTACATTTGACTGAGGATGAATGATTTACAATTAGTTAGAAAAAATAAAGGTATTAAAGAATGTGCCAGGTTCATTTATTTGACAAATGAGTGAAAAGCTACTTACAAAACCACTTCAGAATGTAGCAGCACCTGGATCGTAATGTATTTTGTAGAAGCAGTGGAAAAAGTAATTAGTTTGAGAACTGTAAAAACAATGCCAGGAGGTATAGCTAAGAACCTAGCTCACTAGCAATGCTGTCGCTGGCTTCCACCACGCTCCACAGTTGTGCTGGGTCCCTCCCATGACTGACCCAGTGGTGACAGTCAGCAGGCTGAGGAATCCACATATAGGGGAAATAGAAGGGCATGCTATACTTGGGAGTTAGGGCATGGTTTGATGGTATCCAGCCTGGGGTTTGTACAAGAGGATCATTGTAATTAATTTGTGTTATAATAGTTGCTGAAATCCTCAACCATATTTGATGCTTTTGGATGGAAAGAGCAAAACATGTAAGATACAGTCCCATGAAGAAAAGATCTGTTGTGTGAAGGCACTGCTTCATGTTCCAGTGATTTACTGGATTTAACCCTTAAACTTGAAATAATATCAATTTCTCAAATGCTGAAAAGGTAATTTTTAATTCTCACAGCTTTTTGACAAAGAGTCTTTGCAACAGAAAAGAGTCTAAAATTAACCAGGAAGTGCAATGCTGCCTTTCTGAAATGCAAGTGAAAATTCATGCCATGAGCATTCATCCTACATCAACTACTGCATTGCTATACGACGTAGGGATTGAATTAAGGAATTGATGGTTTGAAACTGATGGGTTGCAAATGCAAAGCTTTTAGTATTTTCCAGTTCAATGTCAATAATGCTACAGTAATATTGACACCTAGCTTTTTAAAACACTATGCTTTCTTAATTTGTTTATATTGGCAACATTTGTTATTTCACAGTAGTGTAGGAAACACCTAGTGGTGACTGATTTAAGACACTTGCTGTCTGTTTTAATTTGATAACGATATTGTGTCAACAGGATTAACAACATAATGTGCAGCATTGCAAATGTAAAGACACAAACTGTTCCAAAAAGTCTAATTATGCAGATTTATGTCTGTGGATATTTGTTAGCTTAGGTTGTTGAGTTCAAGTGTTATGAAGTGTTCATATAATCCATATCTATTACACAGTTCACATAGATATTGTTTGTGTTCCACATATTTTTGCAGTCCTAAGCATTTTAGTTAAACGTCTAAACTTTGAACAAGAGTTATTGCTAGGCTGCTGGCCACACTGAAGTGGGAACTCAAAGAGATAAGAACCCTTACACCTGATAATATTGGATCATTTCTAGTTTCCATTAAGGACAACATAGCTTTCCCATTGACTTCTTCAGCATAAAGACTGTTACCCCTATATCTGGGATTTTTTCAAGTATCTTCTTAGTGGATAGGAAAGGCATGCAGAATATGGGAAAGGCAGTATAAATGGAAAGTAAATCAGTTCCTCAGCTCATCTGACAAATAAACAAACCATCATTTCTCCATAGAAACCACGCAGGCAATCTCTGCACTGATGCTACTCTTATTCAGTGAGGCATTCCGCGGACACAGGGTCTGAATCCCTGCTTCTCTTTGCAGGCCTTGGGGCTGCGTGATGGTATTTGTTATGGGTCCCTAAGGAAGGTAGCACTTCCCTTTGCAGTCCTTGACTCTACTGGGAGTTGAGTTTACCACACAGAGCAGAAACACCTTTTTTGTTAAAAGAGCAGTGCCCAGCTAAGAACATATCCAGAGACTGGCCAGGTAACTTCCACTGAGAGATCTTTGTTGGGTGTTTTTATTTATTTCCCTAATCTTTCTTTTATAATTCTCATTATTAAAAGAGATAACATGATAGAGGACTTCAGCCAATCAGACTCATCATCAAAAGCAGACATGAATTGAGGGAAGCCAAGGTCTTAATCTGCAGTCTGACTCCAACTTCCCACAGTCAGCTTTTGCCTGAACTGGCAGAAGCTCCCCATTACATTGGAAAAAGGCACAGGATGGTTTCTGGCCTCTCCCAGAACTACACCTCTCTGTCCTTGGGGGTAGTGAGGGGAAGTTCGGGAGAATGCAATGAGCCATTCTTCTGCTTGAGTCTTCTGAGTCCACTCAGACCTACAGATACGGGTTCTCCTAAAATGTAATTTTAGACACTATTTTGCATGTTGCTAATACTCCCCATCCACATAATATCCTAATGGTTACAGCAGGTACCGAGTAATTGGGAGCCTTGGGCTCATCTCCCTTCTCAGCCTGGTGTGGTTTGATGGCCTTGGTGTCTTTCAGATCTTCCATGTCTCACAAGAGAGATCTTCAGATCTTCCATGTCTCACACTAGCTGGGCTGGAGCTACTGAAACTGTGCTGCAAATAGGGCCAGGGAAGGCAGAGGATACTTTTGTGTTCCTTCAAGGTCAGGTACCACAGAAGAGGGTTCAAGTGGACCTCAAGTGGGCAGGATTCTTCCATCTACAGCTTGATCTAAACTCACGCAAAAAATTAGGTGAGCTGACTAGGTTTTTCCAAGTTGAATTACATGAGAAGTAAATCCTTTAACCTAAGACTGGACCCTATCACATAGAGAGCACTTCAATAAATAAAACTATTAGAAGAACTGTACTGGGTCAAACCAAAGACCCACTTATCTCTAAACTTAGTCTCCAAATGTGCATACTGAGCACATTAAGTACTTGATGAGTGGACGGTTTCCTGCAGCTCATGAAGATGAACAAAATGAAGAACAAGAAATAAGCACTGGTGTTCAGCTGACATGCTAGCCTGCACCCCTCAGAGGAGCATACCTTGTGAGGACTAGTGGCAAAGAGCCAGAACTGCTGGAGACAATTCCCCATGAATTCATGCCATAGTATAAGTTAAAAAAATAAAGACTTCTTTATGACAAATCTTCTGTTGGAGCTGCATCTTCAAGATTCACAAGATCTCATCAGCTAATGTGCTTTCTGTAGAAAAAATGACATGCCCTCTCCTTTTGGAGTGCCCAGAGCTGGTCATTCTTCACAACTTGTTCCATTTTTGAGAAAACCAACGGATATCTGTCTCAGTTCTCATGTCTCCATTGGGGGAGATGGTTTTATGTCTAAAATATGTCAACAGACATCTTCCACTGTAAGGAAAACTGTGCTGTCTCTCTTCTGCTGCCAGCAAAAGTCAAACCAGGTTAAATACCCAAAGCAATGGCTACTAGCAAGCATTGTAGTGAGACTTCCCAGAGTACTGTCATGAGTGAATTCTGGCTCAGGAGCTAAATGATCTAGAAGAGCATTTGAGCTAGAGGAGGTGCATTTACATTAAAAGCCTGGAACAGATTTTACTTCCATGAGTTTGTCCAAACCACTTTTGATTTATGTGAACTTTTCGTATCCACAACATTACATGGCAAGGAGATGCACAGGTTAATTATGTATGCATGTAAAAGTACTTCCTTTGTTTATTTTGAATTTGTTACCTGCTCGTTTCATTTGATGTTGCTCCTATTGGAAAAGACAGTGAAAAATCACTCCCTATTTCCTATCTCCATGCTACATAGGATTTTATAAACCTTTATCTTTTCCTTGTAGCTCAACTGTTTTCCAGAACAAGTTTTCCATTTTCTCATATTGAACCTGTTTGCATCCTCTTTGTTGATCATTCCCTTGTTTTATTATATAATTTCAGAGACAGATGAAGAGAACTGCCCACAATATTCAAGATGTGGGGATATCTTGAATTTATTTCATTGTAGCATGTAGTACTGTTTTTAATTTTTTTGCTCTATTTCTTCCTAATAATTCCTAACTTTTTGTCTGCTTTGACAGCTGCCCAACACTGAGGTGATATTTTCATAGACATAACTATGCACATGGCATGATTTCAGACCATAATGGTAATCGTCTACTCTGGGTTCACCACTGTGTATTTCATCTGCCATTTTATTACCTGGACATTCAGTGAGTATAAGTCACATCACACTTATATCCTTTTGCAGCTCTTCATAATGGCCATTAATTTTAATTTACTTAAGTGACTGAGTGCACCTGCAAACATTGTCTGTGGTACCTACTTTGTTCCTGAAGGCCTTTCTTGGATTTAGCTTATGTTGTAAGAATTTGAAAGAAAATGGTGTAATGAGAGTGGAAATCAAGAAACTCCTGCTCATGGAAGGAAAATGTTCCCCTTCCTTCCCTTTCCACACTGGGCTTTGGCTACTTTTAGAAACAGAGATGTCACAAAGCTCTGAGAAGGATGCTTGGGTACCAGTGGTAACCTTTCCCATTTCTTCCCTATAGTAGTCAGATCTCTTCTGCAGTCAGAGACATCTAATACCTCAGTCTTCATATATCATCTCCGTGAGCTAAATTGCCAGGAATGTTTATGATCTAACTTCAGAAAAATTCCCTGAGAAAACAAATCATTTATTTTCCCAGATGCCTGAACCTGAGAAGGCAGAATGCAATATTCAGGATAGATAAGCAAAAATCTAAAGGCAAAGGTAATATATAATTAAATGGGATTTTGATTGTTTTCTCTAATGAATGACAAAATGCAGTGATGAGCCTTGGGAATGACACCCTCTCCCAAGAAGGCACAAGGGTGTTGGAGTGCTCTCCTTCTCGTCCAACATTCAGGTTCCCTGGCTCTCTCTTTGCCCTCTGTACCAGCCTTCTCAGCCCTTTCCCCTTCTGGCATGGAATTAATGCTGACCTTGTACAGAGAAGCTAATTCCTCACATCTCTTCCTTCCTTATCCATTGAGCCCTGCCACATCTAACCCTAAAACAGCATGACAAAGATTTCCAATACTAGAAGTCCTCTTTCTTGTGGGGACAGGAGCCAAAGGGGAATTTTCTGCCTCTTCATCTCAAGCAGGCATGGCTTCTCCTCATGGGCTTTAGCCTTTACTAATCCTGTCCATACTCTCAGTCACAGATTCCCAGACTCATGAGTTTTCTCTGGCTCCTTTCTGACAAGCTGAGCTCCATTCAGTGCATGATCCAGTATCTAATTTCACTAGCCACAGTTTTTCTTGGCAAAACTGTAAAGGGTCTTAATTTGCTGATGTCATTTGTCTTTCTAATTATTGTATTTTTATTTTTCCCTATGAGTGATGTCTCTGCCAGAATTGCTATAGCTATCAACAGAGCTGTGGTTAGTTCATTAAAATAAAAAAATACTGAAATTTGTTGCAGTATTCTTCTTTTGTCCTTAATTACTAAAGTATTTTACATAACTTCAAATGATTTATTACTATGTGAGAAGTTTGATAGCCAGACACAATAAGAATATGAAGGTTCCAAATTCAGATCAAAACCAATGCTGTTTTCATTTGAAACATGAAATTGCAAGTCTAATTTTGTCAGGATATATTGACCCACACAGACCGCTGAAGGAACAGTTACTGTGTAAAACACTTATGTGATTAAAGCAGCTCATTAAATACCCTGTATGTATTCATTTTGTGTCTTGTTATCAGCTACAATGTATGTGTTCTATCACAAAGATCTCACAGTTATGTGTCAAGTCTTAGTAGTGATGAAATGGCAAAAAGAAGAGTCCTTTCCCCTAGGTAGAATTTGAGGTAGGATATCTTGCAGATTTCTTTATTTAGTCCTTATACCACTCATTTCTGTAAAAACAGGTCAAACATGAATTATATTTATGTGTATTTTTTGCATTCTCCAAAATCATGAGATGACAGCAAAGGCCTATAAACTAAAGATTGCGGTTTAATTTTCTTTTTGTTAGCATCTGGATGTTACAACATTTCTGAAGTTTATATAGACCTTTCACAGTTCACAGTGTAACATCTGCAAAAGTCACAAGATCATGTGCAGCCTTACTTTTGTTTTCCTTTTGTGCATAGTATTATCTTGTACTGGAATTCCAGAACAGTGGGAAACAGAAGGAAGCAAAAGAAATACAAAGCTAGCATGAGAAATATTGGAAAGAAGGAGAGAAGGAAAGAAAGAAAGAAAGAAAACCTGTCACTTCTGCTAAGCTAACAAATATGAAAGCTCAGAATTCAATGTTCTTGCAATGAATTTGTATACCTTGCTCAATAAGGAGTATGACAGCACAGAACACCGATATCTCACTTTTCTCTGTAATTGATATAGTGGAGAGAGGAATTTGTGTAAACAACCACCTCTCAAATACTGGTATTTTTCTCCTCTCAGTCTTCTCTTTCTTACAGAGAAATGTAAGCAGTGGCATGGGAAAACAGAATGATAAAGTTTTAAGTGCATTTATTGTGACAGATCTAGTCTCAAGATACAATCTCTGCTACATATTTTGAAAAACATAGAACAACGTGGATCCAGTCATCCCATAAAGACAAAACTCTGGAAATCACGGAGAGACAGGTTCTACTTTACATAAAGATCTGGTTTACAGTTCCCATTTACAGAAATATTTCGTAATTAAAATATGTTAAAAAATAACAAAGGAGACATTAGGAGCACAAAATCTGAGCTTTCAGATGTTAGTCCAAAAATCTCTGGAACGTAATCCTTTAATTAGGGATTCACAGTAATTTCCCCATAAAACGACAAGTATCTCAAACGATGAATAATCTGAAAAATTACTATTACTTTGCTGCTTTGTTTTTATTTATTTTCTTTAAATCTATGAGAAATATTTATTTTTTAATGAATATTCAAATTCTAAATTAATGTTGATATAATTTTTTAAAGAAAGTACATTTCAAAATTATCCTCATTTATACTTATTCATAACCGCGACCCAGAAAAAAAAAATTAGTATTCTCTAATTTTCATCAGTGGGAGACAGTTGCTATAAAATAAGTGCACTGCTGAACTGACACCATATTGAGAATGGGATTTACCTCATCTAAATTTAGCCATCTAAGAGTTTGACATCTATGAGATATTCCAAAAAGGTAACTTTAGCTATTCAAGCTAATCTTTCTAGGTTCCCTCTACAGTTTTCTAGATTCAGAGCCAAAAAGCCTAATTGCTCTGCACTGACCCTTGAAAGCCTTAATAAATGTCCCTCCTTTGTCCCAGATGCCTTACTAGCCCTTCTTGTCTTTAA
The DNA here is from genome assembly GCF_003259725.1 of Athene cunicularia. NCBI lineage: Eukaryota > Metazoa > Chordata > Aves > Strigiformes > Strigidae > Athene > Athene cunicularia. The sequence continues at coordinate 37,930,012 of NW_020799097.1, forward strand.
TCTAGTCATAAAGTTTCCTTTGATACCTCCTAGAGACAAAAATCATCTCACCCTAAAACAGATGGAGTAGACAAAGCTACAGAATATTGTGAACTTGTAGCTTGAGTTGCTTTTTTGCCCCCATTGCTAAATAAAATTTCTGGAGAAAATCCAGAGGAAGCTGATTAACTTACTGAAAGATACAGAAAGTTTGTGTCGGAGATATTGAAAGTCTTGAAGTAGGAGTAGTCTATGTCTCCGAGAAAGAAATCCAAATTGAATACCTGGAATATACTGAAGAAAATGGTTTGTAATTACTTGTACTGGGTCCTGTCTTACCTGACATAAATATACAAATGAATATGTAACAGGTTTAAGCTGAACACTTAGTTTGGACTGAACTAGTTGACTGTAAACAATGACTGGAATGAACAATAATACCATTGAGGTGTCTCACTCTGGTAGTGCTTATTCGCATACAGTGATATTGATACACTGACTGCATTAAAGTGGTATGAAAACAGTCAACAAAATGGGGAGAGATATCTGTCATTAATTTTTAAATGAAGGCCACTGCACACAATTTATTTTATTATATTCTTTTTTAAGAAACTCATTATGAATAGTATTGGCTGAGTTATTTTAGCATTTTTTATGGAAACTGATTTATGACACCCTGTAGCTGTATAAATTCTATAGGCTCTTATTCTTTGATGCTAGAATTACTATGATGTCAATCCATGTGCAATTTCATTTCTAAAGAATGCATTGGAAAACTGACAGCTATGATAACAATGGGCTATGGCAGAAACAGCTCAAATTATAATTTTTCCTTAGGCATATACTTTAATGATTTAATATTATATGGATCTTACATTGATAAAATGTAAAAGCAGATCTTTGCTATTAATTCTTTCTTATTAATCAGGTATAAACCATACAGTGTAAAAACTAGTGAGGGTCCATATATTCTCCCTTAGCTTTTATACCTGGTGCTGTGATGGGGCTATTGATAGTGGGTTTGTTCAGCTGATTTCCAGTATGTTCGGGGAACATAAGATGCTTTTGGGGTGAATGAATGACTTAACAATGAGGCTTGTAGCTATTTCTATGATCTTGCAAAGGCCCAAACCAAGCATAAATGCCCAGAGTAGTTCATATGGCTATCACCTATTTATTGACAACAAGAGACCTTTTTCTGTAAAGGCAGTCCTAGACTTCCTCCTTCCACTTTTTCACCATATGTCTGCAGTAGTAACCATCCCATAGAAGTCATCCTCAGAAGGACTTTTAAACTTTTCTGTCTACAGGAGAAATTACAATCTCTAACTTGCCTTTATGAAATTATTCTGCCCATAAATAAGGACCTGAATACTCTATCAATCAGCAATGCCTGAAACATGCAGACTTTTCATCAAGTGCAATACAAGTTTCAACCAGTAAAACACCTGAGGAAGACGAAGACGTGCCTGTGGTGAGAGAGGCTGAAAGCCCAGTGTGCTCTCGATCAAAAGCACAAAGCTTAATTTTGCAATTGTTTAATAACACTGAACCTGAAATGTAAGAAATTAAGACCAGCTAAATTGACTTTACCACTTTAGTTAATATCTTTAATTACGGCCTAGAATCAACATGGGTAGAAAGATCCTCTACCAGCTATTTCAATTTCACTGTTGTTTGCTGGGAATGAAAGAGGAATAAGGTTTCAATTAAACCGATTTAATTTTCTTTGATCATCTAATACAGGGTTAATAAGAAACAATTCTTTGCTGCTTTAATTTCTGTGATTTGATTACCTTCTTTCTAAATTGGGTGAACTGGCCAAACAATGACTTTAGCATCTAGCATTTTTAACCCACTGAACTTCTGATTCAATATCAGTTTAAACTTTCATTTAAAAAAATTATCTTAATTCCTACATAGTCTATTGACATTTAGTACTTTAAGTCTTAGCACTATTGTCAGTTTTGTAATGTTTGAATATTGTCAGTTTTGTAATGTTTGAATATTGTCAGTTTTGTAATGTTTACTTATTACAAAGCAATGGAATTTGCTTTTTGCAAATGCTACCAGAACTGATTTATTTTTTGGATAGCAGAATGGGCTTGGGGCAGGGGGGGGGGAAATGGGTAAGTTAGCCAAGGTACATTAGTTTGGCCCACTCTGCATGTTAAAACCTTTATCCAATAGTATATCACACTTTTAGTTATTCACAGCAGTAATTCATTAATCTTATCTCTTTCTAGAATTATATGTCAGAAGTCAAAACAAATCTTTTACTGAAGAAAAATAGGAACATTTCCTAAAAGGAGAAATTTTCCTGGAGTCATCTCAAAAAAGATCTATTCTAAAATTAATAAATGAGACCAACCTCTTGCAATTCTGTATGTTTTACTGAGTCAGTGGAACTGAATCCAGTGTTTCCAATTCTTTCTGGCAAGTGAAAGAATAAAGAAGCAAAAAATTAAGTCAGGATCATACTTTGGGAATACCATCATATTCTTCTAAAGAATCCTATTCAAGAAAATCTTAATTGAATATTTTAGAGTTAAGATAATAATGCTACTAAGCAGTAATGCAATTTGCTGAAGTCAACAAAGCATGACTGTGCTAATGTCCGTACAAAAAAGTATTCTGTGCTTTAGTTTTTAACCTCGGAGTCATATTCATGCATTATTAAATCACTAACAACTGTTGTTTAAAAACCTTGGCGTTCTGTAGCCCAGTGAATAATCTGGGTGAGCAGTCTACCTCCCTAGAGGAATTAATTTTCCTATGCGGAAGCTGGTGTGACCTCCACTCAAACAGTTCGCACACATAATTGCATTTGTGATGGGCTCTGCTTGTACATATAGTTGAAAATAATCAGAGGGTTGTAGTGAATTTTGTCTGTAAATATGACCCAGTACATATGCTTCTTTAGTTTTATATCACTCATGTAAGTAAGTACATAATGCATTTTTGTGCCATGGGATACTCAATTTAATCAAATAATTAAATTTAAATTATGGACTTGACATTCTTACAGGTAGCATGTGCCTGCATTATTCGGCCTTCTTTGCAATCGTACACATATGTATTGTATGCCACATGCCATATCTATGTATGGTTATGCCAACATGAGAACAGTGGTTATTATGTTCTAGGCTTGTGTGACCACACAGCTTGGAAATTTTGAATAAATTGTTGAATAAACCTCAACGGGATTAAATTTATGAGGTTTACACAGGGCAGATAACCCTTTTCTAAATATCTCTAGCTGCCACTTCCACATTCAGACTTTCAGCATGTTCCAGGTAGCAATGCAAGCACATTAGTCCTAAGCCAAATGTACCCAACTGTGGAAAATTTTGGCATCTACCAATCTCTGGTCATGTACTAATTCCAAGCCAAACCAGCCAGCCTGAATCTTTCCTTTTTAACTCCTCCCCTGTGATCTGACAGATCTTGCAGGAAAAGTGCAGAAGAGTTGATGGAGACACTAACAGCTCTGTAGCTTCACTCAGCCATTCTGAGGTTCATACAGCCCATCACAGGCTGTTGCAAGCATCTACACATTGTGTAGACACCTATACAACCTTCCCAAGGTTGAGAAAAAGGGTAAAAACCTTGAACAAGGAATTACAAACGAACCAATGGAGGATCTCATTGACTTGGGACCTTCATTGTCTGGAAGAGTTTTACATTGTCCTAGAGGACTCCCTTTATTGTGCTGTTAGCAACTGGGAAGCCTTTCTCCTGGCTGGGTGCTTGTTTAACTTGGAAGACCAATGCCATTTTGTTCTGTAGTAAGTCTGTAAATTAGGCATATAGTCTTCATCATGTATTGCCAAAGTAAATCAAGGGACTGGGCATTTCCATATGTTTTTTGGCATGCTATAGATCTTTCTCTAATCTATGTGACTGCAGCCAGTGGCTTCCTACTGTGACTCAGAACTGACTGTCAAAGGGCAAGGAAGTACAAAGCTAATACATGGTAAAATAGTTATTTTTTTAAAAAAGCTTGTATTAGAGATAACTGAAATGCAGAACAATATCATCAAAGTCAGTACTGGACATGGAAGAATGGAAGACTGGAAGAATGCTTTCCGCAACAGCAAAGGTATCTTTTGTGTTCTTAGATAAAACTGCTGAACTAAATAGTTTTAAACAGAAACTGCTTCTAGACTGTAGCTTGAATGCCAATTTTCAAATGAGGATATATTTTTAGATGCAGTTCATGAATTGCTAAAACTGAGATTTTCAAGTGGAAATGCAGAGCTGTTGCTGCAACAATTGTGCTGTCAATAATTGTGATTAAAACAGAATAGGTACTGGCGCAAGCAGAGCAACTGAATCTATTTAGATCTCTTCCAAAACCAGTATTGTGGCAACTGAAATAATGTATATGCATATGTATTTCTTCCCATGCTGCAAAAATTAATTTATTATTTGTGCTATTATTGCTTATAAAATCCCCATCCTAAAACAGGACTCCACAGTCATCTGCTGATACATCTTGTAAATGGGACACAGACAGAAAGGAGACCACAGAAAGATAATATAATTATAATGGTCTGTGTGCTTGGTTTCTGCCCATCAACAGCCTATGTGTGGTAAGTATTCTCTAGGTGTCACAGAAAGGGAGAGCTTTAAGGAAGGATTTGAAGAGGCATCATAAAAGAGAAGCTTCTTTTGAAGTGAAATAGAGAGCAGAGAGCCAACACCAGAAGTAGGCAAAGCATGATGGTGTTTGCTCGGACACATAGTGAGTGGAAAATACTGGATGATACTACAGGCAGCAAGAGGAGTTGGCACCACAATAATAAGCAGCATCTTGATGAAAATGAAACGGAGGAGCACAAGCCACAGATGAAGGCAAATAGCTTACACTTCCTGTGATAGAAAAGGATTATCCAGTGAGTAGTCTCCCAACTTCTGGTAATAATCTGAATGTGTATAAAGGTTTGCCTCTGCTGAAAACGAGGTGAGGCTTGTACAAATACAAGAGGCAGGCAAATCCCACCTCAGGGAGTTTTGACAAAACATACCGTTAATGAGGATTTGGTAACTGAGTGATATGCAGTTGTTAGTTTAAAAATCTTGGCTGAGTAGAGGTATGTGGATGGGTGATAATTCTTAAGATGAGTATCAGTTTTCCATTACAAGTTGGGGCTATAATTTTCTATTTATTTTAACTTGTACGAAATTCATTCTAAAGTCAATCTTTGCACATCTGTTATATTTTAGTAGTTAAACTATGCAAGGAGACTAGGGGCTATAGAGTTAATCAGAAGCAAAAATTGTAATGGGTTGAGGAAGAGAATCTATGTGGTTATTGAATCTCTACCATCATTTTTCTCTCTTGACACCTGATACAAAGGCCTGAGAAGTGAAAAAAAAACCCTTCACTATCTTGCTTGGGTTTTGGGTTTGTCTCCCATACCTTATCAGTTGCACCAGCAAGCAGACCAAATAAATCAATGTGGATGATTAATAAATCCATGGGTATCAAATAATCTATAGAGTTGTGGAAGATGCCACCGAAGATGAACTCTGCAACATCTTTAATCCAAAAAGTCATTCAAAATTTAAAGTGTGGATATGCTGGGGTAATAAATAAACCAATATGCTACTATTGATTTGATGATACCTCTGAAAGTACTGCTCTGATATAAACTCCTTCCAAGTGTTACTAGTGTCCTGCACTGCATTGCTTGATTGACTGTTTCATTGGAAGCATTATAGCTTGACAACCTGTTTAGAGAGTTTTGAGGCAGGAATGAACAGAAGCAGAACTTTGTCTCCAGAAAATTCAGCTCACATCATGGTTAACCCAGCTCTTGTTTTTCCAGCTACCCTCCAGACTTACCCCTGGATTTACGGTTTTCCCACGCAACATCTGAAAAAGACAACAGTGGCATGTTTTCTAATTTCTTTTTGGTAAGGGCAATTAACATATTTTATTAATTTGCCTGCCATGGAGGAAAATGGTGCAGCTTCGTCCTCTCTTTGTCACAGTACTTCTCCTCTGAGAGAGGCCCCAGTGAGATTCTTTGTCACTTTGTGAGGATGCATTTTGCCTGAACCTGGGAGCATAATGAGTAACAGTGAAAGAGGATGGGTTGCTAGACAATCTTAGGACATGTCTTTACTAAGATAAAGGTAAAATTTAAAGTCAGGCTTAAAAAAAAAAAAAAAGCTAAATCATCCCTCAATATCTATGGGTTCCCTTTGAGGACACTTCTGCATGTAACCCCTGAATGATGCTAGACTTTCAGAAATCCTTAGGGCACTAGCACAGTCAGAAAGGCAGACAGGAGGTGTGATTCTGTGCAAATACTACTGCAGAAATCGATACTGTGAAAGTGCAAAGGGGTGTCTGATTAGGGCAAATCGTTTCTGCCTTCCCTGTCCTTACTGAACTATTCACTTGGTTGTTAGCATGTGGAAATGATTCCAACAGCAAGCTGACAACCTACAGACAGCTTTAAAACTATTAGAAATATGCAGAGACTTTGAGAGCCAAGAGGAACAGTTATGAGTATTAACTTCAATCTCCTGCATAGTATCACCCACAAAAAAGATCTCCCACTACTTTAGCTGCAACTGTACTTCTCCTCAATTACTAGTGTGACTGAGTCCTGCCTAACGCAGTGCAGGTCAGTGAGAATACATGAACAGGAGACACAGGAGACAGCTATGTGGGGTGCAAACCATAAGATGGAAGATTGCATTAAAAATGTATCCTGGATGTTGTTTTGTCCTAGTTTCTCCTGACAGCTTTGGAGACCTGAAGATATTGTATGCTTAAGGTGCTCTGGATGGCAACAAGGCATATTTGGCAACCCTAATGCTGTATTATTCACCATGGGTTTTGGCACTAAATATAATGTTGTTTTCCTAATAGTAATTAGGGCTCTGAGAGGTATAAAATGCCCGAGTTCATTTCAGTGGAATATTAAGTCTGAAGACTAAAGTGAAACCTTAAAAATTCCAACATTAGCAGCTATTACACTGCTAATAATTTTAGCAGAAACGTCCAGCTATTTCAGGGTTGTGAATGGAATTTTAAAATGGTATCACCAGGTTTTCTTCAGATCTGACTTCATACCTTCGGTTTACTAAAAATAAACAAAAAAGATTTGTCTTTTGATGGAATACTATTCTGGAATGTGGTTAAGTAAACGGTTCTTTTAAGGTGTGTTTTTTCCCTCAGGTTTGTATTCAATTTATAAGGCATGCAGCCATAGCTGAAAAATTAACCTTGTACTCTCCTGGACATCTTTGCAATGGCAGTAGATGGTTTATGGTCACCTTCAGTTAACAGTGACAATAAAGACAATATTCCTTACTACCCATGGATTAAGGGCAACATCCCCCCTCCTTTTTTTTTTTTTTTTTTAGCTTGTGAAAATGCAATTTGTGTTACTGCACCTTTTCTTACTTTGTCCAGACTTCTAGAGGAAGATTGCTTTGATACTCTGTTTGGAAGTACCACAGGCACTCAATTTTATGCCAAAAGTCACTTTTCCTCTGGTAACACTGCTGTTAATTCCTCTGATTTCCCAGACTTTTTAAGATGTGCATTTCACTGTCACTGACCGCTTGCTGGTTTGAATAGCAAGATTAGGCACCATGTCCCTTTCTGGTTCATCTTTCTCTGGAATCTCTTTCCCTTCTGTTGGGTCAATCATGCTGATGGTAGCTAAAATCTTATTTTTATCTAACATGTCAGCATCACTCTATTAACTTTCCTCTGTGGTATGTTGTTTCCATTATATGAATTTAGAGGCTTGGGGAGGGAATGAATATTCAGCTTAAGACAGGCAAATTCAGGGTTTTTTTTCCCCAAAGCTTCTCAGAGTCTCTGGTCATGCACTTCTTTCCTCCTTACATCAAAATGTCTTTTATTCACATCATAGTACGCTGTATTACCATCTACAGTCCACTGATTTTCCAGTAAAGCTGCTGGTGTGCTGAGTACAATGGGAATGCCAGTTGGAGGAAACAGTTTCTTTCAAATTAGTACACACACAAAAATGGTGTGGAGTTTTTTTTTCCCCTTAACAGTACCTGCCTGCAACCTGCCAACCCATCATGTGTATAAAAATATTTGCCATCTGACACATCTCCAGAAAGCACCTCTCCTTGTGGAAATTTTTCTTGAGGAAAATGTTCACTTTATATATATGTATATAATGTTTATGATGCTACATGTCAGGTAAGAATTGTAGGGTTTGCTCTTTTAGCAATGATGAGTGAACAATTGACTCTGCTTTTCTACTAAACATATGAATGCCAGAACAATGAGCCAGTCCAGCTTCATTTTCAACTGCTGTTCTAGGGGGAGACAAAAATGATAAAAGGAAGGAGTTGGGTGGTGGCTAGGCCATTCTGCACAGTTAGAAGAGCCTCTCTCCTATGGGTCATATGCTTAGACATATCCACATTTATTTTTGCTTGCTGCCTCACTGAAGAAAGCATCATTGAAGTGACCATAAGCTTGACATAGCTTTAACTCAGAAATGGGACTTCATCTGTTTGTACTACTACAAAGTGTTTTTTTTCAAGTCTATTGTTTACCCATATATCTACTTCATAAACTCATATTGTGGAAATCAGGTCACAACTGGATGCTTCAAGTTTCACATCCCTCCTTTTTGTCAGCTGTAAGCTCTTGTGTTACTGACATTGCACTCATTGCTGATATCCTTGTTTCTGGCACCATACTCCCTCGTACACCAAATTTAAAATTAATAACTGCCTTGCCAGCCTGTATTGCAATAGTCTATGCAGAATCCTCCTGAGCTAGTGATGCTTTTGTCATCCTCTTTGTCCTCACTGTGCATACTCTTAAAAAATGATGTGATTTATTACTGTTCTTGCATCTTTTCCAAGTCCTCAAAGCCAGGGTCTCTAACAGAGGTCTGTTTCATTCAGTGTTTTAGTCTAACCGGTCAGCATTGTGTCACAGGAACCTCTGAATGGCACAATAACCAACCCCAACTGGTCCACAAAACAAAAGGGCTTCTGTGGCAACAAGCTGCCACAGAAGAGACACTGCCATGGAGACCATTCTTGATCCTGTAAGAAAGATCCATTGTATTTCACATCCCTTTGTTCTGAAAGAAGTAGGAATTATCTCATGTCCATTCATCATGAGCCAATGAGTTATCCCAAGTTTAGTATTTAGGGACTGGAAAAGTGTTAAAGCTTATAAAAATAGTCTTCCTGGGACAAGAACAGTAGAAAGGAAGTGAAACATATGATATCAGCTGAGCTGGAAGAGTATCCAGATGCAGCTTGAGAATTAAAGTGTGAAGGAAAGGGAACTACCTGCACTACCCAAGTAATCACTAGGTTTGGAATAAAGTACATGTGTACGTGTATACATGAGCACAGGAAGGACTGATGAGAAGAAAGGAAGAGATTAAAGCGGACTACTTGTGGGTTATGGCTAGGGACTACGCATGAACTTTTAATTTGGTTATAGTCATTTGCATTCTTTTTGACATCTATAAACCTTGTTTTGGGTTTCCTGAGTTGTACCTGCCTGTTTTCTCTTCCCATAAATTATATGTGAAAAAATATTTTGTGGGTAGGCATATCTGCCTGTTGAGACACAATGCACTACATGGAATACAATTCAGAGATTGCAGACAAGGCACGTTGTTGCTACGATCACACATTTTTTGCATATGTGCAAGACCCACATGAGAGCAGAGTGTGTTTCTCCAGCCGCATAAGGCCAAGTGACATTCCAGGGGTGGCTACAGAGCCAGTAGGTTCATGCCCAGCATATGTTGCCCACAGGGAAAGTTAAAGGCCTTGTCTCAAATTTCTACCTGAAAAAATCAACATGAATCTTACTTGCAAAAATTTTGTAGCTCATTTTATGGATTATCTACCCTGTGAATTCACTCAAATCCAGGGTACAAATCTGATGGTAAAATCTTCCTATTTTTTCTTTATCTTCTTTGTGGATAGCAGGAAGAATTTTGGCAGAAGTCAGTACATTCCTGATGTTAATGCAGATTTACTTTTAGTTTTTTCTCTGACACTTTTTTTAAAATAAAATTTTAGGTATTAGTCTTTCAAATCTCAGTTCCAAGTGAACATCTCTCAGTTGGTATATGATGTCAAACTTATTTTTGGAACATGTAGAAATACCACAAGGGCTCACTAATCTTCTAATGAGATAAAATTACTTCTGAAGGATAAAATTAGCATGCTGGAACTTTTCCAGCAATTCTGTTTTTACAGCCCTATCGTGTATATTATACAGTGTGTTTCCAAAGAATCAGTATTCTGAAATATATATCCCTTTTGTCTTTTGCAAAATATGTTGAGGAAATTTTTTACGTGATAATCTTTTGTTCAAAAAACCCTAATTTTTTATGAATTATCCAATACATATAATCTTATTATTGCAAGAAATAAAATCCTAGTAATGAAACAAGATTCAAGAAAAAGTAGGTTTAAATAATTAAAAAACATAAATATGTTAGGCTCGTAAAAGTATTCTGATTTTTCTAAAACAACTTTTCACAATGTTCATTTAGCTTAAGAGATTTCAATGAGTGTTGTCTGAGAAGAGAGGAGTGTGAAAACAGAAGGCAACTCTCTTATTATTAGCCAGTCTTACAGAATTCAACTTTATTATTATTAGACAGTCTTCCAGGTAAAAAAGGGAAAATATGACATAAATGACCCAGCCCAAATTCCAAAAGCAGGAGTGAGTGGAGTGATACAGCAGAATCACAGTGATCCCATCACCCAGAATTCAGTAAACAGAAATGAAGCTCCGCTAGCCTGATTTTCTGAAAGACAGGAAGCAAAATATAGGACTATGGAATCAATTCTTGTAGGGATGATAGGTTACCAATAACAATCTGCTCTGCCCTGCACTACTCAGCGTATTCATAAATGATCTGAAAAAGCGATGAGTAGTCAGGTCACAAAGTCTGACGAGGCTATCAAGTTGCTTAGGTTAATAAAGGTTAGACAACCCTGAAGATCTGCAGATCTGGAATGGAGTGACTGAGTGATCAAGGGGCATATGGAGTCCAATGCAGATAAATGCAAAGTGATGCACAAAGGGAAAATGGTCCTTACTTCAGGTATGAAAAGGCAGATTCTGATCTGGTCATTACTTCTCAGAAGAGAGTTCTGGAGTTATGAAAATGGCTCCATGGGAACATCAACCTGATGCTCAACAGCTGCCAAAAAATAAAAAATACTAGGAAGTTAAGAAATCAGTAGAGAACAAAACAAATAATATCTTTTTGCTGACACAGAAATCCATATTTTGCATCTTCTGTATAGGTAAAGAATCATAGAAATACTGGTTGAAGGGGACCTCTGAAGGTCACACAGTCCAACCTTCCACTTGAAGCAGGACTACTGCCAATATTAGATCAGGTCAGCTCTGGGTTTGTCTAGCTGAGTGTTGGAAACCACCAAGGATGGAGATTCCACAGCCTGTCTCAGCAATTTATTCCAGTGTCACGTGTTCCTCTTGATGAAGAAATTTTTCCTGATGTCTACTCTGAACCTCCCAAGCTGCAGTTGTTGTTGCTCAACACAGCTGCCCAATGTAAGTAGCTATCGCTCCTTGTTTTCTACTTGCCACTGCCAAGAAGTGTTTGGCCACATTATCCTTCGGATGATGTTCTGGTCCCTGCATGTCAGCAGTAGGACAGAAAACAGGAACGTCTTTCATGTAAAATACAGTTAACTTAGCTAGAATCCTCCAGGTGGGAGAGGGCCTACAGGGTTATGATAAAGAACTAATGGCATCAAATGAAGCTAGCAGTAGCCAGGTTGAAAATACACAAAAGGAGATGGGTTTTTGCATAACACATGGTTGAACTGTGAAACTTGTCACCACAGCAGGTTGTAGATGCTACAGATCTACATAGGCTTAAGGGAAAATGGGCAAGTGCCTGACGGAGAAATCTGGTGAAGGTTACTAACATCACAGAAACTACATCTGCCTCAGAAAATCTCAGAATTTGAAATATTGGTGGCAGGGAAAGTGCTGGAGAGAACTATTGCATGACCTTGCCCTTTACTATTGCAACACGATATTGGTCAAGCAAAGCCCTTGTCTGATCCAGGATGGAAGCTCTTATGTTCAAGAAATTGCCTGTAAAATGCAACTACCTTTCACTCATTTCTCTCTTGCCTTGTTAAACTGGGAATTCTTCAGATCATTTTCTCATGAATGATTATTATGATGCTTTGGTTTTAAGTTGTACACGCAAAAAACAACAGGAGAAACAGAATTGCAAACAAAATTTACATTTTCAGCCTCAGTCTTTGAAAGGAAACTGCAAGATGCAGTTGCTGGCCAAAGCCTTATTTCCAACCTATTCCACTAAATTTCAGGAGTCTTTTAAAGGAAGGAGATGCTTATGATAAGGACAATGAAACAGCACACTGGGGATCTCCGTATGATCTCTAGCAATGTCACTAATCTCCTGCCTGTTTTGGCAAATTGGTGGGTCCTCATCTAACGTGAGATGAGTTTTCAGCAGATGAGCTCATTGGACCTACTGGAGTTAAGCACTTGTAAAAGTGCTTCGTGAACGAGCTTTTCAAGTTGTACATTTATGTACCAGTGGAAAGCTTTGGGGAGGACGTTGTTATAGTGCAAGGGGCTGATCCACGGAGCAGAGACTCACCACCCAAAGCTTTCTGCCTTGGGAGGGGAGACGAAAGGGACACCAAGGGAAGGGCAAGGCAGAGAGGGGTTAAGAGCAATGAGAAAAGGAGAGATGTGCTTCCCACCTGGCCTCTGAGGGCCTGAGGAGCAGGGCTGGGGAGGGGCTGGGTGCCCCGAGGAGCGGGGCACCCCAGAGAAGCAGCGCTGGACGGGTGTCTGAGGAGCAGGGCGCCCCAGAGGAGTGGGGATGGGAGGATCCCTGAGGAGCGGGGATGGAAGGAAGGGCTCCTGAGGAGCGGGGCACTGGTGGAGGGGCCACAAGGGTCCCTGAGGAGCGGGACGCCCCAGAGGAGCAGGGCTGGACGGGTCCCTGAGGAGCAGGGCCAGGAGGGTCCCTGAGAAGCGGGGCCACAAGGGTCCCTGAGGAGCGGGACGCCCCAGAGGAGCAGGGCCAGGAGGGTCCCTGAGGAGTGGGCCAGGAAGGTCCCTGAGGAGCGGGGCCAAGAGGGTCCCTGAGGAGCGGGGTGCCCCAGGGGAGCGGGGCCGCGAAGGCGGGTGGCCGGGACGCCCCTGAGGGGC
>NW_020799097.1:37943268-38020124 GCF_003259725.1 Athene cunicularia
GCCCCGAGAGACCTGGTCGGGGCAGCGCAGGGTGGGCAGGCTGGGAGCTGGGGATGGGGACGGAGGGTGGCTGCCCGGCGCCGGGGACAGGGCAGCCCCGGGCCCGGGGACCGGGCGGTCCGAGGTGAGGGGACCACCGGACAGTCCGAGGTAAGGACCGTAAGGTGATCTTTTTTTGCGATGTCGTTCTTCCTACACGAGTCGTTTTGAAAAATGATGAGGCTGAGCGATGTCAGTGCCTTGGGCTTTACAGCTGAAGGGGTTCATATAAAGCTCCTACCTCTTTAGCCCGACAGATATATTTCTGATAGGATTAAAACTCTTTTCTTTGGTCTTTTTTTTTTTTATTCTTTGAAACTAGTCTCACAAGATATCTAACGGGACGGAAGCAAGGGGCATATTTCTTGGGCTTTTCGGGGTTTGTCTCTGCTGTGTCTTCTCCGGGGAGCAGGCAAGGATCCTCTTCACCCTCCAAAACAACCTCTCCTTTAATTCTGATTCATCCCCTCAGTATTCGCTCTACCATCCCCGAGCATTTCTGGAATTGACACTAATTTTATCCAGATTCGTCACTACTGGAAGCAGATTTATGTTGGAATGGAAAAAAAAGTAAACCAAAACCAACAAACAAACCCCAACAAAACCTGTGCCAAGGTATTTAAGTTGCAGTCTCTGGAGAAAGGGAACTCCTTTGGATCAGGCGCGGAAAAGCAGTGTCCCGCGGAATACAGGACCAGGGGATGGCTAAAGAGCCATCTCTTTAGCCGTAGAGTTAGCCTTCCTCTTCAAACCCTCGGCTCCTTCCAGGAGAACCTTGGGCTATAACGCGTAGGACTGGCCGGCAGAAGCGGAGCGGGCAGTGGAAAAGCGGCCACCCCAGCAAAGCCCCCCCGTCCCCATCGCCGCTCATCCTCCCTTGAGTTATTTCCCCCTGCCTGCGTGACTTCAGAAACGAGCCGTCACGTCTGCCGCGTAAAATGTGTTCTTGTTCTGCCTGCTGAAATTTTGTGAGAGCCAGGAGTCGCAGTGAGGCTTTCTCCGTCAGGCAGGGCGAAATCTATGCACCAGTATATAGAGTGAGCACACCCGGAGGAGTGAAGGGGGCAGTGGTGGATAAGGTTAGGGTAACGGCTTCTTCCAGGGAGGGAGAGGTTTCCAAAATTTATTCTCGATTTTGCTTTGTCAGAGTAGAACCGTGAATTCCAACTTTCGGGCCATTTCAAGAATAAGGCCAAAAGCTGTTAAATGTGCTGGCTAGCATAGCAGCCGCTAATATTTTATGGTCTGAAAATTGCATTTAAAATTATGTAAGCTTAGTTTGAGATGTGCTGACTTTCCTACAATAAGGAAAGCCCAGACCAGAGGCTGCACTGAACAGACCAAGATAAAACGCTGCCAGGTAGCTGGACACAACTTGTCTTCCATCTGAGCAACACTGATATATCATCTATATCTATATCTATATCTATATCTATATCTATATCTATATCTATATCTATATCTATCTATCTAATCTCTCTCTATATATATATATTCACTCAGGGGTAACCTGAAGAGAAATGTATTCTAGTTCTTCTTGACTATAAGCCTTCCCCCGAGCATTTGAGATGCACTATGCTGGAGTATGATAAGTTATACTGACAAAATATTTGAAGGATATCCTGAAAAGTTAGGACATGGATAGGTTTTCTCTTCTGAATGCAGAAAAATTTGATGTTGGAAGCAAGAAGTAAGAAGAACTGAAAATACTTTTAATTGTATACATATGCCTAGCAGCTGGCATGCTACCAAACAGGGAATCCTCACCATTACCAGCTCTGTTTGAAAACTGGAGGAAGGATTTCAACATTTTCATGGAGCTGGGGATCTCTCTCTCGCTTTCTAGTTTCCATCTTCTTCTGTCTTCTCTGAAGCAATTCATTCTACCATAAAGACAGAGCTGTCTCAAGGCTTCTAATTACTGTAAGCTAACCCAAAATTTGTATGGGAAAGGAGCAAAGGAAAGGAGAGGGCAGAGCAGCTTGGGGTTTGGAGGAAGAGTGGAGAACAGCATGGCAGAAAGCGTGAGTTGTTGAGGGTTTTTTCTTGCCTCCAGCTTGCAGCCTTCTCATGGCCTGCCTTCCTTCCTCTGGAGGCTGTATTCTCTCTCCTCTCACCCTGCAAAGGTGTCTTTGCAGCCATCTATACATTTTCATCCTCATCATCTGGCAAGAGGAACCCCTGTGTTCCCCCCTTGCTGGCAACCTGTATTGGGCCATGGCAACTGCTGACATTGCCAGTGCTTGAAGTTAGCTTTGCTTAAACAGTGAAGATTGGGTTAGTAAACAGAGCTTAAGTGCATGGATGTAAATAACAGTGCTGCCTACTAGGACCACTGCTCTGGTCTTTAACGAGAATTACCATTTTCATCAAGTTCCTCGGCTTGGACTTCTTCCAGTTCTGCTGAAGTGTAGTCAGTTTATTACGAGCAACAAGTGGTTCATTATAAATTATGAAAATCTTGGCTTCCAAGTCTGCCTTTGTAAGCAGTGAGCACTTCAGTATAGTATTTCAAATGGGAGGCTCCAATGCATCTATTGAGGGTTGTGTGTTTTGTTTTTTTCTTTTTAAAGAGTGGCAAAAGGGAGCTGTAGTACTCCACCCATTTGCTTGCAGAAACTCTCTCTGTAAAGTGAAGTTAGTTATGGGTCCAGCTGGGAAGAATTCAGCCATCGCAGTGGAATGACATCAACACAGGCACCTCTAAGACTTCTATATGAACTAGCAGTTAGTGAATGAACTTTTCTTGGGGATCACAAAATTCAGCTACAGAGAAATATGAAATACTCAGACCCTGAGGAAGGGCTAAGCAAGGGAGGAGTTTTCTCGGAAAGAACAGGCATTCTTGAGCCTGACAGAAGAACTGGGTTTCTTAACACCTTGTATCTGCTCAACAGCTATATTGGGACAAAGCAAATTAAAGCCAGCTTTTCTGCATTAATAACACATTATTTATCATCAAACCATGCTAGTTTGTGACAGGCTGAAAATAAAGAAAAGGAGATGTTTCCTCATACAACATGTAGTTAAGCTGTGGAACATCCTGAGGCAGAACATTGTGAATTTTATATGGGTTCAAGGGAGGACTAGGCACCTATGGATGAGAAATCCACTGAGGTTGCTTCACATTACAGATACTGCCTCTGGTTTAAAGTCCAGGAGGTGCAACTGGTTGTAAGGGAAGAGACTATGAGGGACATACATGGTTGCCCTATTCTTGTGCTCTACCCTAGGCATCCACATTTGGCCAGTGTCAGAAGCAGGATTTTAGGCAAGGTGGACCTTTGGTCAGTCCAGGAAAGCTATTCATGTGTTCTCATCATAGTATTTCTTTATTTTGACACCTTATCATTTATCCATAGATTTGTAAAATTATCATTCCTCTTCAAATTTAGTACTGATTGAGTAATAACCCAGACAATACTCTGAAGGTAACTTTGTATATAAAGGTTAAGGTTTAAATATGTGCCTTCTGCTGTACCAGTAACCCAGTCTGGTATGGTCAGCTGGTGTCTCTCTGCAATATCTTGCACGTGGGATGACTCTGCTCTGTTTTCAAAACCTTCAGATATCTTTCTGTATGACTGCATACACCACAGAGCTTAGGCCCGTGACTCACTGTAATTTCCATATGTCTTATGAAAGTCCACACATCTTCTCCAAAACCTGAGTTAGCTACTTTAAAGCCAGGGTAGGTATCTTTATACTGTATTGTAAAATGTGGTTTACGTATATCCTAGTAAGTTGGCTCCATGTCAAAGTTGGTGTTCCATGCAGGCAAAGGTGAAAAGTGTCAAAGATTATGTTAAAACAAAACCACCCTTTGAATCTGGCATCAGAAGCAACAAGCTGTGTTTGAACTGTAGTGCTTAGTTAGCTAAAAAGGGATAGCTGTTACCTCTCATACACAAGAACTATGTCAATATGGTAAAGATGCCTCAAAATTATAGGAGTCATTGGTCCATTATGCAGTTTTTAAAGTGATGTTACCACTTATTTTCCCACGTTGCACACATACTTCTGTTTTTTCATGCTAGATCTTTAGCTAGCTTGTAACCAGGCTGTTTCACTGGATAGCATACTTATATTCAAAACTAAGCTCAGGAAAAGGAAAGCGGTTCTCTTTGCCCCGGTTTACACTGCCATTACAGTGTAAACCAGAGAGCTTAACCACATACATATCCTTGAATTGCTTGGCTTTTAAAGTTTAATCATAGGCCCTTTATTGTTGCACAGCTGAGGTTTCCATGTAATTGGAATGAAGGATATATGAACGGAGCACAACTTTCCCAATGGCAGCAGCCAGTAGTTAGTTAATGCCACTGACATCACTCCTGCCAAAGGAGAAAAATGGCCTTTTCAGTAATGTTTTGAGCACAGAATCAAGTCTTCTGGGTTCAGTTTCTGGCTCTGTCACAGACTTCTAACAATTTTGCATTCTTTCTGCATGTTTCCCAACTACAGATGGGAATAATAGTGCTTTTTGTTAAAGCACAGTTAAGTATTAGCTCTTTGTGTGGTGCATCACCCCATCTAGGTGGGGCCTTGCACATGTGACCATAAGGCACAGACAGCACAGTTCCTGCAGCCTTTGTGGGATCCTGCAGGAAAAAGGCATGTGATGAGCCAGTGGACTTGTCCCTCCTACTTGGCTGGGCTTTCCTGCATGGATGTAACCAGGAGACTCCTCTGGACCAGCAACCTTCTATTTTCTCACTCATCTGTCCCCTTGAACCATGGATTTTGAAATTCTCTGACATCCTGAGGGAAATTCAGACACCCACCCATAGGAAACAAATGAGGTTTTGGTGGTCATGGCACAAAGGGCAACGCAGGATCTGCAGGAGGCCCATGCATTTCAGAGTAGCCAAAGCTGAAATAGGACTTGCCACGTTGTTTAGGTGCCCAAATTGCTCCACCTGTCACATACAGACAACATAAATTTTGAGAGGGGAAAAGAGATCTTTCTAGGTTGGTTCCTTGGGAGAGCAATTAGCAAAGTGCCATTTTCCATAGCAGGCAGATTTGCAAGTCTTAGCTGGGTGGGTAATGCAGAACCATTGGTGACTTGTAGGTCACTTAAAGCTGCCACTTTTTGGCCATTACAAGAAGGAATTGATCCGGTTTCCTAAGGGTTTCTAAGCCTCATGAGTATAGTCTGTCTGTCCCCCTCTGCCTGGATCCCAACTTTTGAATGTGACTTTTGAATACATTGGTGGTTTTCAATCATGTTCTGCCTACAACCGGTAGCTAAAACGCAATTGCATTCCTACATGATAAATAAAAACAGAGCACTGTACAGAGTGGAATGACTCAGACTACTGCCCCACTGAGGGAAAAGCAGGTAAAACTCAGCTGTTTCCACCTTCCAGTTGGTAGCTCAGCATGGATGCTGGCTGACTCGTCTGTGCCCATCTTTCTAGAGACTGTTGGAAGCGTCAGAGGCAATACAGGGAATATCTGAGGCACTTCTATTCTGAGCAGACTGTTAAATTCTGTTCCACTGATGTCAGTGCTAATATTGCATGATTATACTTTGAAGATACTAAGATAACTGTGTATATTTCCAAATCTCTCTTTCTTGTTTTAGAAAAAAATAAAATAAAATGGAACACATGTTACTGCTATTCATATTTTTCATACCTATATTGGGTCTCACCAATGGAACAGAAACTGAGCAAGATTTTACTTGGCACTTGAAGAAAATTCCTCAGATTGTGAGCGAAAGAACTTTCTCCCTTGACAGCCCTAAATTTGAAGCAAAAACCAAATTAGAGCTGAACAGTGTATGTGGAATTGAATGTCAAAGAAAATTGCCGGTGCCAAACTTGTCTGACTTGAAGGACCTTTTATCCTATGAGACTGTTTTTGAAAACGGCACACGGACCCTGACTGAAGTGAATGTCCTTGGACTAGGGCTTGACCCAGCTGGAAACACAACTGCACGGAAGTCTTTGAGAAAGAAGAGGCAGATATATGGAACAGACAGTAGGTTCAGCATCTATGACAAGCGGTTTATGACCAACTTTCCGTTCAACACAGCTGTGAAGATCTCCACTGGCTGTAGTGGCATTCTCATCTCCCCCAAGCACGTGTTGACAGCTGCCCACTGTCTGCACAATGGCAAGGATTATGTTAAAGGCAGCAAAAGACTCAGGGTGGGCCTGATGAAGGCAAAATCCAGAGGTGAAGGCAGGAAACGCAAAGGTGCTAAAAGAAGTAGGAGAGAAGTTTCTACGGCCCAAGAGGATCCCGAAGTTGCCACAGAACTAAGGCGACAATCCAAAGGTGGTGGGAGAAAGCAGAGGAGATCTGGAAGGAAGCAGGGGACCTCAGATGGCATGCCCTCCTTCCAGTGGACCAGGGTGAAGAGTACCCACATCCCGAAAGGCTGGTTTAAGAGTGTCTCTGGGGATATTGCCCTGGATTATGATTATGCTGTTCTTGAGCTCAAGCGTCCACACAAAAGGAAATACATGGAGCTGGGAATCAGCCCAACAATCAAAATGATGCCTGGGAGCATGATCCACTTCTCAGGTTTTGACAATGATCGGTCTGGGCAGCTGGTCTATAGATTTTGTAGCATTTCTGATGAGTCCAACGATCTCTTCTATCAGTACTGTGATGCTGAGCCTGGTTCCACTGGATCTGGTGTCTATCTCCGTCTTAAAGAGCCGAACAAAAAGAAGTGGAAACGCAAGATCATCGCTGTTTACTCAGGCCATCAGTGGGTGGATGTCAATGGTGAACAGCAGGATTACAATGTAGCAGTAAGAATTACTCCTCTCAAATATGCCCAGATTTGCTTCTGGATACATGGGAATGATGAGAATTGCACACAAGGCTGAAGAGAGCTGAACCTGACTCGTTTAGCACCCGTATTACCATAGAGTGAAAGTCTGCCGCAGCAGTTACAGGAAGAACATCACTCCACGTCAGGATGTTTTCGAACTCAAAGCTTGAGGAATGCTGAATTGCTGAGGGATGGGTAGAATTGTCAAACAAAATATTTCTAATTGTAATCAACCCTAGATATGCACTTAAAATCCCAAACTATATTTATGTTTGCAATTGTGCTAAATTCAAATCATTCACATTAGAAAAAAAAATGACACCTGTTCATCATTTTTTTTTTTTACCAAGGGAAGGATTGAAACATCTCAAACTGGTATTATTAGACAATACCTATTTTTCCAATGGATTTGCTTTTCTCAGGGTTCTGTTCCAATTCTTCAAATGCAGGTTGTGCATGCAGCACATTACTGTATGTGCAGAATGATCCAGAGAACTGCATGAGACCAAGACATTATTTTGGCATTCTCTAAAGACCACAGCTCCATGTTGAGAAGCAGCAGTCTAGTTCATGCTTGTTAGTTTGGAAAACTTGCTCCTCTGGTTGCTGCAGGAACACTACCATGGAAATCCCAAATTTCTGTAGCTGAGGGTTAGACCTTAAAGACAAGTTTCACATCACTGCTCAGTAAAACCAGCAAAAGTAAATTAATGAACATAGAAGTTTCCATGTTTGGAAGAAGAAGAAACATCAGGATATAATTTAATGTGTTTCAATCTTATTTGAGAAGATATAGAAGTCTTAAACAAATGCATTTGCATTCCAATTAGTATTTGGAGAGCTGTAGGTTTAGTTTCTAGTCAAATGTTTAGCTTTATCATTGGGAGAAGTCACTGACTTCTGTAGTGACTATCTGACAATCATTTAGAGCTTCACAGATGATCAAATTTTTGGGTGCTAACCGTTTTTGCAGATTTTATAAATTACTTTTATATGAGTTCAGCTTCATAGATAGGATAGTATGTATTATACTGGGAGTTGAATAGCAGTATTTTAGTTTGGCTTCATATGGTTTTGCAAAATGGGTAGTTTTAATCATGCCATATTCAGACTCCACCTCAATGCGAGTTACAAGGTTAAACTAAAAATTTCTCCCAACTAACTTATACCACCTTCTGAATGGTAGAACTATCCTGTAGATTATAACAGGTATCGTTAGGTAGCAGCAGTAGTTAGCAAGTAATTGGTTCCATATGTTTGCTGAACCATATATTTAATGAACGCACAAAGTGAGCTTCACTTTTACACACCTTTAAACACAAATCACCTTTTTAAAAATTGTTGATTGCTACACAAGTCTGTATCTTTAATTTTATATAAAAATTTTGAAGCACACAGGATTGTTATGGTGCTACATTAATAACATAAAATGATACTGTGTATTTCTGATCATACCCTTCGGGTTTCAATACTTTTAAGATTATTCACCACCACAATATTTCATTTTTTTGACCATAAGTTTATGCTGACCAAAATACATTTTCTTCCTGTGCAGAAGAAAAAGTATAACAAGATTTAAAAATACTATTTGTTTGTTGGTATTTTTAAAATATACTTGTAATTTTGATGAAATAAGATCATTGTTAATAACCCACTTTTTGTAGGCAATTAAAATCATAAACCTGACACTTCGAATGTGCCGGCAACTTTCTGTCATATTATCACCAAAGCACAAAAATATAAGGCTTGCTTCCATAACATAACTCTAACAATATTTTGTTAATTGAAGAGATCTCACTTTAAAAGAAACTTTTAATGTCAGCATTTCCAGGGAACACTTAACTTTTTTTTTTTTTTTTTTTTTTTTTAAATTTTGTGTGATTGTTTGCAGAAAACTAATAATAATTTTTAAAGTTTAGAAATTAATGTCTAAGATTTTAAGGTTAATTATTTTTTATTGTCTTAACATCTCTATTAAGATGTATGGCTTCGCTGACAGTTATTTTAAATCACCTCAGTCCAGTATTTAATACTGTCACTCTATGCAGCAGGCCCGTAATGCTCTTTAGTTGGCTCTGTAATGTTTGTCTTAAGTGCCTTTTTCCATAGTTACTGTGACAAATAAGGTACCACATCATTAATCCAAAGGTACCAAAATGTTAATCATTAAACCGAGGTCCATGGGTTTTGTAACAATTATTCTCATTGTTGATTTGGGTCCAAAACTGATCAAGATAAGGTGGCTTAGTAAATTCCTTGTTTTAGTGAGTCTTATTTAGGTGTACTCCTTAGAAGCAGAAATACAATCTATTTCTTTATTAGTTTGGGAATCAGGGACAAGGTAGGAATGACAAATGTTGATGTCAGATTTCAAATGGTCTTGTTATAATAATCATCCACTATAAATACCTCAGTAATGACCTGAAGTTCTCAATACCAGGCTGATAACAAATGTTTATCCTCAGAGGATAAATATTAGATGCTCAGTGCCTCATTTTATGATACTAAGAGATTAAAGAGGCTGACCAGAGCAACACAAAAATGAATCAAAACTATATATATATTCAAGCCTCTGTGTCTGAGTGCACATGCACAAACACATGCAAATATAGGGGCTCATAGACCGTGTGCCGTTTTGAGTGGGTCAGCAAGACATGGTGCAAGAAGACATGGGCAAGATGCTGGGCAACATTTCAGTCTGTCACTTGGCCTAATAGAGAAGGAAATGCTTTATGTAGGCATTGTGACTGCTTACTACAGGGACTTCTGAAATAGTTCATAAATTGAGTACTTACACACAACCCCAGGAGGTCAGTGACCCACCTAGAGCCCTTGGTACCAGCCACTGCAAATGGGACAAGAATTTCTGAGCTGTGATCATCTCAGATTTCCTTAAAAAACCTGCAGTTAGTATCTAGTTATCAATGAGAAAATAGGAGGAGGGGGTGTTCTTAGTAGATCTGATCTGCTGTTGTCTAAGACACCAGCATCAAGGCTGGTTCCCAGCCCAGAAGGGGACAGAGCCCTTATGATATTTCCCAAAGGATTTTTCCTTCTTTCAAGTACCAGGCTGTACATTTGTTTTCATCAGTACTGATGCTTTTCCATAAGGGTTGCTATAATAGATCTTTTTCTTTAACTGTATTCCTGGCTTTAGGAAAAACCAAACTCAGTCAAATCCCCTTTCTGCTAGGGGGCTGTTGGCAATTTGTAAAGTTCAGAAGCAAGTTTTTCCCAGGCCAAAGATAATCCTCATATACAAACCATTAACACACCCAGACCAGGTTCTGTAATGCATTTGTGCATGAATTTAATTTAGGGCTCTGACATATATGATGGAAGTCAAGGGGACTATCTGCAATGTGAAAAATTAAGTCCAAATTTGTATTATCTTAAAAGAAAACCAAATTTGTATTATCTTAAAACACAATGTTAGGTAATAAAATTGTTTCTGTTATATGAGGTATAGAGTACCCAATGCTTTAAAAATTACTTAAAGAAACTCCTTGACTCAATTTATAATTTACCATCCACATTTTGCAGATTTATGAATCTGTCTGGAGTATGAATCAGCACAGAATACAGCTTAAGTAAAAAAAAATAATCTACATGCGGAGGAGAGAAGCAACTGGGAAGTTCCTCCTATTCTACTGATAAGGGATTACCAGACAGCAAACACCAATCAATACAGAAAGAGAGAGCAAGAGAAGTAGATGGTATGGAAGACCAGGAAGATGGAAGTAGTATGCAAGGGATAAAGAAAGTGTGAAAAGGAACAGATGAAATGGCTGCAGAGGGACCTATTGTAAAGAAAGAGTAGGCAGCTAGTAAAAGGCATAACAGTATAAATTAAGATGTAAAAATCACAAGTTAGCATGAAGAATATTTCACTGTTAAAGAAGAGGCTGTTCTTACCAGCCAACAGCACCAAGGAAAGGCCTGTGAGAGGGCTCAGGTTCTCTCAGGGACAACTAGCCGGCAGGGGATTTTGACCCTGATCTACAATCCCTGCCCCAAATCACAGGGATTACACTTGTGTTTGTTTAGGGTGCTTGGGAAGCAACAGGTCTGTGTCCTGGCCAAAAGGCTTGGCAGCATGAACCTCCCAACACACCGGGTCACCAAGATTTTAGTGAATCAAGGAAGCTTCTTTCACTTGAAAGTTTCTCAAACCTGGCATTTTGTTGGGATTCCTGTAAAGGCTGTTACTCATTGGAAAAAAACCAATCTCCTCCTCCCCCAAAAACCTCAACAAACAAAAAAATCTCAGACTTGAAGCATTTAAATGTTGGCTCTATTTTTTGCATGTACCTACATTCTAGCCAATAAATTTTTTCAAATACCTTGAGCTTGTGTTTGGTCTCTGTAGAAATTTAATCAACTGCTTCTAATTTTAAAGCACCGAATATTGCAGATACTTCCATCTACAAATTCCTGGATTAAAGAATGAATGGGGAAAAAAATAATAAAGAATATTTTTAAATCGAAAGCTTAAAATTGCACACTAATCTCTAAGGATTTGGAAGTATATTTGAGTCCCTGTTGCACCAGCTTTTTGCCCTGAGTGCAAGATAGCATTTTGGTTAAAAACCCGTCAGAGGTAGCTTTGATGATTCTTGAATGTTCTTAACTTTTTAAAGACTGATACCAAACTTAAAAAAATGTGGGTTTTAAAAATATTTTTAACTGCACAAAATGACAACTCATTTGGGAGAATAAATGCAAACCTTTACTATATTAAGAAATTATACAATGCACATACTATGTCAATAAATATTTTCTGTTGTTTTTCAGTCATGGTTATAGTGGTGTTACACAAACTTCATTCTGTAAACGCTTGTAGCAGGTTATCAATGAATCATCTGGGACATGGTTTTACAAGATATTAATGTCTCTTTAAATTTGTTCTGGGAAAAAACCTCCCTGTCTATTCCTGTCTTCAAGATAATTACTCCATGAGCAAATTTGATGAGTAAAAAAAAAAATTGGTTCAGCAAGGAAATGACTCACAGACTATGCCACAACTTATTAATTCTGAAATAAGTAATTAGTTCTGTTTCTGCTATTAGCTGTTGTTGTATTTTCTACCCCAGAGAGCTGTTGAACCGGGCCAAATTAGAAATGCGTAAAATATTATAATCTTGGTTCTCAGCATTATCTTAACTCTGTGCCCCTGAAACTGGTGCTGATTTGATCACTGACAGCAAGAGAAGAGATTTTGGCAAGGATGAGAGCTGCTGGAAATATTTAATGGAAAGTTTAGAAATTATTACAGCAGTGATTAGCAATGTGTCTAATACAAGTAATATTTAACAGGGGTCTGGCAAGGGTTTCCCTGCCAGCTCTGGTGGTCTTTAGACCGGAGAGGAGTAAGTGCCATGGGGGAATAAATAGGATCAACAGCTTCATCACCTGGACCAAAGTCCATTTGGGGATGGTAACAGGATCTAAGTAATTTAATTGCTGGAGTCTACTTTTTGCCACCTTCTGGGAGAATGTCTTGGTGCCAGATAAATGTTTCTCAGATTCTATCCGGGGAGCACAGAGGCCCAGGGGTGACAGCTGTGTCCTCTGCAGGCCATTCCCAAGCCACTGGCAGGGATGGCATTGCTCTAATGGAAGATACATTCCAAGACGTGCTGTGGGTCTCATTCCCATGGGCCCTGGAGGGCTTGAACTGGCATCCTATCCAAACATCTATTCAGCCCTAAAATGTTCCGATACAGCCCAGTTCCTTGCACAGATATTCTGTCATACTTCCAGTTCCCATCATCTTTAACAGATGCTCAGAAGGCCTTCACCAAATACCAGCAACTCATTTCCACCAAAGAAGTGGCATCTTATGCTAGTTATTAAGCAGGTATTCCAGATGAACCATTAATTCCTTCTACTTGGAATATGTCTCTAAGCTTGGATAATGGTTTACCCTTCAGCTGTAACTCCTAAGAAAAAAGATCAGATATACTGGAACTACACAAATATTTTACAAAGACTGTGCCTCTTGGCAATTATGTACACACTGTAGTTATTGCAGTTGCTATGGTTCTACTTCTTTTCCATGTGAAAACACTGGATGAAACCAAGTTGAGCTGATTTTCAGACAAATTACTCAGCTGCCCTTTGGCTGCAGTTGCAGCATTCTCCCACCCCTCCCCTCCCATTTAATTTCCAACTTTATGGATTAAATGCTGGTTTCAGCTTTGCTTAATGAAAGATAAAAGCAGCCAGGAGACAGCACAGGGCAAAGGACCCTTTCCGGCTGTACCTCTCCGTGGGCATTTTGAAGCAGGGCAGGCCCCAGAGGGAGAGAGGACAGGAGAAGGCAAAGGTGAAGACCATGATCAACAGTAAAAAAGCGCACTGCCTTACTGACTGGAAGAAAACATGATTTCTGTTTTTCCCTACAGTGAAAGGCAACCCTAGTTTTTACATACCTTTGCCGTCTCTTGATGATTAACTCATCAGCTAAATATTGTGCAGGAGTGAACCAAAACGCTCAGTGGTGGGGATACGACATGCCCTTGAATGCCAGCAGGGGCTTCTCCTCCCCAACACAAAAAAATCCAAAAGAATGCTAAATTACCCCGAAGAGGATTAACTAGTAATACAAAGGGGAAAAAAATATGTTTAAAGTAATCTCTAAGATGAGCCCCATATTTTTAGTTAAGTAAACCAGGGATATTTTGAAAAATATGTATGCATAAAGGCAAAGATTTTATAGAAATATATGGCATATGGGTTTTTCTGCCATGCCGTGCAGGATGTGAATGCATTCCAGAGCTGTGGTGAGTTACATGCCTGAAGAACACCAGTTGCTGTCTGCCTACTCACCATCTCCCCACAGGGGCAGGGGTTATTGTGCTACTAAACTCTTGATGTTTATTGTGAGTTTGGGTTCAGACCTGGTCTCCTTAAATGGTAGACATGAACAGAGGCTTCCAGGAACATGGCCCCTAACAATTTAGGTTTTTACACATTTTGCTGTATGTATCAATGGAGGATGTCTGAAGTAATTTTTTAATAATGGGAGGTTGAAACCAGCAACCAAACAAAAATTGCATCACATTCTCCTCTCATTTACCATGGTTAATGTTAGAGGGAAATTTGACCCACCGCATATTTTATGTATTTACTTGTTATAGAGTGTTATACACTAGGCATTTATGATCTGTAAAGAGGTTTATTTCTTTTAGAAAGAAATAAAAAGGAAGCCAATACTCAAAAGGAAAAGTAGCTTTGACTGTTCAATTTAGATATGATACTTTATTGCTTGTAAATTAACCTGTTACAACAGTGATCTGCAAGCAAGTAATGCTGCTTATACAACTGACATCCTTGAGTCCTACACTTCTTGCTTACTGATTGCTTCCTTACTGGTGGGACTAAATAAAACCAGGCATCTGTGCAATGACCCATGTGAGGTAAGTTTTCAGTACATACTGGGAAAACTGTGTCCACAATCTTAAAAAAAAAAATACAGTTGCCACTAATTGTATTTTATTATCTTTAAACTGGTAGAGAATTGTCTTTATGGGTTATGACTTTGGAAGCAGCTTTTGCTTGGTTATTATGATGTGCAAATCCATGGTACACCATGTGCACATACACAAGGAGGGGCAGTTTTAAACTTGTTTTCAGCTTGAAGGCTCTGCAGAGATTGCATTAGCTGTCTCCAGCTACAAGCATCAAAGAAATGCCATAGAGTATTTGTGTGGTTCTTCTCAGTTTAGCCTTCACCTTTTCATCCTTCACATTGACGACATCAGTTTTGCCCCCAGCTTACGCCCTACCCATTTATCATCAGGCTAATGAAGCACGTTTTCTGGATTTTCTTTTGCATATAGGAAAGTATACATACAGGCCACTTCTGAACTTGCTGATGTGCTTTTTACACCTTGATGCTATCCCTAGGAATTGTTTTTCATGCCTTTGTCTCTTATCTTATGGCAACTATTTTTATAGTGGGGAAAGGTCCTGGCTCTCACTGCTCGAGTAATGTATGGACTTGATATTGCTGCTCCCCACCAGCACAGCTGGGAAACATGTGCCTTGGACCCTACAAGCAACAGACTCCTTTGATTCCCTATTCACTTCTGAGTGTTGCGTCAGACTGCTTTCCTTATTTTTCTAACAGCTTTACGTCAGGCGTGCACACAGCCGAGGGATGAAGGCAACTAGGGACTAGGGAACCTGCAGGCCCAGACCCCCTCCTCCCAATACTCCTGTCGCTGAGGTACAGGCTCAGACATCTCTTGTCCTGTGAATCTCATGCAGTGCCTTTCCCATCACACGGAGCATACCCTGCCATCTCATCCTGTCGCATCCCATCCCAAACTCCCTTCAGGAAAGGAAGCTCCTTGACTGAGCAGGTCAGTGTCAGAGCTGCCCCGGTGGGAGGGCTCCCTGTAGGGCTCACCTTGGCTCCCCTTGCTCCAACCTCTCCTTCAGTGCCTCAGTTGACCAGAGCATCTTTACAGTCCCACTTGCCCCTGCTTCCTCGGGGTCCTGCCCTTTGGAGCAGGGCTAGCCTCTCTCTCTGAACTTCAGCTATTTTTAAGGTGCTGTCTGCAACTTCATCTTATGCTACCCTGGGTTCTCACTGTTGCTAATTCCACTTTTAAATTTTTTAAATTGTGCCCACTTTGGGGTTTCACCTCATTTTTCTACTTAAACTCCAAACACCTAACATTAAATTTAAAAAATAATGCCTGGTGCTATACAGTGAGGAACTTGGCTTTCCATCCAAGAGAAACCGCTTCAAAGTGCTATTAAGGTAAGCTGCAAACAGAAAACTAAAAGCAAAATCACTGCAAGCAAACCAGGGTTCATAGCTCCAAAACAATGCATTGAATCTGGAGCCAGCCTTGAGAAACACTTTCATAAGCTCTGAGTCAATGTAAATGCAGGCTGCCAGCTGAAGGAGTGATCTTGTGACGTCCCTTACAAAACAGTTCCAGGCTGCCCTGACAGCTCTTCTTGGTGTGGATGCTGACTGAGGTAGAGGTCACAGGCTCTGGACCCCAGCAGCAAGCATGGAGTTTAATCTCCTAGACACATCCTACTCTCCAGGGGAAGTTTATTTAATTTTACTGAGTTAACTGACTGCAAAAAACCCAGTAATTTGATGCTATTAATCAGATTATACTAACTGGTCTGTAAACAGCTCCCATAGCCTTGCAAGATCCACTAGAATAACAGTTTCAAGCAAAAAGTGAATGATCCCTGCAGGGAGATGTGCCTGTGTGGGAGCCACATCTGCTCAGCCCCTGGACAAATTCAGCAGGGACCTTCTCAGTAGCTGGCTGCAGGTGAGGTTTATCATGCCAGTTATTTAATTCTGCTGCCTAAGGTAATGTCTCTTTGCAGCAGCACAGCCTTCTAGACCTAATCCAAGGACTAAGCCTGGACAAGCAAAGCTATAGCTGTTGTAGATAGCTCTTATCTGCAGCATTTCTTTACATGATATTTGTGAAAGAGAAAAATCACAACTCTACAAAAGGGGTAAAGGCTTCATATTCCAGTATGTACAGTGAAGAGCACCTGCCTTTTTCTCCCCACAATATCATTAAACAGCAGAAATTTAAAACACTGTAAATATTGAAAAGAATTTAGGGAATACGATGCTTCATTATATCCCTATACCAGTATTTTTTATAACCTGCAAGGTGGAGCCAGGGCTGTAAGCACAGCCTGTTTGCCAAGCCCATGCTGGT
The DNA here is from genome assembly GCF_003259725.1 of Athene cunicularia. NCBI lineage: Eukaryota > Metazoa > Chordata > Aves > Strigiformes > Strigidae > Athene > Athene cunicularia. The sequence continues at coordinate 37,959,814 of NW_020799097.1, forward strand.
CTTCATGTGCTTGTCTCTTGCCACATCAGTCAGAGCCCGCATGCAGAGCCAAAATTACGCAGTCCTGGGACAGAAGGGTGCAGCCATGTACTTTTCCAGGCCACAATACAGCTTTTCTTATTTGGCAAAGGCTAAGCTTCAAGGCAAGTATTTTTAGACATATGTAAAAAAAACCCCACCCAAAAACAAAACAAAAAACCCCAACATTTTTAGGTCTAGAGACCAGCTCCCTCCTCCTAATTTGAAAGCAAACTTTTTGTAACCTTTTAGGCTTGTCTGGCAATGTCAGTGTGGAACCAAGTATATCCTGGTAGAAACATGATAAAGATACAGCTGAGAGAGATAGAAGACTGGCAGGAAGCAAGATTATTTATGAAGCAGATAATTGCTAAAATAACTGCCAGATTCACAGCCATTCTTAAAAAGAAGTCTTGATGTGGTTTCTTTCTACTACCCATTGACTAAGTGCATGGAAAGAAAATTTTCAAGCAATTAGGGTTTTTTGGGAGGTTTTGTTGGTTTTTATTTTAGTGGGATGCCAATGTCCCTCTTCTCTCAGCAGAGGGCTTTTTAGGCAGCTCCACCAATTAAAGAATTAGGGGTTCAACAGGTAGTGCCACATGACCTGGGGCAATCCAAAGGCAGTAGCTTCCATTGGTGGTGATGATTAATGTTCTACTGATGAGAGTCCTTTGGAGATATCTAAACAACATCCAGTTATTATGGTCATTTAAATCCATAAAACTTTCCATGAGAGCAGAGCAGTTCAGACCTGTGTCATGCCCAGATTTCATTTGGTAGCTGTATCCCACCTCTCCCTATTGCCCCATATACATTTATGACATGGCATATGAATGTAGCACAGCTAGCAAGGAAAAGAAACCTGTGCTCTGGATCTGTTAATGCTAACACCATCCTTATTTGAGAGGTACCTAAAACTCCCTTCTGCTATTTCCACCTTCTTGCATCATTGTGTTCATTGGGCGATTCCCCTAAATGGCCACATTCATCACCCTGCAAGTGAGGATCCTGCTGCTGACCCCTGCCTGCACAATGGGGCATCTCACACCAAATGCACTGCTCCATATGCTTTTGTATCAGGGGCAACCTCAAGCTTGCAACCCAGAGAGACTACCCACATACCAGCACTACTCTGGCAAAAACCAGTTAGGGTTACCAAAAAAAGTATTTTACATTTTCCAAACTGTACATTGCAGCTCTGTTACAAAGAACATACAGTTGATTTCAGAGATCCTGTTGAAAATTAGGTATCAAGTGTATCATATGTACATGTATGTGTACATGTATATCAGTGGATACACTATATGTATATATAACTATGTACAATACATACATAGCTGTGTGACTGTAAATGTGATACTCAGAAAGTATCTGAAGAGGAGTTAATGACACTGTCATGCATATGAGACCCTGATCTTGTGCCCACACACTGCACTGTCTCCTCCCTTATCTTTCACATCACCCCCCAGAGACCTGCAGCTGCTTCTTGTTTCTCTCTCCTGCCAGGCCCCTGAGCAAGCTGCATGTGGGAGAAACAGAGTTTGAGGATCCTGCATTCAAAGGGCTCAGGGAGGATGGACAGTCCCACCTCCTACAGAGCTGATCTGCCCTGCCATTTTTGCCGTATGCAGAATTCTCCCAGGGCAACGCCCCATGCACACAGAGATTCCTGAAAAGTGGGGTGTGGAGAGACATTCAGCCCATGGCCTCTCTCCTCCTCCCCAAATTTCTTCCCTTGCTGAAAAGATTTAACAGAATGCTGAAGTCTTATTAATGTCAAACAGTAATGTTCAATAATGAAATTCTTTAAGCTTTCAAATTTTTTCCTTTAAAAATTATTTCCTTTAAAAAAATTTTATTCCAATTTTTCTTTTTATTTTTTTTCCACAAATGGCTACACACTATGCACAAATGCAGAAGGGCAATTGCTTTAACCACAGCTCTTCAGGAAGGGCTTTAAGAGCACAGAGGAGTGTAGACTGACCATGGCCCAACAATGCAATCCTGCTGGAGAAAGTGCAGATGCTACATTTGGATCTCTAAGTGGGAGCCTGGCTCACAAGCCCTGGGACACGGTACTTCTGTTACACATAGCACAGGTGTGCCTCCACTCTGCTGCTGTGTCCCATTTTGGATGCTGCACTTCACGGGAGGTGTGGACCAGTTCAAGAGAGAGCAGAGAACACCAAGATTGATCAGGTATCTAGAAAACTTGACTGGCAAGGAAAGATTGAAGCCAGAGAGCATAAGACAGAAGAATGACCATGATAACTGTCCATATATCATTGTTGCTGCTTCAAAGAATACAGGGAGTATCTTCACAGGCAGAAGAAATAAGAGTTCAACGCACAGCGAGGAGGAATCAGGTAATACAGTTAACAGCAGCTTTCTCAGGGTGAAGGTGGTGATGTCCTTGCAGTAGTATTTGGAAAGGCTGTGGTTTGATGGAGGTCTTTTAGAAAAAGTCTGCTGGGAATTACATAATTTTGGCGTTAGAGCAGAGGAACAGAGTAGATGGCTCTATTTTCTGTGATTTCTATCTTATGATCCTGCCCAGCAGTCTTAAAGTGAAAACTTCACAAGCTCTGAATGCATTGCCTTTGCAGTGGAGTGCAGCAAGCTGTGTTGGTCCTGCTTATCTGTAGCAGAGAGCCAACTTTTAAGTGAAACAGCGTGCACAGTTATACAGAATTTTTATATTGGCAATAAAATGCTTTGGCCAAGAGAAAAATATTACATTTCACACAAGAGTCTGTTCCAGTACAGTGTAGATTGAATCAGCTTAGCTCTTCAGTTTGGCCAGGGGAAAATTATTTCATGTTAGTTGCATCTCTCTTTCATCTCTGACAGATCTATCAAAATACTGGACTTGTAAGTTAAAGTTTCTAGCCACTGTAAATTCAGGCTCAGACAGCAAAGCCTGTCTGGCAAGCTGAACTATACAACCAGAAAAATAATATTCTGTAAGCCTGCCAGCTATTTTCTTTATTTTGAAGGCTACTTTAAATGAGAGAAGCACAACCATGACAAGCTCTTCATGCAAACTGTGCTGAACTGGACCGTAAATAGTTCATACATGAGACCAGCTACTTAATTTTAAGATTAAAAAAAAAATCACTTGCAATGCTACATTGGGGTAAGGTGCTTTACTTAAAATATAAGTGAGAGCTATTCCTATATTAGCCCCAAAGGTGTAAAGGTACAGCAAATACAACACCGCAGGTTTGAGATGGGGGATTTTCCTTGCTAGCAACAGAAAGTGCCTGTAGGATACCTCTTGGTGTAGGTATCAATGCAGCTCCCAGGGCTTGCAATTCTTTTGCAGTTCTCTGTTTCTCTAAAATCTTCATCTGAGTGAAATATAGATGATTTGCTCATTCCTCAGTGTATACTCCTCATCTAAAGAGAGATGGAGGTTGTGAGTGATATGTTAGCAAATTCTTTGAGGTATTTCTAAAAGCTGTTAAAAGCACCAAAAAAATCCAAATCCAGCCCTCAACATCTATTGGGGGAAAAAAAAAAAAAAAAAAAAGAGTTGCCTGAAAAATCCACAAGCGAGGCTAAATGACAGAGCAGGATTAGAGTCAATCTTGATGATCAGTCATGAAGCCAAATGTCTAAAGAAGCAAAATATTTTAACAGACACGTAAGCTACTTTATTATGTTTGCAAGGATCCTGGGGAAATAATTCTTGGATACAAAATCCTATCTTTTGGGTGGACAGAACAGTGTAACACTTTTCTAAATTACATTTAACTGTACTGATTACGTATGTACCAGATGTATATACCAAAACCTAATGCTGTATCTTATGAACCATGAAGAACATAATCTGTCAGGCTATGTTCTAAAAAGAAGATAAATACTTCACTTAGGAACCACAAAGTGCACTTTTGTTAGATAACTGGAGATACCAGGTTTTGGAGAAACCGGAAAGGCTTAAGCAAACATTGAAACAAGCATTAGCTGTCCTCCAGTAACACAGTTATAGAGCTGCTCAGGAGATACAGATTTATTTAGTAGTATCTATCTCAGACTAAAGAGTGTGTGGAACATTACAGGCTTACAACACACATTAGTTTTATAATTACTACTTAAAATCCTAAACAATAGCTGAGCATTTAAATAGAAAAGCTGCTTACTGTCACTGTATAATTTATTTATGTTACTTTGAAAAAGAACAGCATCTTTTGTATGGTCTCTTTGTTAATATATGGGAATCAACACTCTCCCTAGTCTGTATGAGGACTATGGTAATAAGAAGGTAATTTCATGTGCATATTTTGGATTTTAAAATATAAGGGGAAGTTTTAGAGATAAAAAAAAAAAAAAAAAAAAAAAAGCTTAATTTAATTTCATATAAGTTTAGGAGGATGCTTAAAACCAGCTCATGCACAAAAACGGATGAAGTGCTGGGTGATGTGTATGCAACTCGAGTTAATCGAGCTTTTGTGTAAATTAAAAATTAGGTGCAGCATATTGAATGCTGCATTGACTCTCTCCCTGCCTGGGTCCGGACCATGCCTTAGAGTGTAAAACATTTTAGCCACCCTACAGGCAGACAAATATTTTGAGAGAGAAACAAATTTCCAGCACGACTTGCCTTAGAGCTAAGGGCTCTATAAGCAAATTCTGCACAACTAGAGCTTCAAGAAAGCATAATGAAATAAGCAGCTGGATTTCCATCAGTACCATTTCTGAAATGAGAGCGCTGTATTGAGCTATGGGAAAGTTTTTTGGTCACACTGCTGCAAAGGTTCACAGGAAGAAACCCAAAGCAAATTGCGATGCTGGTGGCACAGGCCCCAGGCAGCAAGGCACAGTCACTAGCTGCCTGCAAATTTATGTATAAATTTAATTTTATATATTTATTTGTATATTTAAATATATATTTAAAATCAGGACAACTCATGTCCTGCAAAGTGCAGGGCTGAGCAAGGCCCAATGTGTTTGTTTATCCCTGAGCAGCAGAGATGCTAGAGAGGTGTTAGATACTGTCATGATGAGGTCGAGGTGAGCTGGGAAGAGGAGAATTCAATACATTGCTGGAAACCTCTTCTTCCAAGCACAGAGGGAACGGTATGCTTTATCCCAAAGGTGTGCCCACAGAAATAGCTCCTAAAATGTGGTTCTTCTATAAAAGTGCAAAGACCAAAACCTCAAAGTGAACAACAGGAGATAATTTGTGCAAAGCTTTGGAAGAGATCAGTAGATTCAAAGACACTCTAACATTTAAGTCCGAATTTGTATAGTAAGACAACCTGATTTATACCATATGCTGGTCTAAGCAATACTAATTCCCCTCCATTTCTTCCTTTGCTAATCTACTAAACTTGTTTTTTTTCCATGTTTCAAAAAAAGAAATGATCTATTCTCCCCCTGGATTTTTCAAAATAAAGCCAAATTTTGAAACTGCTCTTTCTGTTGGCTGGAGCCAGCGTGGGATTATTCCAGTAAGGAAGGATCATCAACCCAGATTGACAGTGTATAATTACTGACTAGACACATCATAGATACTTAAAGCACAGTCTTACAATTAACTTTAGAATTTAACTTGTCTTATTCTTGCATTTGAGTAGCATTTTTAAAAAATCCCCTTTATTTATACACAGACACACTCAGGGTATGAAACACTCTTTAATTTAAAGCCTGGTGTCTGCTTGCACCTGTGCCTTCCTCTTGTGCACAAAATCTGTTTGCTGACATTTAAAACACAAGCTGCTGGCCTGCTGCAGCTTATGATGCTGAGGGGACAGAGCTGCCCACTCCCTGGAGTCACTCTGTACCCCCATTGCTCCATCGCCTACCCCCTCCCTCAATTACAGACAACCTGCAGGCCAAAGAGTACACCGTCTATACCCCACATCATGCCCTAGTGCATCCATCCTAGTTCACTTCTCTTTCCCCTCTTCAGTGAAATACTATCCTTACTCCCACACAGGCAGCCTCTTTCCTATAGACAATGACTATAAGAAGGAGCAATGTGATGTTCTTAAGAGGGCAGGGGAGGATCCCTCCTACCCTGTGTGACAGAGACCCCACCAGCCCCTCCATTGTTATCATCGATAACAACTGTCTCCAACTATCAGTTTAACTTGAAAGATTGACTCAGCTTTTCCTCTACTCAAAGACCATAGTTCCTCAGATCTTTGCATCTTTACAATAGCTTAATGTAGCATGTGCCTTAAAGTACCTGCTGTTGCACTTACTGGTATGAAATCTCTGCTTCCAACAGAGTGGGTTGGTACTTTGTCAAGAACTTAAAAAGAGATGGCTACTTCGGGTATTTATGATACTGAGGTAAAAATCTTTTCATCGTACTAAACTGTATTTCAAAAATACAGATCAAACTTCACCACGTTCAACCATGCCCATTTGGATGTAGGTGATTTATAGTGCTGCTGCAGGGCAGACATTCATCAGACCCTTCACAGGTTCCCCTACACCACCAGAAAGGTTTGCTCTCCTTTGTACTTGAAGTGGATGTCACACTGACACACACGTTTCTTCACTTGCTTCAGTTTCTGCTTCGGCTCTACCACATTTGTGAACTCCCAAAGGCACCTATTCTTACACCTATGATTGCATTCAGAGATGTCTTAGGCAACAGGGCAAGCATCAGGCTTTTGCTGCCCACATTATTTGCAGAGTTTAGTTAAGGGAAAGGGAAGAGGTGGTGAAGCTTTAGGAGCCAAGATCTGGAACAGAAAAAATGGCAGTGCTGTCTGCTTTAAAATATGTACAGCCTCTCTCCTTCTGTAATCCCATCTCTGAAATTCTTATTTCATCCCCTCATTACCACTCAGCGTCTGCCACTTCCCACACTGCTCACAGCACTAGAAATACACAAGACATGGAAAAAAAATGTTTTCTCTTTTTAATAAAAATATCTATTTCATGTTCTAGAAGAGCTGGATCACTAACTCAGTGTATCATCTTTGTGTCACTGCCACTATACTTCTACCTACCACAGGAAGTTTCAGCTGGCTTTTTCAGGTATTAAAAAGTTATTGGGATTTTTTTTCCCCATGCAGAATAAGTTGCCTAAGCAGGCAGCTCTTATTGTGGAGTGAGAGATGGGGAAGGAGGGGCAGGAGCAAAGATCCATGCCAAAAAAGCAAAGCAATGTCAGCTGTGGCTACTGGAGATTTCATGAACTAGACACTGTCACCCACCAGTAAGTAGCACCTCATATTACCAAAGTCTCAACTGCATTTACAAAGCAAATCTTCCTCTCCTCCCCGCCAGCTACAGATTTACCTCTAGACTTTCCTGCTTGGTTTTAGGACAAGTGTCTAGCCCTTGCAGTTGCCTTACTAAATTTTAAGAATGGATGTTTGTGTAGCAGCCTGATTTTGCAACCAGCCTGAAATGCTAAGGTGGTCCCCAGGATCTTAGAAGACAACAATTTAGTTCTTACCATTCAGGCTTTCACCTGGGGAAACACCAGCATCAGTTCAGAAGCCCTCAACTCAAATTACAGTACATTTTGAAAGGTATACATTATAAAACACAGCTAAAAATCTCAAATAAAGCCAGTTTAAATTAATGACAAATTGTCCTGGTTTGAGCGAGTGGCAGAGGTTTTTGGTAGCAGGGAAGGGGGATACAGTGGCTCCTCCAGTTTAAGTCGGACCCGCCTTTGCACCAAGGCCAAGCCAATTAGCCGTGCCTCTGCGATAATTTATTTAAGAAGGGGAAGCTGGGAGGAGCAGTGGGAGTTGTTAAGAGAAGTTGTGAGGAGAACATCTATGTGAACACTGAGGTCAGTGGAAGGAAGGAGGAGAAGGGGAGTGAGGTGCACCAGAGCAGAGACTCCTCTGTCCCGTGGTGAGACGGCAGGGCCGCCCCCCTGCCACCCATGGGGGTCTGTGGTGGAGCAGAGATCCACCTGCGGCCTGTGGGGTGCCCTACGCCCACCCAGGTGTCTGTGCCTGAAGAAGGCCGTGACCCCATGGGAAGAAGGCCTCGCTGTTGTAGTTTGGCACTGGGAGGACCCAGGGGGGGTGACCCACACACCTGTGGGGGTGGCTGATGTCAGAGCTGATTTGTGGAGGACTGTCTGCTGTGAGAGGGGGACCGCGCTGGATCAGGGGAGGAATGCTGGAGGTTCCCCTGCTCTGAGGTGGAAGAAGGGGCAGGACTGACTGCACCCCCCGTTCCCTGCCCCCCATGCTGCTGGGGGAAAGGAGGTAGAGATATCAGAAACAAAGCTGAGCCTGGGAAGAAGGGAGGGATGCAGAGACATGTTTTCAGGACGTGGTAATGCTTCTCATGGTCCTACTCTGTCTGTTAAGCATTGTTGCTGTTAGTGTATTAATGTTTTTTTTTCTTCCTCTAATGAGTCTGCCTTTTGCCTGTGACTGTAATGGATGGCATCCCTCACTGTCCTGACCTCAACTACTGAGCCTTTTGCTTTATTTTGTCCTTCTCAGCACTGGTAGGGAAGGGAGGAGTGAGCAGCTGTGTGGTACTCAGTTACCCTCTGAGCTCAAACCATGACATGAACAAATGGGGAAGAGGAGTAGGAGACACTGCTAACCCCAAACATCCAAAAAATGAGTCAGTTCTAAGGAAAAAGTTACTTTTTTGTTCAAACCTCAGTAAGCTAAGTTCATGTTCTCCAGGTATTTGTCACTCCTTAAGGCACCCAAGGCTTAAGGGGGAGCCACAAAAGTTTCATGTGGCCAGAGGTGCCAGCTTCTAAAGAAGCCAGCACACAGAACAGCAAAAGCTTGAGTAAGGGATGTATCAGCTGTCTGAAACCTGTCCTCCCCTCGTGAAAAATGCAAGGGAAGAAGACAGTTTCTTCCTCCCACAGATGGAAGCCCTCCTTCCACCCACTTTTCTCTATAGCTCGTACTGAGAAGTGGTTAGTCATAGCAGGACACAGATGCATTCATGCCTGGCTGATGAAACTCGGATGATAACAAGAACATGTTCTTGTCTGCAGGCCAGGAGACAACCACTTATTTTTCTTGCAAGCCAGATTTTATAACTCCTTTGTGATGGGGAGAACAGTCACTTTTGTTTAGCCCTACTCAGCATACTGGGGAAATACACTGGTTTTACTTCCCACAGCACACAAGCTTCTTGCTCTTCCACCAAGCTTGCTTTCTGTCCAGAAAAGGACAGAAGGAAATCTGTCTATTTCCTCACGGGCTATCAAATGTCACACACACTGCAGGCTTGAAAAGCTGTTGGCTATAGAAGACTGACAAGAATGAGGACCGAGGGTTGTGGACATGGATGAAGCTGATGCAGAAAGGCAATTACTGCATGTCAGGGGCATGTATCTGTCAAAGAAAAGGCCCCCATGCTGAGGTTTGGCCCCTTGAAACATTGTAACACTGCAAACACTCACCTCCAATTCAGCAACTGAAATTTGATTGAGACTCTATTGAAGCAGTCTGACTATATTTACATATTTGGTTATGACTGTCCTCTGAAAATGCTGCCCTTGCTTCGTGAAGACATGCACAATGTGGTGGTAAAAAGTCGAGTGCTCCCTGCATTTGGCAACATATAGCAAATAGGAAGGATGGGCAAAACTATGATGAGCCCTTCTAGGGGTGCACTTACTGACCTTGCTCAGGTCTTTGTGCTCAAACAGTAAGAAAACAGTAATTTGCTGAGCCTTACAGCTTTCTAATCCGGAACACCCTGACTCAGCAAGGCACTCATCCTAAGGCTGAAGTATAAATCAACTTTTCCAAGGCCAAACTTGATAGATTCAGAATACCAACATAGTAGAAGATAAAAAACCCCAAATGAATAACCAAAAAACCCCCTCTAGAGCAACGGCACTCCCCTACTGGTTGCACAACTTGGAAATTTCTTTGAAATCCAATTCAAGATTCAAACCTTACCAGAGCATTATTAAATCATTTCAATGTTTTGTTGTTTATAAAGTACTTTGAAGCAGTCCTTGGCATTCAGTACTGCTTCAGCACTTCATTTTGTTACTAAATCAAGATCTCTAGTTAGTCACCTCATACCAGAAAAACTTTAAATGTACTGAACTGTATGAAACATTTTCTCCTCCTTTCATCCTGCCATAAGACAAACCACAGCACAAACAATTCCTGTAGCATCATAGCTGTGCTAGCACTCAATAAGCCGTTGAATGATACCTCACAGGAGAGAAACCAGGACCAGGAACATCCACAGTTGTAATATTTTTCTAGTTTAAGGAGATGAAGAGCTTTAATGAAGCTTCCCAAGGTGTTATAGGTCAAACGAACGAATTCTCCTTTCCCTCTCCCCATTTCACTTTATGGCTTTGTGCTCAGTCTGACTTTGTATGGATCTCTCCCGTACTGCTTAAGTACCAGCAGAAGTCACTGCCATGTGCAGCAGCCTCAGAAAGTGTCAAGACCTACATCCATTTTTCCCCCCCTCTCAAAGTGTATTATTGTGCTCAACATCTCAATGATCATGAAACTGGCAACAAGATATTTACTTTGATCAAGGTGTTTATTGCATCTCAGAGGGCACACATGCACTGGGGTTTTTTGTTCTGGTTTTTGTTTGTTTGATTTATTTTTTTTTAACTGAAATACAAAGAAGAGCCATTTTGAAATTAGTTTTTTATAGAACTTTCCCATTACGGTGTATGTTATCCCCACAGCAAATTCAGATACAACCACTTTTAATGGTACCATACATTGATTAAATAGTTAATTTGAAAGACTTTAGGTGAACATCTTTCCAATCCAGTATGTTTTTACAGAGAACTGCCAAGCCACTTGTAACACTGATCAACAGTGACCTCATTGAAGAGTCAAGATCTTACACCAAGCCATCAGCAGAAACAGTATGAGAACAAATAAAAATTAAAGAAACACAGTATGTACAGTAAAGGGCATGGATCTCTGGATCAGAATTAAATCTAATCACCAATAGTACAAAAGCTACTCACAGCGCATTCGGGGCAATGGAGAAAACACTAGCCTAAGGCATACACAGGTAAGCACTAAATTAAGAGATGTACGTAAGAACTGAACAGAGATGAGTAACATCACTTGAAATGTTCTGACTACAGATATACCAAAGAGTGCTCTCATATTTCAAGTTCCTTAATGCCAGCACAACTATAGTTGCTTTTCCCAACTACATGGAGAAAAACTGACCCTTTACTTATTTTCAGTGCATTTAGCAAGAAATGATAAATATGCCAATTTTAAGTGCAAAAACTTAAATAATTAAAATAGATTTAAAAATAAAACCAGCAATAAATATGGTATTCTTTCAGATATGATTTTTCATTCTTGGTAAATCATCGAAAAAGTATTTGTTATGGAAGTTTATCTTTATATTACTTTAAATTATCTTAACATATACAGTGCCACAAAAATAAAACCTTTTTTCACAACAATTGAGATTCCTGTGACTGGAAAAGAAAAACAGAACATGTATCTCACACAATTTCATAAGTATTTTTCTTACTATCTGGTATTATCACACTATGATTCGTAACAGATAAAGGAGAAATCGAGTCCTAGGGAAATTTAGGTGTCCTCAAAAAGTTATATACATTGAAACCTTCAAAAACCACAGACATCGCTCCAAATGGCTCACCAAACAACAGCTGCATAATCTGTCCCCATAGGATAGGTTCAGAAAAGCACTAGAAGGCATCAGAAACATACATCCATTGTTTAAATTGTAAAACACAAATAACCCAAGTACACAAATTTCGAGAGAGTAGGGATAACAGCTAAGGTAGTACACATTCCTAATGTTCACTTTCACAGCTGTGCTACACGTTTCAGGAGGAGGAGAAAGTCTGAGTAAGCGCTGGGTTTGGTACTGGTGGCTCACTTTGAAACTCTGAGCATCCATTTGTAGACTCCAAACTCACGTATTTATCATCCAGTCAGAAAAACTGCAGCTGTGAATATAGAATAGTAGTAGATGAAAACTGGAATAACAAGTTAGATAAAGCATGTTCTAGAAAGAGCACCAAATCTGCTCATCACTTCACACCTCAAAGTAGTTATGAGTTTTTAATGAAGCAGCAGTCCTTCCACAGACAATTACAAATCTGTCTACTATAAATCCAAGTCGAAAGCAGCGAGTCCTGCAATGAAGGTGCATCTCCACTCCTGGCCATCTCCACCAAGTGCCAGGTACACCTCCCCAGGGCTAGAATTTGAAGAAGGGGAAGTGGGACTGGGTGGTGCCTGCTAAAACCAGCCTGATCCCACCCACTGCTGCTAACTCCAGTGCAGAGGGGGCTTAGAACAAGTCTTAGAATTTAGTTATAAGACAACAGACTTATGAAGAACACTTTAAAGATATGTATTGATTGTCCTCTCTTCACCTGGCAAATTATCGTAGTCTTAATTATAAAGGGCCTACCTTACTTCTGCATTAATATTTTTTAATTGCATTAAGTTTTCAATCTGGTATTTCTGCTTGGCCCTCTTCGCATCCTTCTCCAAAACCCTCGTGGTAATGTTTTTGCCTTTCTTTCCTTCCATTCTGCAGTACTGTTCTTTTGCTTCTCCATTTTTTCTCTTTATTAACTCCTCTGTTCTTCCCCACTGTGGTTCTACATGGCGCTGCTCAGGACGTCATGCCTTAGCATTCAGAAAAGCAAGGCCTTCAAAAATTGTATGGTGGGGTGGGGGAGGACATTAGCTGGCAGCAATTGAGAGATGCAAACAACCTTCCCTTGATGATCAGGATATATTAAGTTTTGCCACTTTGGATCCCTTCACACCTATGATACCAAATCTGTTTCCACACCCAAAAGACTGGAACAAGCCCCTTCAGCACTGTTTTGCCCCCAGTGTTTGTAGCCTCTTATGATTCTATTTGTTTCAGTATTAATTTCAGGGAAAAAAAAAAAAACAAACCCCAAACATGAACTCGGATTGAATGGAAACAAGGCAATAATGGAAGCTATAGATTGAAGATAACTTCTCCTGGCACTCACTTTTGGAAAAAAAAAAGTAGCCAGAAGTTAAGCTTTCAGGCTAAAATTAAGAGTGTGGACAGAGAATTTGGTTTTCTTTTTAAAACTACCACGTTATCAGTGCATGTTTCTACCTATCTCTGAAGCTATAATTTTATCAGTCATATTTCAATCTACCAGCCTAATCAACATCTGTGTGCCAGACACGTACAAGTGTTAACATGCTTAGGCAGGCAATCACAGAATACCTTATTGTTTACAAGAAATCCTTGATGTTAAGATCCGCTAACGGGTCCTTTGTTGGAGGTTTCTTGGGACTCTGAGTAGCAGGAGTTGGGCTTGGAGAAAGCTAACAGACGCCAGCCAGGAAGGCAGAAAAAAAACAAAGCAGACAAGGATACACAAGCATTAGGTAGATATAGCTGGTTCTCACACAGGCACATTGCAAGCACACAAAGTTCTCATTTTCCTGCAAGTTCAGCGTGTTGCCATTCTGCTCAAGCATTGTTTAGACTCCAGTCTTACTACAGGGTTAACAATGTTTGGCTCGTTTAATGGATAAGGCTGTAGACACTGCATATCCTAATTAGTGTGCCTTCAAATCACTCTCCCTGTAAGACACAATGGTGTTAGGATCAACCTGGAGAGAAGTTAAGCAATTGCTAGATGTTAAACACCAAGGTGCAGAATAAGCAGAATGCATGCTGCCGAGTTAAGTCTGAAAAATCCCAGCGACTGGCATTTACAGAATCACAGAATCATCTCGGTTGGAAAAGACCTTGTAGATCATCCAGTCCAACCGTTAACCTAACAATGACAGTTCCCAACTACATCATGTCCCTCAGCGCTGTGTCAGCCCGACTCAAACATCTCCAGGGATGGGGACTCCACCACCTCCCTGGGCAGCCCATTCCAACATTTAACAACCTGTTCTGTAAAGAAATGCTTCCTAATATCCAGTCTAAACCTTCCCTGATACAATTTGAGGCCATTCCCTCTTGTCCTATCACTTATTACTTGGTTAAAGAGGCTCATCCCCAGCTCTCTGCACCCTCCTTTCAGGGAGCTGTAGAGGGCGATGAGGTCTCCCCTCAGCCTCCTCTTCTCCAGACTAAACACCCCCAGTTCCCTCAGCCGCTCCCCGTACGACCTGTGCTCCAGACCCTGCACCAGCTTCGTTGCCTTTCTTTGGACACAGTTGAGTAATTCAATGTCCTTTTTGTAATAAGGGGCCCAAAGTACTGCAAATAAGAGTCCAAAGTGTACTGCAGATGTGACTATTATATTCTGTTCCTTCTCTGGTAGTTAGAAAGATCATCAGTTATTCCACAAAAAAGTCAGTTTTCCAAGTTTCGTGAAACTCTTCTCACTAGGGAGCCAAATGATTCTCCCATCTTGTCCTTACATCTCCCCATCCCTATCTTACTCAGAGCACCAGAGGTATTTTATATGTAGCCCGGGGACCTTGATGACTACCCTTCTCAGAGAAAAAAATGTTGATAATAAAAATTCTTGCTAATATAAGTGCAGAGACAGTTTTAAAGTGGGAAGAAAAGCAAGACCAAGAAGCTATATATGAAATGCAGAGCTGTAATACCTACAACCTACCTCCCCACTTAGAGTAGATTCAAGTTCTTACCATTTCTACACAGAAAACCCAGAAAAATTTCTACAGGAATTTGCTTCTGTACTTCAAAAGTGTGGTTTGCTACAGGCTGATAGCTTAGTATTTGCAAAAAAATGGAGGTGGCTTGGTTTCAGGTGTTACAAGTCAGATTTATAGTTGCAGCAATAACTTCCATCTCTCACCCTATTTGAAAGACAAGATAGACTTCTGACTTACAAAGAAGCAAAATACTACAGCTAAGTCATTCCCTGCCTCTCCTCTGTAAGGAGCTCTTTCCTTTTCAGAGTTATTACAAACAACTCTACTTTGAAAAAATAGCCTGGAACAGGTATTATGATTTATGTTGCATCACTGAGTGGCTACGAGCTAAAAAAAGCTTATCAGAGTGGGTACAGATTGGTGCACTTCCAAACTTATTAGCTTCAACTTAAAAAAAAATCCTTAGGAAACTGAAAAGCAGCTGATACCACCCAGTTCAACAGGAAGGATGTCATGCCTCCATTCATTCAACCTGCTTCATCATTAGTTATTCCATTAGATTTTTTTTTTTCCATCATATTAAAGAAAGGACTCATACCCACAGCAACCAGTAACTTGTGACACAATGTTTCCTGGTTATTTTTAATTAGTATAGAATTAAGAATATATTTGCTTTGGTTTTAAGTAGCCAAACTTATGTCCCCTTTACATCTAAGTATGTGATTGTCACAGACTCAGTAAATATAGTTTAAAAACATGAAAAATGAAGCAGTGTCATAACTCCCACTTACAAAAGAATACAGACTGACTGAATATTAAGATTATTCATTTGCAGTCCTCCAACTTAATGTAACTTAGAAGAAAAACTTCACTCCACAGTACAGAAATTTGCGTATTGCTGTGAAAAGCGTGCATCCTGAGCACTCCACCACTTACACCATGATAATTCATAATTGAATGTAGTTGGTTTTGCACTGAAAGAAATACAGCAAGCTAACAGCCTGAAACAGATAAAGCTGTATTTTCTGAGAAACAGCTGTCATCCCAGAACAGGAGACCTTAACTTGTCCATAAACAGAAGGTCAGTTTTCTGAGGAATCTCTTGGTGGGCTAGGAGGGAAGATATTGAGTGCAGCTCTACTAAATTTTCACAAGCTCTGAACATAATAGGAACGTCCATCAGCTCCACTTTGAGCTTTACTCAAATATCCCCCCAAACCAGGTCCTGGATGTAGTTAGCTGAGGGAGACTTCAAACCTGTCCCACTGGTCTCATACAAGGGAAGTGAAAAAAAAAAAAAAATCAAGGTGGTCCCTGTGATATGTTGCAAGCCAGAGAGCTGAGAGTATAAAAAAACCCCCATCCTGTTTACAGACCTACAGCTAGAATTGAACTGAGATAATGCATACACACAAGCTACTTTCTAGAGAAATGAAGAGCAATCAAACATTCATCTGGCAGTAACACTTACCTGTACACCAGGACCAGTGGCAGCTCCAAATGGTGGCCTCATCATAGGCTGCCCGTACATAACCGGCTGCTGGGGCATCATGGGTACGCCTGCGCCTGCTGGGGGCTGTAATTTAACACACTGTGAGAAGGCTTCTGGGTGAAGGAAGGAGAACAGTGTATTGAAAGAGACTCACCATCCCAAATGCTGCTCCTGGCTGTGGGACAGGTGGAGTACCTCCTGTGGCAGGAACAGCACTTGCTGGAGGAACAGCTCCTGTCTAAAATTATTTTTTTTTTTAAATTAAAAAAAAAAAAGCAAGAATCTCTAACACCAACTATCTGGAAATCACAAGGAGTCTTCAGCATTCTCAAAGTTGTTCTGGAAAGCCACAATGCTTCAAAGGATGAGAGTGGAGTCAGCCCTTACACTGATGCTCAGCTTGCTTGTTTTGTAAGAAAGGAAGGGCGACAGACTCCATTCTCTTCGTGAATGGAGTCTATTTACTGAATTCAATTCAAAATAGTCCAGAAGATATGTACTTTCTGCCTTCTACAGTGTAAGACAGCATCCCAATTTCATAACTGATAGCCAATATACTATAGCATTTGTAGTACTGTACTTTAGTAAAAGCTTATGCAGATTGTAAAGCTAAGGGAAATAACTGCTATAATTATTTTCCAATTGAAAAAAAAAAGTATTTTTATGCAGGAAGATTCATTTAAGTTAAAGAATAACCACACACTTCAGCCACAATCACAACCATTACATACTTTACTAAGGAGAGTTTAGTTTATCTGGTTATGCTTTTCATTCATATGCTTGTTATGATTCTCATTCAAATAACACAAGGAAAAAGAAGGTGATCTTTCATCAGGATTCAGGAAGAGAGAAGTGTTAGTTTAGTAGTCTGACTGGATATACAGCACAAAAGAATCCCTGAACAAGGCCACCCCACTTACCTAGCAGAACCTACACATCACACCTTCTGGTTCCCTTGTCTATAACTTCCCATGCACCGTCAACTTGAAAGCATCCAAGTCTCTCCTCTTCACAGAAGTACAGACAATCCCAATTATTAACAATTCTGAAGAGAGGCAGGAAGCATTCAAGGAAGGGATTTAAAAATGGTAATAGGATTTTCCGGAATCTCTTCACTACTGTCATACAGCCTAAGTATACTGGCACAATTTCTCAAGCTATTACAGAAGCTGTAGGGTCATGCCTGAGCCTCCACATCCTTACCACCTATCCTGAGTCAGTTATATCCCACCGCACTCAGAGGGCAGCTAGCACACTCTCAGTTCAAAGGATAGCGTCTCTGGATATATGTTGGAATTACTTAGTGCACAGTCCACTTCTCTGAATGCCGCATTTAGTGCTTCCAGACTAAAATATGCCAGTTTCTTAGGAAACTGAAGACAGTGAAGATAACATATTCCAGATTCATTAATCAACAAATACCCTACAGTTTGTGGCTAATAATTCCAAACCTATTTTTTCAGTCTGAAAGTTTTTTGGGGAGCATTTCAGTTAAAAGCTATACTGCACTAGCAGCACAGCTGTCCCCAAACTAAAAGCAACATCTGGACGCTCAGGTGTGGAAAGCAAGGAATAGAAGGACACAGATTAATGACATCAGATACATCAGATGTAGTGAACTGACTGCAACCACAGGAACACACAGTAGCTCAAAATCCAGTTAGGCAGATGCCAAGAAAATGGCCACACAAACTGAATCTACTTTTGCCTCAAAGCACTAGGGTCAAGTGAATGGGCTTTCAGGAAATTCTGCTGATTTTAATACAGAAGGTGAAAGCTCACAAGGAAGGGAAGAAGTGACCAAAACTTAAGTGGTTCAACAGTGACATGAAGGAAAACTTGGCCTCCAAATTTATTCTTCCTGCAGATCTGTTTTTCTTTGGTTTCAAAATGCGTTCAGTTTGCAGGACAAGGTTTTGGTAGTTGCGGGGGGCCTACAGGGGTGGCTTCTGTGAGAAGCTGCCAGAAGCTTCCCCATGTGCAACAGAGCCAATGCCAGCGAGCTCCAAGATGGACCCATCACTGGCCAAGGCCAAGCCCATCAGCAACAGTGCCTCTGTGGTAACATATTTAAGAAAAGAAAAAAAAACAACCACCAAACAATTGAGCAATTGTAGCCAGAGAGAGAAGTGAGAATACGTGAGAGAAACAACTCTGTAGACATCAAGGTCAGTAAAGAAGGAGGGGAGGAGGTGCTCCAGGTGCCAGAACAGAGGTTCCCCTGCAGCCCCTGGTGCAGACCACGGTGAGGCAGCTGTGCCCCTGCAGCCCATGGAGCTTAACAGTGGAGTAGAGATCCACCTGCAGCCCATGGAGGACCCCAATCTGGGGTGGAGGTGGATGGCTGAAAGGAGGCTGTGACCCTGTGGGAAGCCCACGCTGGAGCAGGCTCCTGCCAGGACCTGAGGACCCACGGAGAGCAGATCCCATGCTGGAGCAGGTTTGCTGATAGGTCTTGTGACCCTGTGGGGGACCCACGCTGAAGCAGTTAATGAAAAAACACAGCCTGTGGGAAGGACTCCCATTGGAGAAGTTTGTGGAGGAGCATCTGCTGTGGGAGGCACCCTATGCTGGAGCAGGGGAAGAGTGTGAGGAGTCATCCCCATGAGGAACAAGAACAGCAGAAACATGTGATGAACTGTCTGCAAACCCCATTCCCCATCCTCCTGTGGTGCTTGGGGTGGGAGGAGGTAGAGAAAATCAGGAGTGAAGTTAAGCCCAGGAAGAGGGAGACATGGGGGGGAAGGTGCTTTAAATCTTGTTTTATTTCTTGTTACCCTACCCTGATTTAACTGGCAATAAATTAAATTAATTTTCCCCAAGTTGAGTCTGTTTTGCCTGTGATGGTAATTGCTGAATTCTCTCCCTGTCCTTATCTTGACCCATGAGCCTTTTGTTATATTTTCTATCTCCTGTCCAGCTGAGGAGGGGGAGTGATAAAGGAGCTTTGGTGGGCACCTGGCATCCAGCCAGGGTCAACTGACCACACACAAAATATCTAAGTGCATAAATTTGAAAAAATATATACAGCACCCATGTTTCATGAAATGCTATCAAAACTACTCAGCTTTCCAGAAAGGCTAGTTACTTATCAGATGGTAAAACTACTACAAGATCAGGCTGATGTTACAGAAGTCAGAAATTTCAGGTAGTACAAGTCATCTGACAGTTCACATCCAAGTAAAGCAAAGATGGTTTGAAGCCATTATTTTCAAGCTTACAGCACAGAAATAGTTAATCACGACTATCATATTCAACACATGGCCTGAGAATTGGCTGGTGGACAGACAGTCCAAGAACAGCTGTGTTAGGCAGCTTTTAGCTAGTTTTAAGCCAGCGGTAATAACTGTAGTGCAGGGGAGGTGCTGTTAGTACCTGCGTGTTTAGTAAGTAAGTACTATGAGAGATCAAAAAAAAATTCACTTACGCCGTATAGTATTGCCCAGCCTTTCTATTAAGAAAAAAGTTGACGTTACAAATAATACATTCAATGAAGTACCAAGTTCAGGCAATTCTTGTATCTTCCATATGGCTAAAGAACAAGCTGGAACATGCTTAGAGTCAAATTAGCATCTGGCTGGGGCAACAGGAAACTGAACAGGTCATGCTCCCCCTTGACAGTCCTTTCCTTCCCTTCCCAAACTAATGTTTTACAAATGGAGGCTGTTTTATGCCATGTGTGACTTTGATGAGATGAGGTATAACCTCTCTTCAGATTACTCTTGCAGCTTACTCATGATCAAGTTGCTCTTGTGTCAAATTTAGACTTTTAGCTCAATTCAACCCTATTCTTTCAAAGTTAGTGCCTCCTGATACATTTTACAGGGCAGTCTTAACTTTTCCAGGGACTACTTTGCTCTGCTAAACAAGCCACCCACTTCTAACATCAATCACCTGATCAGTATGGATACTGTGTAGTCTTTTTATCTACTTCATTCTGGAAAGCTTGAGAAAAACCTATTTATTTTCTCTGCTTCCTTCAGCTTTGGATCAACACCGTTGTCTTTTAGACAATTAACCAGGGCCCGATACTGGCAAGACCTATACAACTAACCACACGCTTGGACATGCCCACAGGTATTAAGTGTACAAGTCAAGTAACATCTTGATACATATGTTAGTGTATTTGCATTGACCTGGACTCAATGATTTATTTATGCCACCTGTAAATCTGGTCTTAAAGATATGACTTGAAACAATCATATCATTTATACAGAAGCAAACTCTTTAGCTCAAGTTGACAGCAGCAGTGCCTACATGTATGCTTGCATAGTCTCATAAAATATTGATGTTTCAACACCAGTAGTATAGAAGGATAAACAACTTACCAACGGACCACTTGGGACACCACCAGTTGACCATGTTGCAGGTGCTACTTTTGGCTGCCAGTTGGCTCCTCCTGTTAACTTTTTCTCTCCAGCATTCCACTGAAGGTCTCCCCTAACAGGGAGAGACATAGAGCTACTATTTACATACCCTTACACTGAAAATGAAAACCAGTTGCAGTATACACTAACATTAGACTTGCAGCTGTATTAGTTTATGGGTTATGCAGTTTAAGTTATTAACAGAAATACAGACTTTTCATGTCACTCAGTTTCAAAGGTTTGTTAGCAATAGACACCAGTACACTCTATACTGAAATCAGTTACATGGTTATGGCCTTTGTGGTGAGGATTAAAGAGAAGTTTTACTTAGTATTGACTGAAGGTAACATATTGCATATACCCTTGCAAAGCAGGGAGACTGCTACTGCCTATTCTACTGGGGCCAGGCAGTATTGCTGCCTGCTAGAAGTCTTTGAAAGGTCATTGCAATGCTGGAAATCTTGCTCAGACAGCTGAAGGAGGAAAGCATTCAGTTCTGAAAAAAGTTAATAGATACAAGAGAAACAAATCATTCATAGAATAAAAGAGCTATTACAAAACAAGTTTTTGTTAAGAGGCTGCTTTATCCAGAATAAGATACACTATTTGAATGAGTAGACTGAAGGAAGCTAAGTTTTGGAGATAAACCTCATGATGTGTTTATACATATCCCTCCTATCATCTTCACAGAAGCATAACACATTCTCAAGTACACACACCATCAACTGGTTTTGCATTGAGAGGAAGACTCAGCTCAGAAGCAATCAATCAGAATAAGAAAATACATTCAAAAATAAATTAAATGCTGTAAATATTTCCTCTTGCAAAAAGAAGCTTTTCACTGCATGGAATGAACTTCTTTTCTATTTTACAAGTATTCCAATCCCTACATGATAAGCACATCCAGTGTCCCTAAAAAGGTAACAAAACTGTTAGCCTAGATTACTGAGGGGAGCTATACAAGTTGTTATCTGGACAAGTTGTTCATTTTAAGTTATTTGGAAATCAGCTATCCAGTACGAAGACAGTAATTTACAGAAAAAAAGTCTACGACTCATATTAAAGGCAACAAGTTTAAAAGCTATGTCAAGGACATTTAACCTTAATTATTCAGTGAACCTGTAGAGAATAGAAAACTTTATCCTGAATTTTTCTGAACCGATTTTCTTGGGGTGAGGGAGCACATAACCAATTAATTGATTCTTAATAAACACTGAAATAGATGTAAGACTAAACAGCAGAGTTGAACTTATTTTTTTAAACAAAGTTGAACTTACTTTTTTGAAGTGGTACCAGAAATTCCAAGATCTGAAAATTGTAAGAAAAAATGGAAAAAACAGATGTCATGTGTTTAGTAAATTAAAGCATATCAAAGTAACAGCTCACATTTCATTGCACATAGGCTTATAGAGAGCAAAACATTTTTCATTGTCTTCATTTAGACAGCATCAGAGGACTGGCCACATCTACCCCTTCTTTAGGACAAACTTTGGACAAACCCTGCAGAGGTCTTTTACTTGAGGAAGCCATTTTTGCTCTGCAAACAAACCAAAGTAACAACATATTTAGGTCTACAAAATACTAAGTTATTTAAGAGCACCGAAATATTTACCATGAATGACTACACGAGTCTCTGTTCCTCAATATACATATGGA
Organism: Athene cunicularia; assembly: GCF_003259725.1. Lineage (NCBI taxonomy): Eukaryota > Metazoa > Chordata > Aves > Strigiformes > Strigidae > Athene > Athene cunicularia. The sequence goes on from NW_020799097.1 coordinate 37,981,878, forward strand.
AATAAAAAGTTATTTTTCACATACACGTAAATCTGAATGCTACCTGGAAGTTTTGTACTGTTTTATCTGCTCTATCATACACTGAAACTCCAAGTAATTTCATTAAATACTCTTTGGAAGAAGTTTTAAGCTAAGTTTTTAAAAAAAAAATTACTCTTTTCACATGACCAATACAAGTCCTGCAAGTCACAAATTGCTAAGTTTGATTTTCTCCCTCAAACTTGGATATACCAAATGAGTTGCAGAAGAGGTTTCAAGTGATTAAGAGTCCTGCTGAATTCTAAGCATGGTAGATTCCCCTCACACCTAACAGAAGAGTATGGATCATGAGGTCAGTTATATCTTTGCGGTGGTGTGTTTACATATACTAATAGAGTATTCCATTTACACGATCCTCCAAAGTACACCCTCAGTAGTATTACACCTTAGACTAGGTGGGCTTCTTAAGTTTTTTGCAGGGCTGCAGCTACTGATCTCTGGCTATAAAGGCTGTAGCCCTTTTCCTACTACAGGAAAGAGAACATTTTTTAGTTTAGCATTTCAAGAATATATTTTCAAAAGTTCACTGTCTGGGAGAAGGTGTGTTCTTGGCTGTTGTGTACTCCTCACCCCACTACTACTCCTCTCATTAAGCAAGAAGTCAGCTATTTGTGTCCATCAGCTTTTCTTCCTCAATTCCACAGATGCTTTGGACAATTTTCACCTTTCCATCTGTTATTACACAAGGGCACATCCATTAAGAGTCTGATGTGCTCCTGAACGTACCTGGAACATTCACACATTACAAATCATACCTACTGAACAGATCCCATTATATGACTCAGATCCTGGGCACAAAGAGGGACAAACTACAAACCCAGACTACCAGCTGTCTGAATCAGGCCTTATTCCTGCCTATAGCTTCCCCAGTCTCTCAGGGGAACAGGAGGACACTGAAGCAAGCTAACATAGACAGATATTTGGCTCTGTGGAAATACCATAGCTGTATGCACACCACTTAAAACCGAAATTTGTCACTTACTGCCTACTAAGTTTGCAAGAGATGAATCAAGATCACTTCCGAGGCCTTTGCTTGCTGCTGAAGCAGGGACTGTTGCTGTGGCTGAAGGAGCTATAGACTGACCAGAAGGAACCATAGTTGGCATAAGAAGATCACCTAAGCCATCAAATACTAGAAGCAAAAGGAAAGTGGGTTAGAAGAGCAGCTGTGGTAAGAAAACCACTACCTGCCACTTTGCTCTTGCTCCAATAAATATAGCACAGACAACCACGTCACAAATCTTAACAAAACACCATTTGACATTAAAAGTAATGCCAGCAAGGGCATGCATGTTATTTTACTAGACACTGAATGTACAGTAATCCTGAAAGAGCTATACCAATGAGAACTAGTATGAGAGGACATGCCTAGAAGGACTTTAATTGGAGAGTTGAATCTACATAGATACAGCACCACTTCCACATGACAGTTTTACTCATAGCCATCCGTAGAGAGATGTCAGATGCACACACATTTGTCAGGAGATATTAATTTGAAGGGTTTTAAAATTAACATCTTGCAGCAAACACCGGTCAGAATTACTGTGGCAAAGGCAGTCTTATACCTTGACATCTTACAGCAACAGGATTGAAAGTCTCAAGATGTTACTATTTACTTGCAAGCAGCAGGGCATCAGGGAAGCCTACTAACATCTTATGAGATCAGAAGGAACCAGAACAATCCACACTGACAGAGCTAGCTTCCTTAATCCAGCCATCTAATTCAGAAGTTCATTTTTTAGATCCCTTGAAGTCAAACCGTCTGGTACATCTCATGCCAGCATTCTATCTTCTGATCTGTATTTGAGGTACATGCTAACGTTAACAGGAAAGGGTAGCATGTGCACTGGCAAGCAACCAAATAACCAAGCAGCAGTATTACTTCAACCTTTTTTTCTTGTACAGTTGAAGAACTCACCAATTTTAAGTTTGTAGCAAGGACCCAGCATGGAAAATATAGAATGGAAGAGATACAAACAAAATGATAGCAGTGACAAAAGTTTAAGCCTATAGTCAGGCAAAGAACATGACCTCAGTCTCCATTTTGTGTACCTTTAGGTGCCATGCAAGCTCAAGAACAGCTTCAGCAGCAGCAGGAGGATGACTTGCCTACATACTTGATTTACAGAACAGTGTTCTTCTTGCATAACTCCTGATTCATGCAATCAAGCACATGCAAGGATGATGTTCACACTATTTTGGTTTTTACTGATATGGTAGAATAAAAAATGGGTACAGAGAACTTTTGGGCGTACACCAGCCTAACCACCACCCTGAGTTTTTCCAGCAGAGAAGGTGTCATGTCCCACTCAGATGAGATGGAGGATATGACAGAAGGAACAGGGAAATCACTGATATTGCTTGTATTCAGAGCCTAAATATGTAATTCATTCATCTAACACATAAAACACATTAGAAAATTCACAGGAAGAAACCCTGTGGCTCACCTGATGCATCAAATGAACTACCAGTCGTTGGAGTTGTTGTTCCAAAAGCTGCATCAAAGTTAGGCTGTAGTAAGCTGGTTTGAGCTGGAGTGACTGGGGACGGTGATGGGGAGGGAGCAATAAAAGAACCTCCAAAGCCTTGAAAAAGCCAGACAAGAGAGGTGTGGAGATTAGAATCAGTCTTGTTGGGATGTGGTTAACAAAACCTCAGTCTACAGAAGGCAGAATGATAGAGACAATTCTTACTAGATCATTGTAAATAACTCAGTACTATGCAAGCACACTTGGTACACCAAGTATGACCCATAAATTTAAGATTTTGTGAGAGTCACCAATAAAGACTTTTAACGTTTATTATTTAGATTTCTTCAAAGGCAGACCAACAGAGTAGAGAACACAATTCTTCCAGTACTACACACTATTATTCTAGGTAAGTAATCTCACAGGCAGAATACAACAAACAAGAACTAGTTCAGAAAGAGAGGACAAACTCGAGAAAAGCATATGATCACCAACTACTCTGGAATCTTACTTCAGAAGGCAGCGTTTTACTAATTCAGTTTAGCTTCTCTCACCATCTTAAAACATCCTAGTCTCCCTCATCAAGATGTCTTCAAGCTGCCGCCTCTTCCACTCACATGCCAAAGCAGGATCAAGAGCATCCACAGTGAACTGCTTGCAGGCTAGAGAATCTCCATGAGCAGGGTTTATTTATGTAAATATAGGGTTTACAATATATACATTAACCTTAATCATGGAGATTCTCCAGCCTGTAAGCAATGCGCTCCCATGCTTGACTATTCTTAAAATCCCTTCCTTGCCCTCTATAAATTGATATCTCTTTCAATTTAAGCTTATTTGTATTATCTACAGACTCTAGAAACTGATTAAATATGCAAAGACCCCCATCAAAATGCGAACAGATATATGACACTTTCTCAATTCACTTTAGTCTACAAGATATTCCTCTTACTCAATCTCTTCTTGACAGTTATGTCCAAGACCTCTATACTACATCTTCAGTCTCTCAGCCTTGTTTTTTCCCAGCTGCTCCTACACAGAAAGGATCAGATCTGAGCTCAGTGCTCCAACTGCGACTACACAAATACAGCAGGAAGACTACTCTGCATAACCTGCAGGCTGGTTTTTTTTTTTCCCCCCTTTATCAGAGCAGGAAGTGAATTAGTTTGCCACAGCTGAACACAAGACAGTGATAAGCCAGCACTCTACCACTGCCTTTAGTTCCTTTTCAGGCAACGTCCTGCCTTATGTACTGTCCTTATTTGTCCAGCTAATCACTGCTGCCTATGGACAGAAGCTTGAATATTTACTCATTTGAAATTACTCCTTTAGACAATTTTCTCCAATTTGTAGAGACCATTTAAAGTCCTATCCTCACCCAAAGTAAATACAGATCTTTTCATGTGGGCGGAATCTGAAAAAATCAAACTCGCTACTCCAACAGTCACATTGTTGACATTAACTATCAAATACAACTTGTCAATTTAGAAGAGATCTTCTATTTACATTAAACCCTAACTACCACCTTCTGTCTTTTTACTGAGATAGTTTGTACCACTCTTGTTTAATCAGTCAACGAATTCCTTTCTTCTTTCTTCAGTTTTCTTTAGTTAACAGATCAGTGGGGAAGGCAGCTTTTTAGAGATGGGAAAATAAAGAAAATTCTGAAGATTTTCTAACCACTTTTTTATCCATACTGCTTTGCATGGTCACAGGGTACAGAGATTACAGCACATTATGCAGACATCTTACAAACTGTGACAAGAGCACATTTTCCAGCTATGAAATCAAGCATCTGAAAGACATTTAACTATGAGAGGGGTTACAGCTCAACAAAGAACTTGTGCTCAAATTGTGACCATCAATTGTATCGTTACTGATAGATCTCACTCTCCCCCAAAACTTTGCTTTTGCAGAGAACAAAGTAAGACTAAACACCAAACAAGTGTTGAAAGAATAAGAGAAATTTATACACATATGCTTGATGCAAGCATCAGACTCATTTACACAGCAGATGTATATTTTAGAAGAGAAGCAAGTTAGCAGTAGCCAAGTGTATTCAAACCAAAACCCTCAGTAGGGAAACAAGAGTGCTGTGCCATCAACGGGAACGCCTGGACTATATGAACAAATACACCGGCCCCAGACACAGCTGAGAGAGGACTGCGAACCTGACTATGCACTACAATTCCAGGAGAATACAACCTGATTAGAAACACCTCAAATTATGTCTTCCTTCTGAAGCTTGCCAGATTGTAGGCAATGACTGAAAACAAATCATAACTTAAACCGGTCCCTTTAGATGCTACCAACCAACAGCACTGGCTGGAGCCAGGGAAGCAGGATCAGGAAGCAGAGCAGCCTGCTTTCTGCAGTCCAAAGTAAAGAGCATTTCAAAAGCCTGTGTGAGCTTTCTCATGTTTATTAGGCCTAATTCAGGGTTCATCACCCAAATCCTAGCCCAGAGCAAGTCACACACTCACAGATGGCAATTCTGAATTTGGACAAATGCACTGGGATCAGAGACCAGCCCTCAGCACTCTAAGGTCTGTTCCTGAAGCGGGTTTATCACATGATAATTTAGGTTCGAAGGGACCTCTGGAGCTCAGTCAGCCCAACACCCTGCTCAAAGCCAGTCTAATCAAATCAGGTTGCCCAGAGTTTGTCCTTGACACCTCCAAGAAGAGAGGCTTCACTGCCTTTCTGGGAGGCCTGTTATCATATCCGACCATCCTCATGATAAAACTAAAAAAATTCCAGTGTTTAATGGGAATTTCCCACCCACATTGCCTTTTTTCCTGTTGCTGTGCACCTCCAAGAACCACCCGGCTAGCTTGCTCTGTATCCTCCATTGAGGTAGTTTAGGTATCTATAAGGCCTCCCATTTTCCCTCTCTTCTAAAAGCTGAATGGACTCAGTTCTCAGACACTTCTTGTATGTCATGTGCACCAGTCACCACCTCAGTGGTCCTTCACTGAACTCACTCTGGTACGTCTTGATCATACACATCAAGAGATTCTCTAAGACACTCTAGAAGCCCCCTGGATTACCTGTACCCAAACACACTCCCTATTGCCTTTCCAGCACATACTATGGTGGTTAAAGTTTCCCATGAGTGCCAAAGCCTGTGATAGAGAGGCTTTCTCCAGCTGCCTAAAAAAGGCTTCTTCTACTACCTCTTCCTGATCACGTGGTCTGCAGCAGACACCTGCTAAAACTTCACAAATCCTGGCCTGTTCTCTGATCATTACATACAAGCTCTGTCCTAGTTCATCACCTGTCCCAAGGCAAAGCTCCATGCATTCAGCTATCTGAAAAAAAAAGTATTAATCTCCAAAGAATCAGATCAGAAGCAGACTGACAAGATACAGAGATGACAAAGGCAGTTGACTGCAGAAATTCCTAAAGCACTGGAGCCATCTAAAGATCCTGTGCTCAGTTAAATCTGTTTCATTTCTTGAGGGAGAACAAGGAGCTTTGCAGCAGGGCACAACTTAATAACCATTTTTAAGATTCTGTTTAGAAAGTTATGTAAACTTCTGCAAAGTCCCACAAAGTGTCTGTTTCTCCAGCTAAAGAAGAGAGTTCTCCTCAGCTTCAGGTGCAGTTTGCATGATGATTGGTTCTAATTCCATAGCATTTAGCCTTGTGCAATTTAACAGCAACATCAGAAACACAAGTCATAAAAATGCCTTAACAGATTAAGCTCCTAGCTGTCTGGAGCTTGCACAAGACCCAGAAGGAGCCTGCAGAAACAGCAGCAACTAAATTAGATGTGTTGTCTGGACATCCCCAACTGCCTGGTTTTGAGGTTGCTTTTACTTACACGTTCAAGTAAGATTTCTTGTAAGAACATGCTATTAGAGTACGTACTGGGATACACATGCACACAGCTTAATTGGACAGAAAGATCTAGAAGGGAAAATGGCGAGACTATCTTATTTATCAGCACAGTTCTAGTCTTGTCTGCTGAGAGGCTTAGGAGAGCATGAAAAAAAATTCTATGATATTTTCCAGTGAGTCAAGAAGAGACTAAAACCTTACTTGACAGCAGAACACTCAAGGCAACAATGCATTGTAAGTAGACACGCAACTTTATGCATATAAACAGTACAACCAAACGCTCATAAACCATGAAGGACAAGCCTTCAGCCACCATATGAATTCTGGACACTTTTAAAACTGGATTACACTGCAGGCTATACATCTGCCATTATCTAGGGTGAACAAATGCTTAGCAATATGCTGTGATGTTTACACACTCTCTTTATCTGCCAAAACCATTTTAAATCTACTTGGAACCCTTCTGAATGTATGTTCAAAGCAAAAGTAAAATAGAATTACAAAAAAAACCCAACCATCGTCTATTCACCCCAACTGCTCCAGGACTGCTTGAGTATTTAGACTTATAATATCTCTTTTATAATTTAGGTTTTGATTTAAATGTGACTCATCAGATTTGGAGAACACACTGCTGAAGTTTAAGCCATCTGGAGAGTAATTCGTATTGGAATTTAAGCTTAATTACAGATAAGGACAAAATATTTTGTATTGTAATGTTTGCATAAGCAGAAATAGCTTCTGTGCGACATCTCTGCACCCAGTCCCCTGATAACACACACAACCGCAAATGACTGGTGTGATTCAGAACTGACTAGCTAAAGCCTGATCTCCAGCATTAAGCTATCCATAGACTGACTAGTACCTCTTGAAGCAATATTAAAACAAAAGGTGGCCTTCTACCTTAAAATCCTGAAGCTGCCTGTACTAAAGCTTTACCATGCATTTATGCATTATGTCCCACTTTAAGTAGTTAGCTTGGGATCACTGGAACCAATTGAGAAGAGACATACACATCATTATCTAGACTACTTCTACCTTTCTGCAGCACAACTAAGAGATGTCCATACTTAGAGCAGGTACTAGAAAATATGTCCTCTTCTGAGATGGCTTCAGCATGCAAGCACCCACCTTTATCAACTCACAGCCCTTAGAGCAGATACCTCAGTACCTCACATTATATACTCCTCATAAAATGGAGGACCTCTCAAGAGCATATAAAGGCAAAACATACATAGGGTTGGACTTCTGATATAGTGTAAATTGGCATGAGACACCGTCAGACATACAGACAGCAACAGACATCAGGGCCCACCATACCTAGAGTGGTCAGCAGTTGCATAAAGGGCAGACTATCACTCCAGCTCAGAATTAAAGCCACAAAGGTACAACACAAAGCTAACAACCACCTTTGAAGCTCATGAAGGATAACCTACCCACCCATTCTACTGATAAATTCACCTTTCAGAAACATGGGGGAAAAGTAAGCCAAGTCTTCCTTAAACCAGAAGTGCATCAGTTTCCTTTAAAACTGAGGAAGACATACTGGGATCTTGTTCTCTACAAACTTCCAACTGGGATGGGGAAGAGTTGCAACTGTTTAGCACAATCATTATAGTCACTAAAATTCACAGTATAGCACAAACTTTGGAGAATAGTACAAAGAGAATTCAGCTGAAGCTGCTTATCTGTAGGATGCAATATACAACAATACATTTTCTCAACCTTTGAAATAGGGTGTGACAATGATGCCACATTCAGCACTAGCAGAGACTTCATCTCACTCCATATAAGGAGACAGTCTCGATCACTTCTATGCGCTTGTGCTCAGAAAAGCCCTCTCTCATCACCCCACTCTCCTCAGTCAAATGCAAGACTGCCACCAAGTCATTCATTTAAGCTCCTAACATCTATGTGTGTAACATGTCTCAACTAAATCAACCAAGAAACAAAGATGAATTACCAGTAAGAAATAAGTAGCATAGCCTGCAATACTGCTTAAATACTGCTACAGTCTAAGAATCTTTATCTATACACTCTTAATCAGTGAACAGTACAGAAAAATAAGTTAACTTGTACTTCAGTATAGTGCCTCCATTATAAATCACTGTATTTTTAATCTAAGACAACTAAAATACTAAGAAAACTTGTGAACAAGCATTTTATTCCACTGCAGAAGTCCACTTACACCCAATAAAAATTTTCAAAGACCATTTCTTAGTTTTGCCTTAGAATAAGAAGCTTTTAGAAGTTCTTTATTACCAGCAAGTAGGTCCGCAGAAGCCGAGGAGCCAGAAGCAGCCTGGGTTGTGGGCTGGGGTTCAGAAGCACTACTTCCAAAAGCATCTAAAGGGAATTCAGAAAGCATCAAGTAAAAAGAGTTCAATATTAAACGCATCCATTCACCACTTATCATAAACAAAAGATGAAAAAAGGATAACGATTTGATTCATCAGAAGAAGAAAATGAAAGTGCTTGGCCATCTTTATTGCAGAGCAGTAACATGGACACAAAGTTCAGGTGAAAAAAAAGGAGGTGCAACAAACCAGAACTTGGATCTCTTTTCCTTTAGTTGGGCCTCTTCTCAGAAAACCCATACAAACAACAGCATTCTAAATGAGAGGGTTAAGACCCTTAGAGATGAATTCATCAGATTAGAGTTTGGAGTAATTTCAGCCAGAACCTACTGACTCACATTGTCTTTTTAGAAGAATATTTCACTAATGTTTGAAAATTCACTATGTCTAAGCAACATTCTGGTTCTACAACACTGCTAGAGTTGGTTGTGCCCATCCTAATTTCCACCTTGTCGAATTCAAAGATCCTGCGATTCAGATACCCAGTTTGAGACAAGTCACCCCTCAGAACTCCAGCTGCTTTGAGAAACAGAACTGAGAAACAACATGACCATGGAGAGTTGCAAAGAAAAAAAAAAAAAAACAAACCCCACAATAAACATTCATTGGATTTCTGAGGAAGAGCCATACATGCAATGACTGAAGGCACAACGGCAAGTGTCACGACAACAGAATGACCGTACTGATAGCTTACTTGCAGTTCATTATTGTGCAATACAAAGAACTGGACATGTTAGTCTTAGCAGCAACGCTACACAGAAAAGCTGTGAGAAGGGGAAACCCGCAGCTTTAGCAAAGCGCAAAGGTAATTGAAATGAAGTGATTAAACTCTGAAGTGGTGAGGAAAGAAAAATACCCACCACCAAATAGGTCAATCACACCTGAAGAATCCACCTTTGCTGGAGAGGCAGTGGGTAGAGGAGAGGGGGCTGCAAATGCATCCACTGCAGTAAGCATAGGATAAATAATATTTAGTATCAGCAAGACAACAATGATAGCTAAATATTTCAAAGCCACATGGGCTCAATGAGTTAGAACCATAGGGTTGGTAAATTCAGGTAACAGTCTTCAAAACTGCAAACAGGAAATGTTACATTTCTCACACAGCAACTGAAACCCACAGGACTTTAAAGAAAGCATTGCTCATTAAGGGTTTTCAGCCACTTCACGGTTTGGATCTTCAGCAACTACACATCTTGTGACCAAAGCATCAAACCCACAACTTAGTATTTCAGCTTAAAGATGTAAACTGGCAGTAAGTATTTATTTATTTATTTACTCTTGGAAAAAAACAACAAACCCAGGAAGTCTGAAGGATGGCCTGTGAAAACAAGCACTCACCAGATAAGAGGTCAGCAGTGAGAGAACTCTCAGGCACAGGAGAAGCTCCATGAGGCGGAGATGAAAATGCATCTTCCAGAAATGAAAGAAAAACCGAGAAGTAAGTATCACTCAAGACAGCTTACACCATTACACAGCACCATAGCAGCAGAGTATTGGAAGAAATCTCTCTTTACCTGTACCAAAGAGATCTATGCTAGGAGTAGCATCTGGTTTAGGTGCTGCAGGTACATCAGGAACAGATTCAAATAAATCTAAGGCCAAGAACACAACATGTCTTTAACTCATTTTTGAAAGGCAGGACTAAAAGCAGAACTTTCAAGTTTTGCACATCATATTTGGAGTTAATAGGCTCTCTGGTTTGAAAGCCTAGCACACAGCATGCATGCAACAAGGATCTGTTTGTTCTGAACTCCTTACAGATCAATCCATCAGAATCAAAGAGTTAAAAACAAAATTACCACCAAAGATATCTAGAGCAGGAGGAGCGGAGGTGGTGGTGGTAGCAGAAGTGGTGGCAGTAGTGGTAGTGGCAGTAGCTGTAGTAGCAGTAGCAGCAGCAGCAACAGCAGCAGCTGGAGAAGGAGTTGTTGCAGGAACTGGAGTGGCTGCACTAGTTGTAGGGGTAACTACAGGAACAGCAGTCTCTGTTGGCTTCATAGCAAAGAGATCCAGCTCAGGAGCAGCCTCTGCACTACCTTCAGATGGGGCAAAGGGGTCTTGTAAAAAGGAGAGGGGAAATATATGTGTATGCATACTTAGGATCAGTGAGGGAGGAAATAAAGAACAAAGCAACTACAGGCAATGCACATACTGCAAACACACACACGCACACTGAGGATGTCACTCTAACATCTAGCTTACTTATCCAGACATGTTACTTATGTTTTTCCAAAATAAAAACAATCTGAAAGACTGAGCAGTCAAGTCGCTAAAGGGGAGAACTTTTAAAGGCTGTTTGACAAGGCCAAAAAAAGACACAGAACTACGACAAAAGAATATCCAGTTTAGCAGGTTACTGCTTACAAAACAGCATTGACAGAATCGTTTATTAGCACTACCAAATAAGCACAAAGTTACTGGGACTCAGAAACAGGCAGTTTTGTTAAGCATGCTCTTCAGTCTAAGGTTTGTTTTGACCAGTTGCAAACATGAAAATTCCAGAAAAACACACTGCCATGTAGTTTAAACAAAAAAACAGCAAAAGAAGAGACTATCTAATGACATAAAACCCACCATTTCCTGAACATGCATCAAGAGCTGCTGCTACAGGGGTTGGGGTAGCTGGTGCTGCTGCCCCTTCAGCTGCTGCAGGGGCTTCCCCAGGAGAAGCTGCAAAGGCATCTTGGGTGCAGTTTAAGAACAGAAATTAAAAGGAAAAAGGATAAAGAGAAGAAAAATATAGTAAAAGAACCAAGTTAAATTGCACAGGTAGATCCCCTTATACAACATGAATGTTGTTACTTTGACAGCAAGACAAGTCATGCAGCACAAAATGCTTTGTCTCTCCCCCAACCCCACACAAGCAGGTTCTAGACAGGGTTTGAGATGGAGCTTCTTAGGTTGACCACAGGAAGTACACTGAGTGTAAAAGGCGGCATTATTCTCATTGTATAAGGGTTCAGAGCAGCATGCTTATGTACTACCCAAAATTAACGAATGAAGAAAGAGCAGAGGTATGGCAGTAAGTTGGTGTTAATAACAACATTAAAAACTTGCATGCTCAAAGCTCGTAATACACGTGATTAATGTGCAACTGTGAATTTACTTGCATAGGGCTTTGCAAATTTAAGCACCATTATGAATAACAATCCAATTACACTGGCAGAGGTCTGCATCTACCGTTTCTAGTTTTTGAGCCAAGTCAGTCATGTAACATCTGAGAAATTGAACTTACTTGTTCTTAACAGTATTGGATCTTTCTGAAGCCATAATCTGATGCATAGGTTATCTTTACTCAGCCTGCTTCTGACAGATCAAGAATATTCATCTTAATTACTGGCCAGTCATAGTTTGTCTCTCCTTTTAGGATCACCTCTAGGCCAACCAGCCAAGTCAGGGAAAACAACTGGTTTAGGGTTTTGGAACAACTTGCTCATGAGTTTTCCTTGACTGCTTTTTTGTTTGCCACTTGGTAAGTGGTATGTTTAAATTTCCAACTATGAACTTTTATAGCATTATTCCTAGGCTTAAACCACCATCTGTAGCTCTTAATTCCATGAAGTAGTCCTAATGGACAGTGCCATTTGGACTATCCTCATAGGCAAAGCATTTTCTTCATAAAAACACCCCGCAATTAAGATTAAATACTTCAAGATGCTCTTAAATGCCATTTTTCTACTGCTACAAAGTTAGCAAGTTAAAAAACCAAAAATCTATTGGGGAATATTGCAATTGCACTGTCAAGCTAGTACAGGAAAGAGTTTAACATGCTTTAGCTTCAGTGTCAATTTTAAAATGAAAACAACCATTTTAAAAACAAGTTTGTGCCAGTTAATCTAAAAAGCTCAAAAGAACATGCATTGAAACTTCAACAGAAGGGATGAAAGCCAAATAGTCTTGTACAATAGAATTAAAATGAGTTAGTAGCAAAAAAAGGCCTGCTAGTAAGCCATTTCAAATATAATTCTATTTTTTTTTCACATTACAGGGTTCAACAACAAAACTGGATGGCAGTTGTCCAAGTAAAAAAAAAAAAACAACAGTCAAACATCACAGTATTTTACGTATACCAGACACTGGCATACATTGTGTACCAGAAATTCAACACAGACCTGAGAAGTTTTGAATTGTACTACTTGAGAATATGCTATGCATATGGTCACGTGTTGACTTTTGCTCTATAGGGTCAGCTTTCAGATGGAGGGTCACCCTGGGGTCTTTCAGAACAGCGGAAGTCAGACACAGAAGTCGGTCAACCCTACTTCCCAGCATGAAAGGACAGACTCCAGATTTCATCTGAAGTGGGATTGCAGAATGCATAGTTAGTCACTAGTTCTATGCTAGGACCACCTCAGCCTCAGAGTAACACCTGTTCCTGTCCAGATGTAGACTACTGAAGTTCTGTGTGCAACACCCATAGAAATTTGCGTGGACACAAATTCCTTCCAGCCTGTAGATGGAAGGGAACAGCTTGCTTGGCACCAGCTTTATTATTTATTGCCACTTTTGAATAACGTTGTTGCCAAATATTATCATTTTCTTTAGCATCATACTTGGGTTTAACGGCAGGTGGAATAAACACCTAAGTTCGTAGTGAAATCTAAAGGAAAAATGCCGTATTAAGAACTTTAAAATATTACTTAATTTGAGAAGTTCAAGAAACGTATATGAGCACAGAGACAAACCAATCTTAACAGGTGACCCTACAACTCAACAGTTCAAAACATGGGTTTGTTGGTTTGGTTTTTTTTTTTTTTAAGCTAATACTCATCAAGTTCTCTGAAGCCTGTCAAAAGGCTCTGCTGCACCTGCACAGATGGCGTCTGTTAATTTTATCCATTTCTGCATGTCATGCTAGATTTTAAGTACTGCATATTCTATTAGATAAAAAAATTAGACCACTACTTTTCTTTTTTGTTCCTCTGTATTGGTATAGTAACCCTACATTTGCATATCCAGCACTGTGAAAAGATCTTCTCCCTTTAAAGCAGTTACTATATTTACCCAATTTATGCCGCTGCCTTAAATTTGTGCACCTTCTGCTTCAAAAAGTGAATCTAGCTTTCGATTTCTAGAATCAAGTAGCACATGATCCTCACTTGGGTTTATAGAGAGCCTGGAAACTTAAAAGATGTTGCTGAAAACCTTTGCAGGTTCACACTGTTAGAAGCGATAGGTATGTATTATATACTGTGCAACACTTAAATTGTTAAATAAAAGTAGTTCTTATTGAAATGGCGTGCAAACAAGGACATTTTAAAGTTCTGAAACACTGAAGTAGTGCTTCAATACATCTTGTCTGCAGCAAAATAACTGTTCCTGAAGAATCACCTGTTTAATTTAATAAATTTTGGCTTTATTTGATGCCATGGCATCAATACATGACAAAAATTACTCACACATACAGCTGACTTACAATCATATAATGTATTATGCAACATATGAAACAACCCTATGGGAAGTCACAAGTATAGGAAAGATCATAGAACTAAAGTGTACAGGTGAAAAGAATTTTTTTCTCTCCATATTTTTTTCCTTTTCAGTCACACCTCATAACTTTTTGACATGGAGAACCTCACCTCAGTTAATAAGAAATATACCACTAGACTCAGTGCTGGGAAAGAATTGTAAGAATTATGGGATTTTATTTTCTGTTTGTTTTTTAAAATAAGCACTGGTTTCCTATACTACCATGTTCCAGCATAAGGGACATTCATTAGCCATCAAGTGCCAAAAAGTCTTGATCACCTCGCCTTTAGTTTCTTTAAAGGGAAAAGCATAGTTCACCTCCCTATGATTCATGTTATCTGAATGCCTAATAACTGATATTTGCTCAATGTCTGCCATGACTTGTTACTTGCACCGCTTACAGTGTAATCACACAGAACAGAATTCAAGAGCACGTTACTAGTATCCAAAAATACTATCTCCAAATATCTATTATCAAGATACGTGGCATTTCAAGATATTTTGTCTTTCCTCTACCTTTACATTTCTCCATGTCAGGAATGATTCCAACTGCACTTTGAAAACAGCCTCCTCTTGTTTATCTTAGAAACAAGATAAGGAATCCTTCAAGTTGACCCAGGTAACTGAAAGCTTACTTGTTAATCAGACTGAATTCTTAAAAAAGGCTGTGCTGGATCAATTCTGCATTTCTCATCTGCTTTCCAAGACTGTTAGAGATGAAGACATAATGCAGAGCTGTTTTTCCTCTTAAAGACAAAGCCCAGTCATAGGCAGCATGCAGGCTCCTATCAGCTTAAGTACCAGCAGTACAGTGCGGGACAACAGTCAACAGTCATTGCTGCAAAGTCTCCTCTTCTGCTTCTTCCATCAACTTGGCTGCCTTTGTCCCGCAGCTCTCAGCTTCCTTTCCCTACCCAGCCACTCCCTGAAGACTCTTCACATTCCTTCCCTTCAGATCACTGTTCCTGTACCTTCCCCTACAGCACCTCACTTCAAAGACCTGTGTAAAGCAACTAAGAACTGGCAAGCTGTAAAAAGTTAAGGTGACCTTGGAGACTGTATCTCTAGAAGACTTCAAAGGTCAAATACCTACTTGTTAATCTTAAACGTAAGCATGCCTAGCACTACAAAAGTTAAGAAAGCAACAGCGTCTACCCAAAACCCACTGTTTCCTGCACTGTATAACTTAAAGTAACAACAAATGTTAGTATGGCACATGACAGCACAGGCTTCAGAAAAAAAACCAAAAACAAAACAAAAAAGAAACAAAACGCCCCCATGAGTAGAGAGATAGAAGTTCAAAATGGACTGCAGGATCTTAAAAGGGTCTGGCCTGGCGGTGTCTTGAAGGCACTGTGAAACTACCTTCACTGCTGAGTGTGTTCAGGATTTTTCTTCTCAAGAACTAGATGTTTTCTGCTACTGTAAATAATAAAGCCTGAAGTGTTCCAGGAAAAAGTCAGTATTTATATAATATACAATCCACTGGAGATTTATATTTGAGCAACAAAACACATTCTCTTTAAAAGAAGAAATCAAGTCATGGAAGTCTGGATACTACAAAAGTAAAATTCTTTCCACCACTGGAGGATGAAAGCAGCTCCACTTCTTAACATGTGCCACTAAGCAATCTAATGATCAGTTAAATCTCTAGAAACTAAAAGCATCCAGCTCTTTGCCACTTCATAAACATGGAAGTAGACACGAAATGGTAGAAGCCATTTTTTCCAAGCACAGAATAGTGGAAAATAGTAGGAAGAAAAAAAAAAAAGAGTGAAGGGTACATCTTGCTGCTATAGTACTGGAAGAATAGGCAAGGGTAGGTGTTTTTCCAATCCTACTGCAAGTTTACAGTGATTTCTAGCCATTTAACAATCTTTTTTTTTTTTTTTTTTTTTTAAGTCATGTATATATGCTAAATTAATAATGCAATTTGAAAGTGCTGTATCCAAGATTGGCTACACCCCAGCATCTACACATCAGAAGTTTCACACGCTGTGCATCTGCAGGGGTATTAATGAGCACAGGCCTTGGCTTTTGCAACAGGCTTCTGAAAGAAACCAACATCAGACTCCCTCTTGCTCCTAGTGATGTCCAGAACCACTGCCCATGCCTACCTTAAAATTGCTTCTGAACTGCCTGATCCTGTGGCACCTGGACTGTTATCCATGGTTGTAAAAGGAGGAGTTAAAGAGCAGGTAGCACTTGTACTCCTTTCTTACAGCTTCTCATTAGTTTTATTGGAGATATCTTGGAGCTGTCTGTTGAAGTCAGTCTTAAAACTTCTAACTGGTAACTTTCAGTCTTTAGGAAATCACACAGAGAACATACTGGAATTCAGTTTTGACAGCAAGTAAGTTATTACTAATTCCTAACATCCCCTGTCATGCTGGAAGTACGCATCAGAGGAAGAAAAAACTAGAAAGATACAGTGGTTAGGTGATCTTAAACATGTTAATATTTGTAAATCAGAACATTTCTCCATTAACCTGGGCTGGTATAGTGTTGAAAAGAAAGGTAATTTCTGACATGCTGTTGAGAAGGCTTCTGCTCCATAGGAGTGACAAGAAAACTGACAACATACAGGGGGAAATTTATTCTTACTCAAGAGGTTAGCATCTAACATTTGAGACTGAAAGAGCATAACTAAAGTGTAAGAGTATGGTTCCTATAGATTAGTTGTATAGCTGGCTTTTAGTACAAATTCACTACCACTTTAATTTACTGTTAATGATATGTGAAATAAAACCCAGACTCAAGAATACTGAAATATAGTAATTTCAGCTGACTCAATACTGTATTTACTGGAAAGATCCAAAAGAAACATAAAACAACTCAAACACAGCATGTAATGAAGGGGCAGGAAGCTGCCACGTCCATCCTCTTCAACTATGAAAGCACAACTGCTTTTCCCAGAAATTGCAATACAGTGCATAGTTATTGAATAATGTAGAAAGAATACCTGCTTACTCCAGTGTGGGCCTGAAAACTAATGTTCTTCACTATTCACCCATAAGGTAACTCAGTCTTAAGTGTATACAGTTTTCCATTTTCACATATATGCAGAGGAATCTATTAGCTAAAAGCACAGCAAACAAAAGACGTAGCTGGACAGTTTACATTTCCTGTTCCATCCAACATCCAACACACAGGCATCTCTGACACAGTTGGTTAAATTAGAAGCCTTGTTATAATAGCTGAAACCAGTATTTCTTCATCTACCCTATGAGCAGACATAGAGCATTAGAGCAACCAAACTAACCTCCAAAGAGATCCACTTCAGCAGGGGCAGCAGTAATAGTTGTAGTTGTAGCAACAGCAGCTGAAGTAGTTGTAGTTTCAGTAGTTGCAGTAGTAGTTGTACTAGGCTCTGGGGCAAATGGATCTGAAATCTGTGGCTCAGATGTAACACCAGAAAGTGCAGCCAGATTATCTGTATGTAATCATATAATGAAGATCAAACAGGAAAAGTAAGGGGAACACGGAGAGAGAACACAATCACTAAACTCCAAAAAGTTGGAGTTTTAATAAGGAGTCTTAACATTCAAAAGCCTTAAAAAAAAAAATAAAAAAAATCAAAAATTACTCACCCTCTCCCAAGAGGTCTAGTCATTGTCCATCAAAATGACAGCAGAATAAAGAAACAGACCAATTAGTAGAACTGACAGATTGAAGATGTTCATTAGCCATGTTTATTCTCTTAGTGACATGTCTAGGTTAAACATAATTTCTGCACTTGGATTTTCCAATATTCAAGAATTTACTGTTACATGACAAAGCTCATTCTGTTTAATAGCTCTATTCAAAACTGAACTGGTATGCAAGTTTCATGTATTTGATAAGCTCCTTAATAGCTAATCAGCAAGATGTTCAAACACTGGTAGTATTGATCACTTCTGTTTTATACAGCTGGTTTTCTTTTCTTAAACTGTAATAGAGAGAACCAAGTAGTGGCCTGTAAGGGTAGACAGGAAGGTCTCCTACCTTTTACTACCCCAGGATAAAGCCAAGAACCACTTCTTTAGAAGCTCAACTCACCACTATACTAGTTCTCTCTTGCATTTATGGCTTAGCAGTGTGAGAGTAAGACCAAAAGCAGATAGATGACTTCGAAGTTTATGAACAGCTAACATCCCCAATAACATTGAAATTCTTAAATGCAAGCTCCTGGGCCTAACAGCACACAGATTCAAGACTTTCACCAAGTAAAAGCATACATGGGAAGAGTGAGTCCCAATGAATCTCAGCGCTCACATATAAGTACAGTAAACGGGCACAGTTGAAGCTTATTTAAATCAATGACCTATTAACAGAGCATACTCAGATACTAAAGAGAATCTCAAGATAATTCTGCTTAGTTGCAAGTATTTTCTAGACCAAAGTAGTCAGAAAGCAGTCATGAAAAGTAACAGAATTCAGCTTACTGTTCACCCAAAGTGAGCTGTTGTGATCTACCCATCAGCCCTAGAACCCTTCACAAAACTAGCACTAAAGCCAGAGTATTCAAGCAGAGAGCAGCTTGCAAATAGTGATATATTACTTCAGGATACAATCCATGGCATCCCTATTGCCACAAGCGTATTCTAAGAGGTGACAGGTTGTGGTTCCTGTACTTGAGACAAGTGTTTCCTCTTTGAAGGCTTTTCCTGCACTTGTGATAGAGCAAGCATACCATGCAGAAACAAACAGCTCTGTTAACACTTGCTATGGGGAGTACGAATGATTGACAGCATAAGCAGGTCGGTTGGTTCTGTTCCAACTTGGTTTCTCAGACAACTGTTTCTAGAAGCCAATGAAGCATCTTTAATGACTGACTTTCCTACATAAAAACCAGCTATAAGCTATAAAAGCCTGTGAAAACTAACCAGTTTGGCCTATTACATTTTTTATACTGCAGTTAGAATAGTCTGAGCTCAACTGCCTATTTACTAACCAGTAGCTCACCGTTGTTCCTAGATTCATTGCACACATAACAGGGTCACGGGTTCATCTGATCCACACTGAACAGCAAACACAGAGTCCAGATGCTTTACTATGGGTCAGTATGTAGGAAGTAAAATGCTTTGAGCAAGCACAGCCCAATCTTCACAAGTTTATTTTACAACGCTTGTTAAAAAAGGCACCAAGAAACCACATCTAGGTATCTTTGTAATTGATTTCTTGGGAGAGCTCTACTTGAGACTGACTGCACAAGCTGAGGTAAGCCAAAATACATTCTGAAAGAGTGTAACAGTATATTAAAAATGCAGCACTGTGGTATCTCATTACTGCACACCAGGTGGATGTCTCACAGCTAGACTTGAAATAAGCAACTGTTGGCAAACTTTTACCTTCTATTAGCTTATTCTTCAATGCATTTTTGTTATCCAGTTACATTATAGATCACAATACAGTGAAATTACAACTATCCAGCAGGGTAATCTATACTTGCTTTAATATGGGAAGGATTAAAACCAATGCTGAATTGTATAGTAATATTAAAGTAACAATACTAATAGCAAATCCATCTTCTAAGGCACACTGCAAAGTAGTTCAGAACAGAAATTCAAGTCAATTTGCTTTTATATCTGAGAGTCAGACCTCACAAGGATGTCAAATTTGACTTACTGTATTTTTGGTAATACTACAGATTGGTTTGCCTGCCAAATTGACATGCCTACTCACTTTGCGGCATGTTGCAGGCAACTTATGACCCTACCTTGATCATCTCTTGTTAACGCAGAAGTGTAGATTTTCATAAGTTACAGTATATTTGCTAGATAACTTATGCTGTATTCAGAAATAATACTTAGGTATAAACAAAATGTAAAGTGTACTGTATATACTACTAAGTATACAGTCTACTACACTGAATATATGGCATATGCCAGAACGCAGAGAATCTACAGTGCCAGTGAGACTTGGTAAAGCAGGATTGTTTGTTGGTGGCATGTATTCCTGAGGTTTATGTGACATTTAAAGTGCCAGTTTGATGCTGCATCTTGAGGTATTTGATATTCACATTTTCCTAGCTATTCTGAACGGCAGCAGTTCTTCCAGCCTCGTCCCCCTACTACTTCTTATGAGTTCCCACGTTAACTTGCTGTAGGCCAGACGAGTTTTGTAGATGAGGAAGAAGCTTAAGTAGCAGGGAGGCACTGTTACACATCCTCTCAAAAGGCCTGGGTGGAAGGAAGGTCATCTTGTCCAGCCTCCTGCTCAGAACAATATTACACCCAACACGAGATCAGGGCAGTCATGGCTGTGTCTAGTAAGGTCTTGAAAAATCTCCAGGAACGGAGAGGCCACTATCTCGCATTGGAGATCTGCTCCAGTACTGCCTTACCATCCAACTGAAATGATTTTTTCCTCATGTACAATCAACCCCTGAAGCTGCAATCTTTTGTTATTACCCTTCATTATAATCAACTATCATTTCCAAGAAAATGTTGGCTCTGCTCTGTAACTCCCCTTCAAGTAGTTGTAGGCCACTATTAAGAGTTCCCTTCAGCCTCTTCTTTGCCAGATGAGAGAGGCCCAGTTCCCTCAATCTCTCTCCACAGAGATGTGCTCTAGATCCCTGGAGTCCTGGCAGCCCCCTGCTAAGCCCCTCTCCCTTAAACAGAAGAGCCCAGAACTGGATGCAGTATTCTTGATGTGGTCTCACCTGCAATAATTAGAGAGTTCTGTACTACCTGTGAGACCATACAATTTAAAATGACTACCACCTTAATCCTGCAGATTTAGTTTAAATAAATAAAAACCAAACAACTCTTAAAACAGGCTCAAAGGTTTTCTCATTACCAGATGAAACATTAATGGAAATTTCAGTATTTTCACAAAGTCACTCCAGTTCTCAATTTATGCATGTCTGCCATGGTGTTTGGCAATTATTTAAAAGAGAAGAAAAAAAAAAAAAAAAGGCAAAAAAAGCAAGCACAATTCCAATGCTGTAACAGGTCATCGTACCTGGACTCGTGCCAGCAGTAAAGCAGACAAACTTGAAGCTTACTTAAGTTACCAAAATGCTATTCTGAAAGAAAAGACTGAAATATACTTGATGATATTAAAAATAATCCTGACCAAAGGAAAAAAGTTAGCCGTCTTTCTCTTGTGGAGTAAGAGGTCTAGGTGCATTACTAGTCAACTTCAAAGTTTTCAGTAATTCAGAAGAACAAACCCACTTAAATTCCAACCTACAGGTACTTCGTCCAGCAGAGCAAAAAAATTAAAATCAGCTTTCAACTGCAATGTGAATCAATATTTTACAATATTAATAGCTATTTACTTTGCAAAAATGAGCAATTGCTTAAAAAAAAAAGTTATCTGAGAGGCCTGAGCTCTTTGGAACATCTCAAAGATTGTGTTCTAGTACCTGCCAATGACAAAGCAAGACAAATAGGGTGCAATCAAAAATTGCAGAATAATCAGTTCCAGACATCCTAGAATAGATGACTCTGGTCTTGCTTTCTGGGTAAGATTACATTTCAGTTAGTAAAACTGACACTTCTGAAAAAAAAAAAAAAAATCAGATTAAATCGGAACATGCAAAACATGGTCTACATGACAGCCTTAGCTATCCTCTCATAATGAAGTGGCTGAGATACAATGTCATCTTTAATGAATGAAAGCTAAGAAATAGGGAATGCAGAAGCCACTAGTACCCAGTATTAGTATTCATAGCAGAGTCAGCATGACTCAGTGTAGCATTCCTGCTGTGACAGGGCTGATGAGTTCATTAAGCTGCCACACAAGATCTCTTAAGATTATACCACAGTGGGTTTACAACTACGCAAGTGAAATCACATTTACTGGCCTAATTCCTTGTCTTCACAGGACAGGAGTGAACACAGCCTACATTTAATGTGGTCCCCTTCAGACCACCAGCTGCTAGTGCTGCCTGGAACAACAGGCTCAGTTCACCACAGAGCTCAGATTTCAGAGAGCTGGTTAGGTATTCCTATTTGAAAGGAGTTGGACCTCTACTTCTATTTTCATATTATTATTCTAAGCAGACAAGGAAGACTTTAATATAGTATGTTAAGGGTTGTCAGAGGTAATCACACTTGCAGCATAACTGATTTGCCACCGCTGGCTTTAGATGCATTTTTGTTTTAAAAGATATTTTTGATCCTCTCCCTCCTGATCTCTGGGCTTTGCTTTATGAACAGAAGAACCGATTTCTGCCCTCAACTTGTCAATAAGCACATAAGCAGTTCTAGTTCTTCTGTTTTAAAGTGTCTACCCTACCTGTTCACCTTCAGCCATCCCCTTCCTGCTCACTTTTAGTCACATAATCCTGGCTCCCCCCAGCTTTGCAGTCAGGCCCTTATAAGCAGCTTATACTATTATGCATATCCCTGGAAAAAGGAGTAGCTTTGTGCTGTGAAGGGATGCCTGACTGCCAGGTCAGCAGAAACCTGGGAGTGAGCTGGGAACATCCTGTGCTAGTAGAGAAAGAGCCAGATTTCAGTTCACGCAAGAAGATGGAAACTGCAAGAAGAGATGCTGACAGTGAGGTTTCCCTACCTCCCCATGAAGTTGCTCCAGTAGGGGCTGATGGAGCCGCCTGACCAGTTGCAGCAAAATCTGGCTGAAGATCCAGAAGATCACTGGATGGTTTGGAAGAGCTGCAAAGGAAAGGAAAAGAGATATTAAATACTGGAGGAATTAATCCATTTTAATCCAATTTTAAATTTTTTTTTTTTGAAAATCAGGACTGGATTTACCCTTAGCTTGGATGACTGATGAAACCATTGAGAGACACATTTATTTTCAGGCTTTAGGATTAGAGCAGTGGCCATAAACACCTCTACTGCAGCAAGTGCCAAGAGTACATTACACTCCGGGATGGGACCTTAACTTACTTCAGTTACTTGATAACGACATTGTACCAGATCTATGAGACTTCTGCAATCCCCCCCCCCCAAAAAAAAAAAAAAATAAAATCGACCAACCAAAACTAAACAAAAACGCTAAACCAAAAACCAAAATCCCAGGTGGTCCCTAAGGACAGAGCAAAGAACTGCTGCAACTGAAAAAAGCTCCATTCTACTTCAGTATTTCATTGTGCCATGTCAGAAAGCAAGGAATGTGCATCTCCATGCAATAAATAGGCATTAGAAGAGGAGAGCTGGTAAAACTTCCATGGTTTAAACCACCCAGATACTTGCTTAGGAAACAAAGTTTTTGTTCATTTAGAACACTTAAATAATAAACAATAGAAGCTCCTTCTTCACTGAAATACTTATCTGACATTTTCTTGATGTTAGTCACATCTTCGGACTTTTGATTCAAGCTTAGAGCTTTTACATGTCTAGAGTTCTTTCATTTCTGCTCATTACAATGAGCAACAGTAGCTTATTCTGGTTTTGACTTGAAAGCAAGGTTCATATTTTCTCAATGGTCAATGTTTATTTTTTATTTTAACCTCCAAAAGATCATTATTTTTGTGCTTCATTAGCTGATCTGAAGAAATTAGCAAGAAAAAGGAATCTTAATTCAGCAGTTTTAGAAACAGAATACTGAAGGACAAAGACTACTTTGGATTTGCATGTTACTTCAGTCTATTAAATTAAAGTTTATGTATATATATATATATATGTATAACGTCACTACTGCACTGAAAGCAAATCAAGAGTAGCCACAGTCTTTTTACTTTTTTTTTTTTTGTTAGAGCTCATTTGTGATCTATAATGGTAGAAAAATATAGTCCATTCAATACTATTGCACACTAGCTGTAAAGTAAGCAAAATCTTGCAAGTAAGCCTCCTGTTACAAGTGTGACTTTGGCATCTAGATCAAGCTCAGTAACTCCAATATGCTTTTTAACTTAACTTACCTGACTGGAGCAGCTGTAGATGAAGTTGCAAAAAGATCAACTGGAGGAGATGTATCAATAGTTTTTGCTGGAGTAGAACTAGGAGATGTAACAGTTGTGGCTGGAGAAGACTGGAGAAATATTTTAAATATACATTCAATAGACCAGCCTTTCTCCACAAACAACTCATGCACAGATTCACATACTTTAAAAATCCAGTTCTGACATCAGGTCTTATTTTGAGTTGTTCCCCCCTGAAAGAATTTAAGGAAGACTGGGCTAAGTTTTATGGGGGTGGTGGAGTTGAGAAACTCCAAGGTGACTCCACCTAGCCTTGCTCAAGAAGAAACACCTATTGCATGCATTCAGAGCACCTGCAGACGCCAGCAGCTAGTCTCACATGAGCTTTAGTCCCTCAGGTTCAAGACTCACCCAACATCTAGGCAAGTAACTCAGAGACTTGTGATCTTGAGTTGCCTTACCTGCTTTTTAAAATCTCAATTAGGGTAACTAACAGTTCCTACGTGTCAAAGGATTCTTAGCAAGTTCCAAGAAAAGAGTTTGCTTCCCAGCAAACTCCCTTCTCTCAGGTTTAAGACCATCCGCAAGATGGGAGGAACAACATATTTTCGGGGGTTTGTTTCTACATCTGTCAGACCCTTCATTTTGTTCACAGAATGAAATACCTGTTCATCCACAGCAGCACCTTAGTACTCTAACCATAGAAATGGTGGAAGAAGAGAAATGGTTAGAAACTAAGTTAAAAGTGTGTACATAAACCATCAGGCTGAAGAGAGTTTAAAGAGCCATCAACAGTCCTAACACTTAAGTCCTTGGGAAGATACAAAAGACACCTCAGCCTACGATTTTGCTTCATTAGCTTCTCCAATTCTGGATAAAGATACCTTAATATTGCAAGGACAGACACCCAGGAGAGTATACTGCAACTCTTCTGTGCACTTGAAGACTCAAGTTACCTTGAAGAGTGTCAATTTAATTCTAAAAGATAGTACAAGCTTTGTTACAGCATCTCACATGCCAGAGAGATCCTCTTCCTAATGAACAAAAACAGGTCTTGTGTTTAGTACCATTTGCCATTCTGGCCACTTCCACTAAAGAAAAAGCATTGCAAATTTGAAGCAATTTTCTTTGGAGTTCTGCTACTGCCATCCCATCATCACTACTCTAGCAGGAGATGGATGTAAGCTTTCTAGCCTCTACTCAAGGCTTCACAAAGGTTTGAGACTAGAGTGGTCCAAATTCTTCACATAAATTGGGGAAGGGGGGGGGTTAAAGTTGTAAGTACACTTTCTGAGCTATCCTGTAGTTCTCGCCAACTGCTGCAGTACTGAACAGGAGAGTTTTTTGTTTGGTTTTTTTTAAAAAGGCTTTTTGGAATTAAATTTAAAAGCTTTCATTAGAATCAACCATTGAACTGCATTCCTCAGATTCGGAAGTTTTCATTGAGTTTTTCGAGCACAACACCTGTTTACTAGACACAGAACTATGTCACCTGGCAATGCTTCAGGGATACAAGGAACTACCATTACTAACACCATAAAGCTAACTAGCTTATCTGACACTCAACACAAGACAGTTTCACTAGCAACTCTTGCTTTAAGTTAAGGTGAGCAGTTTCACTAATTAAGGTCAATTCTGAAACTAGGTATATGAGATGAAAGTTTTCTTCCTGGCTTTTCACACGAATGTGGTTTTAAGAGTCAGAATTTCCTCCTAAAAAACTGCAAGTGGACAGAAGAATTTGGAAGAGAAACACTAGAGAGCCAGTTTCTCACTGACATGAGGATTAGGGAAAAAAAAAAAAAGTAAGTTGAGATAAAGATATGTGTATCTTCTACACTTTCAAAGCATGACCATCAAATACTGTCAAAGCCGCTTAGCATCCTGCACTGGTATAAGTACTATAGTCCTACAGATCAGTGAAGCACTTATGGGGCCATTATTTACAAAGCCATTAAAAGATGTAATTTTGTCAGTTACATGGGGCCAAGGTGGCAAAGTCTAAAAAGCAGATTAGGAGATGGAAATTTAACTCTTTATGCCCTTAAGATGTTCTAAAGCATATCACCTGAACAAGAATTAACTACTACAGCAACTGGCAGTATTTACCTTGCTCAGAGGAGAAGGAGCCCCAGATCTAGAAAAAAAAAAAAAAAGGGGGAGGTTTCAGGTAAGTACCCTTTTGGAAACTGTGTTTCTGGTCATCAAAACTCCTGCAAAAATGCCAAAAATCTAATCATGACAGCTTTCTGAAGATCTCTACAACTGCATGCCCTCCCCATTTCTCAAACTTCCATGTGCCACTTTAGACAAAGAACGAAAATTTTTACTTCAAATCTTAAATTCATCTCTTAAGCTAATTGGTACCATAGGATTATCCTGCCTTTAAATAAGCTCTGCGGAATGGAGAAAAGGCAGAGATGCATGCAAATGTCTTGCTTTTAGGCCTACAGGAGCCAAAAGAAAAGAGTTACTTGTGCAGATGTCACCACCATATTATAAAATCATGCAACAGCAGCAGAATAACTCCACTATGGAAGCAGTTATCTAACATAAATCTTCTGAGGATAAATCTGTGAATTTTCCAAGTCTACTGCTCTTTTAAAGAAAGTCAGAGATACTTTAAAATAATGATATTTAAAAGTATGGAAACAGTTGGAAAGCCCAAGCTGAAAGTTCTCCCACATGCAAGAAAACCACACTAAAACTAACTGACAGAGACTTAATCTTACGTAAGTTAAACGTACATAACTGCATTTGTTTACTCTCATCATTATGAGGTATGAAAATATTGCTACATAATTTTTGAGCTTTGATCTAAGAGATGAAAGGAGGAGTTGAAGTTAAAACTGCACCAGTATTGAACTAGCATCCATCCTATAGGTTACTTGGATTGGGTAAGTCCTAGGAGACGTAGAACTGATTAGAAGATCTGGAGCTATCACAGAAACAACCAAAAAAGAACTTGACTATATACAAAAGCAAGCAACAATTTAGGTACAATTTAAGGAAGATATCTATTTCAAGTGTTCGAGACATCTTAATAAAAACCCCACATGTCTGCATGCAAGTGATATGTAAACATTTGTACTTACCCTTCGCTAAATTGCAAGGAAAGCAACAGTAAAAGAGAAAACACAGGTTTAGCTTAATCCTTTCTAGACTTAGCCATGACACATATCTAGTAAGAAGATGCAAAGCCATTAGAAAACAAATAAATTTTGATGATAAAAGCCTTAGCAGCAGGGAAAAACAGTTCCTTCTAGGAGTTTTCCATAGTTAGTTTTACTTCATTTTGGAAAGTGTCTAGTTGTTCAGTGTATTGTCTCCCCCCATCCCCCAGTAAGGAAAAAACACAGTTGCCATTAAGATTACTTTGTAAGGGAAAGGAAAAGCCTAGTCTTACCACAGCTTAGTTCCCAGATAAGATACAACAAGAGATTGGGGGATGCAAACCTAAACATCAGCTAGTCTCACACTGTTACTGTTATGACATGGTACAACATATATACCTACTTGTTGCCAGGTTTTTTTCCTTCCAGTGAGTTTAGATGTTGCTCAAGGGTCTCCATGAGACTGCTAGGAGCCTTGAAAGCAAAGAGAAAGACACACTTCTAAACATACTGTATTGACCTAATAATACTTTGAAATCCAGCACCAACTCCCCTGAAGTCCACCATGTGCATGCTCATGCTGTTATTTTATCTACAACGCTGTGAAAAGAGTGGATTTCCATGCTAGAAGTATTGAGGGAAAGACAGCTTCTCAAAGATAGTATTCTGTCCAGATTTGCAAAGAAAAAACATTTACCTCTACTAAACAGCACCTGAAGACTAAATATGTTGCTCATCATGCTTTGAGTCAGTATTAAACATTGACAACAGCACAGGCATCCGTAGGGTTAAGAGTAATACGTTCAAGATCATTCTTTCAGTTTTGCTTTCAGTCAGACCTCCAACACCTCTTTCATGATCAGAGGTTAGATAATATTGCAGTCTAAACAAAAACTAAAAGTCCCTTCCAGTGTCCCCCGAAGCAGCTATCTTTGGTCCAAGGTTCCCAAAACATCACAAAATTTTATAGCTGTTTCTTCTCAAAATGGTAGCCAGGTGCAGGTTACTAAGCCCAACAGCTAACTCAAAATTCAAAAAGATTACTATTTTAGACATCTGCAAAAACTAAGCTTTTTCAAGCCTTGCTGATCTTAGGTTTTATTTTAAGCAACTTTTTTTGGCCAGGCAATACCCCCAGGCATGCACTTGCTGTTACAATGGTAGATAGGAAAAACAGTTGTAAATGCAAAAGACAGTGTGCTTAGCTACTCCGGTATAAAACCAGAGTCCAGAGAAGTAGAATCCTACAAGATCAACAAGCAAGAAGGAAACCCTTGAGAGATACAGTAACATATAATACTCAAGTATTTCATCAGGGTTACCGGTTCATCAATGGTACAGTCTTTAAATGGGGAATTCTCTTTATCAGTCTCTTTCAAATCAACCACAATTCCTGACAGCAATACCTACAGTGTTTTTCATAAATAACGTCTTTAATTTCAGAGTACATATATGCATCAAAAAAGTCAATTTGTGATGCTTGAAAACAGACTATCCACTGCTTCCATGTACAGTATGCTGAAAACCAGCTGACTGGCTAAATCAGATGTTTCAGGATGCTAGTATCTGCTAGTACCAATGCACAGCTAGGTGTACTTACAGTGTCTGCATATTAATTTTGGCATTAAAACTGAGCAGTAAGGTAACTTCACACATGCAGAAACTGAAAATGCTCAGAAATCCTAAAATGATGGCTTGAGTTTAAATATATCCCACCTACATACACAATGCAGAAATACCTTAACCATTGCTGCTTTTACAGGCATATTTATTAATTTTCAACTTATTTGAGCACAAGAAAGAATTTGGTTAAACACAAGTGACTTAGTTACAAGAATTCTCCAGCAGCAAGAAAAAGATGAGCAAAGGCTGTCACTTGCTAAGAAAAAAAAACAAAGGAGAAAAAAGATTCACATCTCTATGTATTCAAAAAGGCTATAGCGTAAGATACAAGTTGTGCCTACTTAAACATGTAAACAGAAAGCTACATTTAAAAAAAAAAAAAAATCCATTATTTCCTGTTACCAGTTACCTCTACACACTTTAAATAGCTTTTCAATATATTATTTACAGGTTTCTTAAAAGCCAGCAAGGTAATATGAAAGTCATCGATCAAACAGAATTCACAGATGAAGCTTCAGAAACTTCTACCCAGATACAACAATTTGGAAATTAAATATTGCCTGGTATCTGATTTGCAGCACTGAACATTGCTTAACTTTTAGATATTGCTTCAACATTAAACTATTCTATCAGTCAGCATCATGGTGGAACCTTAGATATGGGTTCCCCCACTAGGTATTTGGGGAAAACTGCCATACTTTAAGAATCGTTAATAAATAAAAATAAACCGAGCTCTTTACTTGCTAAGATGACGATTTAGCTTCCAAAACCTTGCAGACAAACTAGAAAGTATAAAGTTGACAGCTATCAGCTTGTTATTTAGTACTGTGACCACTTGTTTGGATTTATATAATCCATTTGTTGAATACTACCGACTATTGCCATGGCTTCCTTTAGGAATTTAGGTATACCATTAGTATTATATACAACCACATATTATTTATTTGCTGAAATTTAGTTTTATTATTCATTGTTGGTTTATTTCTCACTGAAAACACACTGCTTAGGTTTTACACACAATCTACAGCATATTGCAGATTAGTCTTAGTAAGTGAGTACCAAGCAACCTTTGGGAGAACACAGCTATGATGGACTACTTGAGATCACTGGTCAGGCAGTTGGACTAGATGATCGTTATAGATCCCTTCCTTCCAAAGGAACTATTCTATTCTTTTCTATTTTAAAGCATTGGTTCATGAGGTGAAAGGGACCCTCTGGTAGCAGTAACTAAAGGTGCTGCTGAGCCAAGTGCAGCACTGACTGATGATGCAGAACAGGGCTTGTGCAGTCCCAGCAGGAAGCCCTTCCACAAGGCTGATGCAACACAAACAGACACAAAGTGCTACAGGAATTTAGAAAGAACATTTAATTAACTGAGCTTAAGGTGAGTTCTTCTGGTTCAAGGACTTCATTCATGACTGATTGGACCTTGTTAAAAAAAAGCCCCCGACGTGCACAGTTAGGTAAACACAATACTTAGGCTATTTCAGAACTGGGTTTGGTATTCCACACACTGCTAGAAGTCTAAGCTTTCCTCTGCTGAAAGAGTGGCCAGACTTCATTGCTCCATAGTATTTGAAACCCATAAAGATTAAAACTCTCCACCTTCACATCATGTCTCACTTCGAAAATTTTTAACTGGCTTTTTAACCAAGAGAATCCCTATTCTGATGCTGATTTAAACCAGGCTTTTGAGACTACACATTCATAGGTTATGAATGCTTAGGATTTACAGCTGTTAAGTGGTTTGGGCTGATTTTCTGTTCCAATTTTACTGGCATAAAAACTGACATAAGTGAACCCTTCAGCATGTATCTCTTGCTCCAAGTAAATATCCTTTTCACATTAAATATGAAGCCAGGCACTGAGGTCAATGTGCAAGCGATATTGAAAATGGACTAGCACAATAGAATTTAAGCAGCTACAGCATAAGTGAATTTTGACGTTAAAAGTTTTGATGCATCCAGCAATCAAATCACAACTTCATCATTTAAACTTTAAGTTCACTATACCTAGACCAAGACAGGTAGTACTGCTCTGAATTCAGTCTCTGGACCAAGACTGTGTCAGAGTCACATTATGAAGCAAGTCACACCACAACTGCTAAATAGTCTGTCATCAAAAATGAACGTGAGCTACAAGCTGCAAAAATCTGCCCTTTATCAAGGAAAAAGCAAGACAGCCTACCCTTCAACTACAGGTCAAAAGTCATCATAAAAGACATTATTTCAGTCACATCAGTCTTCAAAAATAGCTTTGGGCAGTTCTTATTTGCAAGTTGGGAAGGCTTTAAAATGTTAGTGGCATGACTTTATGCAAATACCAACATTTACACTCCTGGTGTGCTAATTACAGAACTTTTAGTTATTACACAGATCCAAAAAGACTACTAGAGAAGCTGTTATGATCTAAAGCCAGCCGACAGCCAAACATCATGCAGCTGCTCACTCATCTTTCACCAGCCACAGGGATGAGGGAAAAAATTGGAGCAGTAATATTAAGGAGACACATAGGTTGAGATAAAAACAATTTAATAATTGAGATTTTAAAAATAAAAAATAATTATAATAGCAAATACAAACGAGTAATGCATGATGTGATTGCTCATCACCTGCTGACCAGTGCCCATCCCACTCCCAGTTAGTGATCCCAGAGAAGAGAAAAATCTTGAAACAGCAATCCTGGAAAGAGAGAGCGAGCTTCCCAGCCCACCTTCATCTACACACTGAGCATGACGTTGTATGATATGGAATATTCCATTGGCCAATTTGGGTCTGGTGCTCTGGCTCTGCTCCCTCCCAGCTTCTTGCACACTAGCAGGACACGGGAAGTTGAAATGTCCTTGATTTCTTAGAGACAGCTAAAACCATCAGTATATTACCAACATTCTTCTCATACCAAATCCCATATAGAATCCAAAACACAGCACTATTCTAGCTACTAAGAAGTAAAATCAGCTCCACCCCAGTCAAAACCAGGACAGAAGCTTACCTGTGTAAGATCAGGGATATCACCTTTGTCAATTCCAACTTGCTGTGGATATAAAAGAGTAAAATGTAAGTGCTTCGTTCCACTGCAGCATGCATTAATTTCTTCAACAATCTGCATCAGTCTTTTTTTTAAATAAATACCCATTAAAAGAAAAAAAAAAAAAAAAAAAAAAAAAACCATACTGCAAGTCAGGCAGTGCTTTCTGGTCATACACTGTTGTCTTGGAGGCCAGCATTAGTGAACTACCGAACATACTGTCCAGATACCCGACTGACCTAATGAAGTTCTCCGAAAGTCAGCCACAGAGCAAATCCTGGAAGACATCATTTAAGAAGTGCTAAACTTCAAGTCACTTTGTTGTGCCACACTTCCTTCCTAGCATTTCAAATATGGCAAGATGAGATTTAAGTCTGCAATCTTCTATTAGTTCCTGTTGCTTCACTATGGCTCTTCAGAGTGCCTATTGGCTTAGTTTTTGCAGAAGAACAAGCTCCACCGCACCTAGTAATCCTAAAGTACTAGTCACTATAATCCCTGTCCTGCAAAACTGACCTATAGGTGTCTAAAATACTTCACTCCCTGAAGTTCAACATCCATATCAAACATTACATGCTATTCCAGAGCCTAGCAGGCTCCTTCATAGATAGTTAAGTAAATTAGCAAAGAAACAAAATTTTTATTCAGCTCATTACTGCTGTCTGTTATAATGAAGCATGAAACATGGAAAATGTGTATCTTGTGCCAAGGAGCCAACTACCACAAATGAGAGCCCAGCAAAAGAGTTAATTAACCATGTAATATTTCTATTATCCACATAAAAGGATGATAACAAGGATCAAAACCAGGAAAATCTCACACTCCAGTTAACTTGTAGTTGGCTACAAAGACTTAACAAGCAGACTTATAAAATCATTACCTTTTTTTCCCCCTATTTGCTCTATCTTCCTCTGATGTTCAACCCTGCCCTAGAAGCATGCATTTATTACAGCATTTCCAAGAAATATTAATATGGTTGAAGTCATGACATCTGTTACATCACCAGGAAAGTTGAGGCTGGCTGCAGAGTAGAGACATGTGGAAGTCCTAAACAGAAGAGCTGAACAAGCAGATCCAGGAACTTCTACACTGCCTCGCATTTATACACAGAGAGTCGGATGCTTTAACAATTACAACTAATATTTTACATCAGCGCTAAAAAAAATTCACAAAATACTTAAGTGCCAGACTCCAGAAGAATAGAAGTCACTTACCTCTGCAACTTTAAGAAATTCTGATACTCTGGTCATTCGAGTAAGAAATCGTTTGTAGATTTCAAGAGCATCTTTACATTGGCCCTTTTTCATTTCAAAAAATTTCTCTAGAGAAATAATTTGACAAGTTTCAGTTAAGATATCTTACATTAGGTCTGCATTCATCAACAACTCTAGTTTTCAGGAAAATCATGTTTCAAGAATATTTTACTACATTAACATTTTTCTACTGGGATGTTAATCTAGTGGCATTCATGGTCCTCAGTAGAATTTAGAAGCTGGACTTGCTGAGCTGCTAAAGAATTATATAGACTGGAAAACTGAACCCCAACCAGCCATCCCATTGTGTGTGATGTAAACAAGGTTTTTAAAGATAAAACATAAGCAGGTGTAGTAGCTCCCAAACTTAAAATTCAAAGTAATTAAGGATACTTAAACATATGGTAATGTTCTCTATTAAGCTGTCTTTACTCCAAAAAAACAGTACTTTTTCCACCTGAATAGCTCTCTAAAGTTGGTTCATGGCCATTATCAAGCACAACTGCCAAATATTTCACCCTGAACTTATGCTTTTAGTAGCAGCAGACAGCAAAATCTCAATCCAATTGGTATGCTCAACACATTTGTTATCTTCTCTGTGAGTTTCCCACACCTATAGTCTCAGTCAAAATACCTGTGACTTACTTCTATGAAACCACCAGAAAGCATTGCAACATAGATACAAAAAAAAATTGTTTGAGCTTTACAGCTCAGAAGCATCTTTTTGCTTGTTCAGACTTTGTAACCTCTGTGTTTCTTCCTGTTCTAACTACAAGCAGAGTTTTAGGCCAGTCATGCTGGCCAAGCAATCTCAGGTTTTAGCTGTCTTTATGAACCAGCTGAAGTATAGACCAGACAAGTTTTAATAGTTGAAGCTCATTTTCTACAGGTCCAGTTATGTTTCCTGCAGTTTACAGCAACTCCTGGTTCTAGACTTCACAACAAAGCCTTTTGCAGGGACAGCTTAAGGTGTGTTATGCTGGTGATCACACTAAGCTGTCTGAGCTTCAGAACGTGCTCACAGCTTCCTATAGACTTTGTAGGCTCACATCAGGTAGGGTTCTGGAGGGGATCCAGCTCTGGCAGTCACGCCTTCAGATATATCAGTAATGTTATTCAGGAGTATATTATTTCATATAAGGCTACCACATAGCATATATAACAGCAGAACCTGGGCATCTTAAAAACACAGTCAAATAGCAAAAGTTGTTTTGTTAAACTTGCAGGACATATTATCCACGCTCACACAGCGCCGTGCATTTCTTTAAGCACAGAGATGCTCAGTGTCTTTAAGTAGACATCTGTACAATTTTAAGGACATATGACAATACAGCCTCAGATGAATACTAATGTAAGAAGTTATGGTATAAAGTTTTCTCTCACTTCAGAATAGAACAGTCAAGAAAAATGTAGTTTTAATGAAAGTTAAGTAAAAAACTGAAGCAGATATGAAACTTGTTTTTCACTTGCTCAGGGTATATGAGATACAGACACCAGGTTACTTACCTAGTAAGTTAATAACTCCATCATTGTAGCAAGCAAAAAGTTTGATAAGATCTTTAAATAGAAGCATGAATGCAGCATTTATGACACCATTTGTCAGTTCATTTGGATGAACCTACAAATAAAATACCAGTTATTTCTAACAGATGCACTGAATGCAATCAGAAGCTTTAGCTTGCACTAGGTATCTGATGCTGTTATAGACTTTGAATACAAACTTTTACACAAAGAAAACAAAGAAAGGTTCTTGTTAGCAAAATCAAGGATTGCATTTATCCCCACTCCAAAACAATTCACTGCAGCAGAGGAGCATTCCCATCAACAGTAAACAGTCTTGACCCCTTCATCCATCACAAAGCTTTAGTGAAACTGGACAAAATATGTTAGTTCAGAGCAGAGCTTAACAATACCTCAGAAGTCTTCTAGATCATACAGCTGGGTTAATGATGTCAAGACCCTTCCAGTTCTCGCATTAACTTGAGCAGAAGATAAGTGCTCATTTATTAAAATATCTTTCTTTTATTAAAAATACCTCCTCTTCTGATATCACTACCAATTTCTATGTCATTTAAGGAATGAAAAACACATTAGTGAGACATGTACTTCTAAGGCTTCCCTCTGAAAGCTGTGGTGGGCCCTGCATTCTGCCTGGGAGCGTGTCCTTCTGCCCACCAAGCACAGAAGAATTTAAAGATAAAATCCTTCAGAGGCCTCTTTGCAATGTTACACTGTACCTCCTACAACAACTAACTCCTGTTTTTATCCTTTAGGTAGATAAGCAATCTCACCAACTTTCATAACATTGTAAATATATTGTAGACATTTCTATGAACAGTCTAGAATAAAGTTTAGCCAATTTAGTTTACAGCTGAAAACAGGATGAAGATTTTGAGGAAGCCAAACAATGTACATGTGGTATTTTAACAGCTTTTTTCCTTCCCCTAAAAAGTTCATTGCCAAGAGACAGAAATATAGATTCTTCAGTTTGTTTTGTCCATTTCTTCCCCTCACTGATGCAGAAGATGAAACTTCAAGCCCCAAGTCAGCATTCCTCAATGCCCCTCATTTCCCATGCTGTTCCTCTACCCCCACTACAAAGAAGAAAAAATAAGTGTAATTTTCACATTTCATACATATAGGGAAGGGCCACCCTTCACCACACTACCTCAGTGGGACACTGAAAAGGGGATTTTTGGCCCACATGATGGGATGATCAGTAAAGCACTATCTACAAGGTAAAACGTGTTCACTACAACACAGCATTTATAACTCAGTGCCGTGTTAATGCTGGGTCAGCTTCAATACATACATCGAATTCAAGTAATGCATCAATCTGTTCCTGTAATATTGGCATACTCTTCAGCAGCTTTTCAGGAGCCATTGTTCTCATTACGCCATCAGCTCTGCAAGACCGAATACAGATTAGAAGACATGGAGTTTCCCCTCTCGCTTCTCCCAAACTAATTCGTTCTCTGAATTTAAGCTTAAAGCAGCTATAATTCATTTCAACTGTCTGGAGCACTGTCTGATTCTCCTGCTTCTGACACCATCATGAAAGCTGGCATGAAAAATACTTCATCCAGTCACCCTCCCTGACAGCAGGTGAGGAAAAGGTTTTGTGTTAGAGTGATGAATGCAAGAGATTGATCTCTTAATGGAAAGAAGACACTGAGAGTTTAAATAACTTGACAAGAAATACTGCCACAGAAGTACTTAGACAACTGAAAGTCTTTGTGCATCGTTATGAATAACTAGTGTCAACTAATTGCTTAACTATCTGTGGTCACTGAAATACAAAAACCACCTCTACAGGTTGGGGTTTTTTCCCCATAAAGTACCACAATATATGCATGTTAATTCAGTGACAATTTAAATAAGGGCAATCTTTGCTCAGAGCCTCTTTCCTCAATATTCCTGAGTACTAATTAATTATATTACTCCTTCCACTGACTTTGACCTGCCTTATCAGTTCTGAACCATTATTCCAGTTGGATCACACAGAAGTTATGTATGTGTAGCCTTCCTTAATTGCCACCCATAGCCTTATAGCAGTCTTCAGGCATGCACATTTTTATCTCTGAAATGTCACAAACCTGTCCATCCACCATTACGTATTGCCCCATTCTGGCCACTGACAGGTAATAGCATCTCCTCTCTGAAAACGCACACCACTATTCTTACATATTTTATGCTACACTGTGAAGCAGCACCTTCTTTTAAGCACCAGAAATAACATGCATGGAAAGCCTTTCAAGGAACATACAGAAAGGCAGGAATAGAAGGATTCCCAGCAACAAAACTTAAGTTTATTTAACACGAAGTGTTCAAAGGCACTAGGTGACAAATAGAACTTAAGATGCTAACGCTACAGTGGCCTGCTAGATCAAAGCTTGCCTGAGATATCAATACAAGCTACCACCTTCTTAGTGATTCATATTCCAGATAGGTTCAAGAGAGAACTACTCTAGTCCCCACTATGGGAATGGCATCCAGCTATACAGCAAAGGTGTCACAGTAGGCCCTACACCTTCTGGCAGTTTGAGAGGCAGGAATGGAAACCCTGGCAGCAATGCCTGCATTATCAGCTCAGCATCCCAAGCTGTAGAATACACCAGAACTGCCGGGAGGATCCTGTATGCAACTCATGATTAGCAGGAGCATCTTTAGCATGCAGTCAATTAAGCTGCACCTTCAGTGAGTGTTAAGCTACTTGCTGTGTTGTCTGCTTCAACAGAGAATCTAGAGCCATTAAAGTCCCAATTAGAGAAGTCAGAGACTGTACTGGGTTTGCATGGTAAGGCTTTGGTAGCAGGGGGGCTACATGGGTGGTTTCTGTGAGAAGCTGCTAGAAGCTTACCCTGTGTCTGATAGAGCCAGTGTCAGTTGGCTCCAAGATGGACCCACCACTGGCCAAGGCAACAGTGGTAGCACCTCTGTGATAACATATTTAAAAAAGGGGAAAAAACAAACTGTGGGAGATCAATTGCATCAATTGCATGTGAGAGAAACAACCCTGCAGACATCAAGGTGAGTGAAGGAGGGGAAGAGGTGCTCCAGGTGCTGGAGCAGAGATCCACCTGCAGCCCATGGAGGACCCCATGCCAGAGCAGGTGGACGCCCGAATTGGGGATCACCCCATGGGAAGGCCATATTGGAGCAGGCTCCTGGCAGAACCTGTGGACCCATGGAGAGAGAGGAGCCCACAGTGGAGGAGGTTTGCTGGCAGGACTTGTGACCTGTGGGGAACCCACAGTGAAACAGTCTCTTCCTGAAGGACTGCACCCTGTGGGAGAGACCCACACTGGAGCAGGGGAAGAGTGTGAGGAGTCCTCCCCTTGAGGAGGAAGGAGCAGCAGACAGTGTGTGATGAACTGCTCACAACTCCCATCCTCCATCCCCCTGAAGCACCTGGGGGAAAGAGGCAGTGAAAATCAGGATTAAAGTTAACTCCAGGAAGAGGGGAGTGGTGGTGGGGAAGGTGTTAAGATTTATTTCTCATTATCCTACTCTGATTTGAATAGCAATAAATCAAGTTACTTTCCCAGGCTGAGTCTGTTTTGCCTGTGACAGTAATTAGCGAATGATCTCTCCCTGTCCTTAACTCTACCCATAAGCTTTTTGTTATATTTTCTCCTCCCTGTTTAGTTGAGGGGAGCAATACAGCAACTTTGTTGGCATCTGGCATCCAGTTAAGGTCAATTCACCAACATATTACCTGTCTCTTATACACAT
>NW_020799097.1:38020174-38093557 GCF_003259725.1 Athene cunicularia
CCCCCAAAAAAAAAAAAAACAAAAAAAAACCCCCACAGTCCTTGTGGGAAATAAAAACCAGTAGTTTACAACTTTATTCGGTTTATAACTGTTTGCTGTGTAGCCTGCTAAGATGTTCAGGTGTTCACTTCAGTTTTCCTTTGCAATCAGTTATCTTTCTTATGGAAAGTATCTAGAGAGTAATGAAACATCCTAAAATAAAGTTTCAGAGTGTTTCCTTTTCCAAATCCTAAACACAGTCTCGCTGCAGCACAGTTTAATAAGAGTCTGATTTAGCACTTAGCACTAAAAGCAAGGCACCTTACTTTAACCTTCTACCTAATTTGCCTTACTACCCACAGTATCTCCTCTCCTTCTTGTCCAATTTTTAACACATTACAAATACTTAAGAAATTCAACTATTTTGGTGTTTCACTGTGGCTAAAGAAAAAATATAATAAAAAAGCCATTAAGACTAAAATCAAGCGTAACACTACAAGCAAGATTTTCATGCGTCAGGCAACACTATCAGTTTACATATCTAAACTTTGCTTACCCTTTCTTCACTCTTGCAAAGTCAAATGCCATTTGTCTGTAGGAAAATGCTTTTTCATTCAAG
Organism: Athene cunicularia; assembly: GCF_003259725.1. Classification (NCBI taxonomy): domain Eukaryota; kingdom Metazoa; phylum Chordata; class Aves; order Strigiformes; family Strigidae; genus Athene; species Athene cunicularia. The sequence continues at coordinate 38,020,773 of NW_020799097.1, forward strand.
TATCTACTATAACGCCTTATAAAGGTGGACATGTCATAACCTGCAAAAAACAGTTACACATTTTACATGTAGTGTTCATGCTTGTTTGGCGGTTCTTTAAGTAAGTGATCATATAGTCAATAGACCCTAAGGTTATGTGATCTCTGCTGTGCTATTCAACTCCACGTACAGATCAGGCATCAGAAGACATCTTCCAGCTTCTGAAGCAAAAGCAGCAGTGATGCACCATAACAATCTGCCACTGTCCTCTACTTCTAACAGATTCATCCAGTGCACCAGTGGCATGGTTCCTGGGGAAACCTGCTAGTGGCTCCTACACAGTTATCTGGTAACATTACTCGATGACAAATTTAGTTAGCCCCAATTTTACCTATTAACAGGTAAAAATGATATTTTAACAAAAAAGTTTTATTTAACTGGTACATGACTTCCAGGATAAAGACTGATTTCAGCTTAAACACTCCTGCTATTTTATCTATGTCAGTCCCTCCAACTCTTACATGGACCTTCAAAATTCCCCTGACTAGGTTTACCAGAACAAAGAAATTATGATAACATTCACAGAGATTAGTGCCTTCTTTGAACTGCTACGCCAGAGATCTTGAAGGCACGTAATGCTGTACAAGAAGCCTTAAACTTCAGTGACCTTCAAGCCTATAAAACTTTTGAACAGTTAGTATTACAGTCTATCCTTCAGGTATTTCTTTCAAAGTTTCTTCCTCTGAACTACAGAAATCTGTGCAGAAGGTAACTCATCCTCCTCTAGAACAACTCCCTTTTTGCTACCTTTATTGAAATCCACACCCCTCAACTTAGTCATTGACTGTATTTTTCCCTAGTATCTCAACATTAACCATCTCTGACAATTTAGGCTTAACACTACCAACTCTGATGCCTCATTGTCTATGACACACTGCTGTATTATCTATGAAATAGCAATTTAAGTTTAAAGAAAGTGGCAAAGAACACAAAAGTATTTGTTTAACAGAATTCATTGTTGCCAAATACCAGTATCTTTGAGCATGCATAGCATGCTTTGCTTAGACAAGCAGAGTTTTAATATTTGTATGGCTTTGTTCCTGTCCTGTGTCACCACTTCTAAAAGATGTTCGAGTCTTTTTGGTGTCACGTCTCCATTAAGAGATGGGAGTAACGTTGCATTGCTTTGATCTTGCCCATTATTGTAGCATTCCTGCATACAGTCTACAAATATTCTCGCACAGGTGCAGAACTATAAGTTTTCTCTCTTCTCTAGTAGAGCTACCGTGAAACAAGCTTTTCTTCTGTTAAGTGAAGGAACAGTAAAATTCACTATTAATTCCAGAGCCAGGGTAGAAAAGCACAATTTGTAAGTTTTAGAGAGAACTCCTTAATTTCTGTCTAGACCTTTCTAAATTCATCACTCAAATGAGAATCAGCTAGTTCTTTTGATGCCTCCTCCCTGCTCCCAGTTAAACACTTCCAGACAATTCCTAAAAAGCGCAGTGTCCCCAGGCAACCAAATTACCATTTAAGATTGAGTAAACTGCAAAAAAACTAAATAGAAAGTTATCCATTTCATCCTTAACTGCCATAACAGTTAAGGAGATAACTGACCTGATCCTGACTTCAACCAGGACTTTCTAAGTGAGTTGTACAGTTTCAGCTTTTGAGTAAAAATTTTGCAGGAACCAAGAAACATGAGTAGGCTTACCATGAGATCCACTTTTGTCCAGAAAATTGCTGAGATTGAACAATGTGTTTCTAGATGCCAGGTACTGAATAAATCTCTGCAACACAAAGTTACTTTCTTATCACAGGCAGTATCTGAAGGCTTTCTACCTCCTAGCAGGAGGATTACCAGTCTAGTTCCAGCATACACACATAAAACCCAAATTTTTCTTCTAGCCTGCAATAACTTCCTCAAAACCTTTTTCATCCATTCAGATTACATTTAGCCTAAATCTCTACTAAATATCCAACTGTACACACAGATCCTGTGCAAAATACAAACCAGACTGTGGAAGAAGCAATAAAAATGGTTAATTCTCAGAGATTTGAGGAAGCACAAGATTTATCTGCTTACAAAGCAGTATATCCAGGCTAGTCCCAGACTTTTCAATCCAGCAGCCCCCAGTTTCAGCCAAACTGAGAGCCTGTTTTAATAACAAGCAGGCGCAACATCAACTACAGGGAAGAACAGCCTGAAACAGTTACAAAAAGCAAATCAGTATCAGCCAAAACTTGGAACAGAAAAAGGACAGGCATAAAAATTTATGCTGTAACACTGGAGAAGTTTTCATGCAGTGAACACTTTATATACAGCCAGGAAGGAACTGTTTCACAGGAATCCTAAAGCTCTTTAAGTATGCTTTTTGTTTTTACGCAGAAATACCAGTCTATACAGGTCAATTAAAAAGCAAAGGCAAGGAAACAAAATACAAAAGGCTATCAAGTTGAATTTACAGCTCTAGGAAGATTTTAACACTCACGTAAAGAGGGCAGCTATTTGGATGGCAGAACACATCTGCCAGAACATCAACTTTGACTCAAGTCAAAAAGTCCCAGGTAGTCTTTAATCCTGTGTAGCCCCAGATAATGCAAAAATTGCCAACATCCTGGAACAGGCTGCTGCTTGCTCTTATGCCACAGTTTTGTAAATGAAGAGACAGGTAACTGGCATGACTCCAACTATGTTGTTAAAGGTTCACCAAGAGTCATTTTTGCCCTTTTATCTCAGGTCCTTACTGGTTTAGAAGAGATGCCTTTGCGCTACTAGCATTTTTGGCTTGGAATCTACTCAGTGCCAACGTAGTCTCCAGAGAAAGCTGCTTACACTTACCTCATTGCCATGAACCATTAGATGATGTGTGGTAACTAAGGCTTTGAATACAACCACCCAGCTACTATTTGTTGCTCGCTCAAAAAGTGTATCAGCCATCTGAGGAATATTAACGTTTGTTTCATTAGTTGCTTGGATCAAGTCTGTAAGAGAGAAAAGAAAGGTGTTAGGTGCTACAAGTAAGATGAAAAAGTCTGTAGCATGGCCGAGCTCTCAGCACACCAGGCTGCAGGTCACGGATGTGACAAACAGCAAGTTCAGTGCTTACGTTCTATATTACAAAACAAACAACCCCAAACCTCATATTATATTAGTACATGCTGACAGCATTTTGTCCAACAGTACTAGCTTTCCAACAATTCTCTCCTGAGCTATGTTCCAACCTTTCTCTGTCTTCACCCCAGATGAAGTTAGGGTGCACAACATCACATGATTTTACTGCCTGCAGGTTTTCAACTTCATTGTGGCAGTTCACTACCTTGGTTAGATGAATAAGTATTATTGAATTCTTCACTTACAGGTAATACGTCAAGCACGCTGATCCCAATCACATCAGCAAAAAGAGGTATCACCAGAAACAGATACTCTAGTCACCTCAGCGGTTAGGGTTTCATCAGCATGCTACAGCACACCTCCTAGAGTCTCTACAGACCTACACGGCAGAAGATTGCATTCAGGCATGCATTAAGACCTCTTCAAGGGTAGGAAAGAAGGCATTAGTTTATACTAAAAAATAACAGTTTTCTGCAACCGCACCTTACATAGAAGGAATAAAGTATTAGACTGTCTTAGGGAACAAAATACAGCTTTGTGTCCTGTACATTAGGAATGTGCAGACTTGCACAGAAGAGTACCTGAAATTAAGGTAAGTACTTGTATCATAAGCAAGCTTTCCACTAGCATCTATATCCCACAACTACTGATAGGATCTTTGATTTATTACATCACCTATTACCTACAGACTCTTGCTAGGCAGCCAGCCATGACTCTCCACAAGCTATTACCTATTTTTAAGACACAGGTGAAAACTGCATACTGCAACTGCATGGCCAAAAGCCATGTGATGCCAGACACAGCCCTAGCAAGACTCTGGGAGGTAACTTCATGCAACACAAAGAGCACAGAATACAGACCTAATTGTAGTGCCAAGGCTTAAAGTTTGAAGACCTAAGTAGATCAAGCTAAAAATTAAAATATTTAACTACTAGACTAAGCACTATCTGTGTTACTAGTGAAAATACTTGTCTTTTACTTTCCCTCAGAGGACAGTAATTATTGTTAATGATTTTCCACATATTTCTTCACACCCACACCCCGACTAGAAATACTCATCCAACTATTCAAGTCGTTCACTCATGACAGATACTCTACCCTAGAACAGACAGACTATTCTGTGACTAATCTCTGCACAACAAAAGTATGTGAATCTGCTGTAAACAGTCTACAGGAGTCCAGTTTACCTGGGCAGAAGGATCACCACTTTACAGACCCGTTTTCTCTCCCCAGCATAACTCCATATAATGGAGGGCATTAATTCTGCTGCTAAGAGCGGAAAGTGAAGGTTCAGAGTGCTATGAAACTACCAACTGTGCCTCTGGAGGGCAGGAAAAGTCCAGAGGACAGGTCTGTTTAAACAGACTGATAAGTCACAGCTATTGAGAATGACCTGGTGTGATCAGAAACCCACAAAGCTGTACTAGAAGCATTCAGAAATCTAGTTGTGGTTTTTGTTGGTTTGGGGTTTTTTTTAACTAATGGCAAGTGATTTTTATGGGGTTTTTACTTCTTTTAGACTCATTTAAGATACAAGAAATCTATAACTCAGAGTCAGAAGCCTCTGACAACTGCAGTGCTTGTGTTTAAAGCTGTCTTTTTTTACAGACATGCAAGCTGTCTTCAGTTTCAGATCATCGGAATGATTTTCTGTAATGAGACAAAAGATAAAAATTACATGATCTATTCACCATGTTTGTTTTTAAAATATTTGTTGTCATGGTGGGTTTTGTGCTGCTTGTGGGTGGTTTGTTTTTTTTTTTTCAAAATACCTTCTGAAATGTAAAGTTAAATTCTCTAACCTCATTAATACTACCCTTGAAGGAGGCAGTTCTGCAGACAAAGTATTATGGTAGTAAAGCCACGCTACTGAATGACAGCAGTTCAAGCTCACAGAGCTCCAACAAGTCTCCTTGATCTTGTTGTACAAGTAGGCCAATAATCTTCTATTTTTTACTGCTGATTAATGCATTATAGAAGACAGTGGTTTGTAAAAGTCTAGAAGCAAGTCACAAGTGGCTTGCTCACCGCTTACCCTGTTTGGAGGTTTTACTGCAGATGACAGCATTTATCCTTAGTATAAGGAAAAATGCATCAAATCTGCAAGCTTTCAGTCCTAAGTCTCAGTAGACATCTCACTAAAGAAGAGGGGTGCTATGAATTGTGCATTCCATTGGTGGATGTTAGATAATGAAAACTCAGGAGTCCACCCATAGCAATGCTGGCAACAGAGGCATAAAGGCACTACTCCTATACGCTACCACAGCACTACTTCTGAAGTCACTCAGACATTTCTGTCTCCTCTCCAAACTGCTGGAGGGTATGGCATCTCAGGGGGCAGTCCTGAATGGTTTAGGACACGAGTAATTATAGTGCACCAAGTAGAGAGGTTAAATGATTAAATTTAAGCCTACTACTTTCAGTGCACTGAAAAGAATTAAACCATGCATGAAGATTTTACTCATCATTTGAGGGGGAAGGGGGTGGGGAGGAGATGGGAGATTAATTCTTGAAGAGCTGTTTCCCATTAAGTCACACCACAAAGTTATGGAATTCAAGATTCCTGAGTTTCTTTCCCCAATACCATAGAGTCTCAGTTCAACCAGCAATCGTCAGCATCTGGAGCAACTCACAAGCGTAGCTAACTTTAACAAGCTCTGAACAGCAGAGCTTGGTGGCTAAGCTAAATTTTCAAGTAAGACTTTGCAAAATTAATTTGACGTCAGTGTAGTAGGAAAGAATGTGTACAGGGAAAAAGAAAATGCATACAAAAAAATTTAGAAACTGCATTTTCAAAAGATACAGATTTAGACATTTACTGGTGGGACAGAAACTTAGTTTTCAAAAGAGACAATGAATTTCAGCCTTCCAAGCAACTCACGGGTGGACTTGTTAATACAAAATAGGTAATATTAAGAATTACCGGATGAAGAACAGCCCATCAGAAGCCATATGAAACAGTCTTACAAAGCTGATTCCATTTGGTGTATGTGTCCTACACAAGTAGGACAAACAAGGATTAATGAACTTGATGGAAGTTTCTGCTACTGCAGGCATTCATGACAAGTGCACTGACAGCTAATCCCCAAACCCAGAAAATGAGCTCAAATACAAATTCCAAGCAGAGTACAAAATCAGGAATTGCACCGCAGTAGCAGCAAGTGCCTTCATCATGACTTTCACAGAAATGACGTAGTTGGAGAATGAAGACCTATATACCCTTCATTTGAATCTGTTTGTTTACTGTGGGACTAAATTATACCTGCCAAAATCACAGTACGTGATTTCTCCTACTTACTCTCTTCACATTTTGGTAGCTGCTATTCTGAAACACTCAGTCTAAAGATCCTTGTTTAAATTATGATTTGGACTCCAATACACTTTTTCTAGTTAAGTTTTGAGATGCAAAACCAACGCGCATAAAAGAAACAAACCATTGCCAATTCTCTGACAGCGTAACTCAAATCTAAACACCAGCCTTCAAACTCTTTGACTAGACAACTTTTTGAGCCGGTCTTAAGACATCTGCAATTAGGGAAGAGAAACAAAGCTAGAATATGATTAACGTGTTCACGATTCAGTGAGGAAGACTGAAGGAAGACAAGACACTTGAGCTTTTCATGACCTTTTAAGCAGACCACTAAAAGAAATTACTAAGTTTCGGTGTTTGTTAAGTTCATAAGGCAGAAAAAGAGCTGCAAGCAATTTTCAAAGTCTTCAGAATTTCAGATTAATTAGATTAATTTCTGTTTCATTAAAAACGACTTCCTGGTTTTGAAATTTGGTTGGTTTTTTTTTGTTTTGTTTTGTTTTGGTTTTTTTTAAGTGAGAGAGATTATACAACACTTTAAAGAATCTGTCTTGCTCCTTCACCCTTTCAGATTGTATTCTGGATCTGGGAAGGGTTTTTTCTTGTTTTAGGATGTTTTTACTCAGTTCTTTAACAAACAGACCTGGGATTCCCCAGTTCAAAGTTAATTTACATTTCAGTGTGCAGAAAGCCAGCAGCAGAGCACAAGACCTCTCTGTTCAGAGGGATATTGGTGCCAATTTAAGAGCAGCTGTCATTCCAGGATGAATTAACATGTGAGCTGCCTCAGCACCTGAGCTGTGTCATACATTCAGTTCCTAAAAACTTTGCCAATCTCTGACAGTAACCTCCTCACAGACCTTCCTCATTATTACACTGAATGCTAAAATAGCCTTCATGAGATCTTTTCCTTGCTTATAAATATTTAAATAATGCCTTGAACCTATAGAAAAGGAAATGCAGGATTGTTCAAAATGTGGGCTAGTCAAGAGCATGCAGTGGCTTAGAGCTTACAAGTCTCAATCAAAAAAGTTAAAAAGGCAAGTAACAGTACAAGTCTTCCCTTGCAAGACACAGAACTGGATCAGGAAGTTACTGTATCTTTGTGCTAACTAATGCAAGACCTAAACTTCCAGGTGTACAGAATGCTGACCACAAAACACTACTGGAAAGCAGAACAAAGTTAAGAGTTTCTGCTTCTATAAAAATTGCTCTTGAGAACATTAGATGATTTTAATGTTGTTGGCTTTGACTATCAAGCAATTCCACAAACAAGAGTTGGAAATTTATCTGTGGAGTTAAAGTTTACCATCATCCTCAGCTTGCCACATTTCCATAAACATGCATCACAATGTGCCTTGTAATAATCTCCCCAGGCAGAACAGCAATTCATGCTGTCTCCTCTTTCCTCCCCAAAAGTCTACCTCAGGAGTTACTACACCTCATCTTGATGCCAGAAAGCCTACCCTTTATCAAAGTCCAGCATCTTCCAGATATGCACTTTCATGCCTATGCCAAACACAATCTTCCACAGAGGACATGCTCTACAGTACTATGAAGACTTTCCCAGTAATGCAGCTATAGCCCTTGTGACTACAAATAACTAGGGGACTGATACCCCCTCTCTCCAGACTTAATTCACAGACCTCCTTCTTTCCACACATATCTCAGACTCCTGTGAGGACAAATATTAGCTGCAGATCCTTGAGAGGTCATGGCAGTCAATCTTTGAATCACACAGCTGCATCCCACACCAAGACAACCTTTTATATACAATTTTTTCCTCTCTGCCCACTCACAGGAATACTCATACTACACATAGCATTAAGTGTTTTGCAGGAGAGAGAGTTTCTTCTTCCCTATCAATCACATGAAGAGTCTGTGGAGAGACAGGGCAGATGTCTCTGAGTACCAGCAAATTTCTCTTGGAGATTCCCCCAATTTCTCAGAGTTTAACTAGCCTCAGAATCTTATCATCACACTACTCCTTTTTAAATACAACAGCACACCACTTCCTAAATCACCAAATACCTGTTTTGAAAACAAAGCTGAAAAATCTACTACCCATGTACATTGCTGGATTCTATTCCAATGCAGTTTCACACAGTTTGTACCCCTTCTTCCCTACCATACCAAGGCAAGATATCTGGCTTTAAGTCATCTGTAAAACCCACTCCAGCTCTTTAGCAGTATTAAACCGGTTATGCTGGATTTGTGTCCCTTTTGGTCCTTAAAGATTTGTACCTACGGGTTTCCTCCTGGGGGGTTCAGGTGCACCTCTCTTGGAAAGGAGAAAATAAAAGCCAACTGTCAGGTGGCCTTCTACCGGATCTGAAAGGTTGAGACCAAGGCAGCTCTCTCCATGAGTACTAATAATGGGGAAAAGGTGTGATTATACTGTGTCAAAAGGAATTCATGGAACAGGAAGGAGTTGCTATGGCAAAAACTATGAAAACTTTATACTTAACAGTTCCCAGAACTTATAGCTCCACTGCCCCTGGGGGAAAATAATGTGCATTACCTTTAGTGTCTACACTGGAGTTCTCTCCTTGAGAGTAGTAGAACTGAAAGATGACATACAGGCCAGCTGCAGAAGCTCAAGTTTAAGCACTGGGATTTTAAATATGGTCTTTAAGACTGCTAATTAATTAGTGATGAATATATTTTATGGACAAAATCTGAGACCTTACTGACACATATGATCCAACTATTCAGAAGGCTAAAAGCTTCAATTTTACTCAGGAATTACGTATCTGGAACAAGAGAGCTGTCACCCAGAAGCTGGGATGAACAAACTCCCTAGTACAACTGTACTAAGGAAAGCAGCTTTTTAGCCTCACAAGCACGAAGCCAGAACACTAAGCAAAGGAGAAAAGGCCCCATAGTCAAAGAATCCTGCCTGATTTCTTCCCAACCACAGCCACTGCAGATTTTTCAAGCAGCTCCACTGTAGGAAAAGCCTTAGCTACACGGCACAGAATCTTTCCCCTGTCCAAGGCATTAAGAAGCTCAGTCTTGAACCTCATTTGTACAGAATTTATTCACTTTGAATACCAAAGAATTTGTCTTGGGCAAGAATATACATTGAGCAAAGGAGGGGAAAGAGAAGCAATCACTGCTCTAATGATCCCTTCCTCTCACATATAGACCACCTTCCAGACTGTCTCTCTACTCAAATTTTGCTCCACAACTAGCTCAACCGAAACATGCATTTTTCTGCTCAAAGACAGGAATTAAGCAGTTCTGCTTATGTCGATATGAAACATCAAGTAATTCTGGAGCCAGATGTGTCACTTCTCTGTTTTACTGATTTAGTGCAGATAGCAACTGAGCCACAAATCATCATTGTACTATCTTTTTTTGCACAGCTCTCAGTAGTTTAAGATACACAAAACACCGCTTGCATTTGGTGGACACCAACTGATGGTTATAAGGTTAAAATCTAAAGTCAGTTGTCTTGGAGAAATGCCATTCCCCATCCCACTGTAACATGGCATCCTAGATCCCAAACTCTAGGACAAGAAGAGACATGGGAAAAACTCTACTAACATTACAAGTAGAATTTGTGTTAAGAATCTGACCACTAACTTTGCATAAAAAGGAGCTTCTATCCTACATGGCAAATCTCAGACCTCATTCTATGAGGCATTTCCTTCTGTAGTTCAAGCCTGGAAGCCTTAACCAAACTACACATTAATTTAGAGAAGAAATATGAAACTGTGGCCATCAGCCAATCTTCTGCCAAGCCTTAAAAGTGCTTATTCAATTTCCCCTAAGAGGTAGAATTGTTCTCTCCATCCACGCAAGCATTAAAGCAACAGTCCCATTCCATCCTAGGTCTTGCTGCAAACAACAGAACAAGTTTAAAGGGAGTATATTGTTGCAAGATTATTACTTAGAAAGATAAAAGTCAGTGAGATCTAGTTAATTGACTAGTGTAAGTGGATACCAGAATTCCAGCTGTGATGTGTGACTATCTTTCCATGAGGGTGAACAGCCCCTAACATTATCTGTTGGTTGTATCAATTCATAACTCTAATCACTTGGCTATTTACTGGAGTATCAGTAACAGGATCAACCATGGCTTTTATTCAGAACACAGCTACACTAGAAAAGTAAGGATTTCATGTTTGCCACAGCAAAATGGGGTCATTTACTGTAATCTCCGCGCCAGAGCGTTTTCTAATCAGCCTCTACATGTTGGGCTGATCTTACAGTCCAACCACATCTGGCAGAAAGTGGTAATCAACTGAGGCATGGTACATGAGCTATTTGAGCTGTTGTGCTGCTGCTGTTTTTATTCTGAGAAGAATGAACCCTGGTTAGTGCTTTCTACCCCAAAATGATCTACTTTCCTCAGAAAACCATTTGTTTTTAATAAACTTGTAGAAGTGAAACTGTCACTAGCCTATCAACTCTGCCCAGAACAGCAATTCATAATCCACTACAAATCTGAATGAGACTGAAAATATATTGGAAGCAGTCTGATGTTTCAGCTTCACTACTTAGCTGTTACACGTTGGGAATATATAAAAAAATAGGGTGGGGATGAGACAACGTGCAAGCAACTTCAGTGACATGTTAATTAGCTACAGCCTGTATGCTAGAAACAGATCAGTTGAGTAGGCAGGCTCAGCAGCTGACACATCTAACTTTCAATATCCAGATCATGGTCCATATTTTTCCTATTCTCTCAGTGGGATTCCTCTTGAGAGTTCAGCTGTTTTGTCAGTGGATGCCACATGACGACACAACATTCAGTAGGGTCAGCCTGAAAAATAACCAAACAAGGCTGGAGAGCCCACGCGCTCTGTCGACCTGACAAGGCACCAGAAGCTTAGCATGGGTTGAAACTCTTAACTCGGAATGAAATGCCCACAACTATGCAGACAGTCCTTGTCAAAAACATGGATATATCTGTTCGAAAAAGAAACCAAGTGTAATGCAAACCTGTCCACACAGTTGGTGCAACAGTACAACCTCCTGGAGGCATACTGAAGCAGTTGCAACAAAATAGCAAGTACTTTATAATACGGGTGCAATCATTTCAATCCATTTTGTCTTGTACCTGTGTATTTGTAAAACAACAGATAGTCCGTAAGAGTTCCTAAAACCAGACAGCTGTGCCTCTTATGTGAATGCTGTGCCTTAAAACAGGTTGGGGTTTTTTTGGTTTGTGGTTTTTTTTTTTTGTTTTTTTTTTTTTTTTTTTTTTTTTTTTACAAACTGAGTGATGTCCTTCACAATTAGACAGCTTTACTCTTTCCTTGAAAAAAAAAAAAAAAATATCAAATATGCAATTCCTTTATGTTCATTCCCCCGTACTAAACCAATTAAACAAGAATCCTTTGTTTCTACCACACAGACAGGTGAGTTTAAGTCTCAGAAATTTTGAAAAAAATAACATCAAATACCAGTAGACTCTACTCTTCAACATGAGCTTGCAGCCTTTCATATACTGCAGATTTACTGATGTTGCAAAAAAATTCTGTTAAATTCAATGGAACATCCACCTGACAGATAGAAGATGTAGTTAGGACTACTAACATTTAAAAAAACCTGACAGTATTAAGTTGCTATCTAACAGTTGTTCAAAGTCACCAGTGCCTCTGGAAGATGTGTTTGCAACTGGCAGTGGAAGTCTCCAAGCTATTAACAAGTGGAGAAGCTGGAATCTGTCATGCAGGCATCTAGGCAGCAAGGCTTCGTGCAGAGTCAGATCTCTAGACTGGAATACCCAGACGTGTCAATTAAACTCCAAAGCACGATATGGAGGTGAGTTTTGAAAGGTAGCTTCTCATAATACTGCCTAAGCAACTTCCAGCTTCCTGATAAACAAGGGGAAGTTCTTTACACTCACCTATTCCAAACACAGCAAACTTTGCCTGTTAATACTCTTGCCATACACAAGTAACAGAGCAATCTGAAGTACACTTTCTATCTTAGCAAAACTAGAAAGATCTACATGGCTTAGAACGAAAGATGGGATCAGAAAGTCACAGACAAGGCTAACACATGAAAATAAAATTGTTTCAGATGCCAGGAACAATCCACTCATGATAAAACGTACATATTTTCAAAACACTGGCACACTAGATATGCTAACTCCCTCTGGCTTGCTGCCCCTTAGCAGAATGTACATTCTCCTATAAACAGGTTTAGATGAGGCCATAAAACTTGGATTAAGAGCTACAGGCACAATAACTGTACTTTGGATGCCAGAGTCAGGCAGCAAGATCCAAACTCAAGTCACCATTTGAAAAGGTTAGGTTTTACAACTCCAGGGTTGCTAAAGAACTGATACAATGGTACGTTAAAGCTTTCATCTATATTCAACCTCTACGTAATAAGAAACAGCAGCCTTCCGAGCCAGGAAACAGGCCTGCTGGCTTCCCCCTTTCATACAAGTCCTGCACTCTCTGAAACAAGAAGTGAAAGGAAGAGGCCTTTTAAAACCAATATGAACTCCCACTTAAGCATGTCTGTGCGGGCTCTTCAGTTATGTGTAAAGATGTCTGCTCTAGCTAGTGCAGTCCTGCACTGTGGCAAGATAACCAACCACTGCCTTACTTTGGGGACCTTCCTCTAAACTTGTAAACTTGCATATCTATTCAGAATGCAGGCGACAAGTCAGCATGTTTTATTCCTGCTTTGAGCAGTTGTGTCTTCTCCCTTCCATGGAGGACCATTTTAGAACATTCTGTAAACTATGAGAGAGACTTAAGAGATATAACAGAAGTATGCCAGAGGCACTAGGAGCCTGCCAGGCTCCGCAGGCTAACCGCTGACCATCTGCTGTGGAAGCACCCGCTGCCATTGTGTCATCTGCGCTCAAGCCAAGCCAAGAGTCAGTTTGAAGCGATCGACGATACTGTCAGTAGTCAAGCCACAGTCTTGTCCCACCTCTTTAGAACAGCAAAGCTTAACACACTTTCTTGAAAAAAACATGGGGTTTGGTCCTTTAAATATATAGTAGAACTATCTTAGTGCAATTGAACACCAAACTCTTCAATTTACCCTTACCAGTGTTTCACATCTCAGCCATAACTTGGTCTCCTAAATACCTAGAAACAAATAGCAAAGGACATAGCTTTCTTTTTCATTCCTTCTTTTAGAAAGTAAAGCCACTCTGGCAAAGCACACAGCTCAACAGTTTTGTTAGAGCTCTGGGCTCAGCTACAACACAAGAGTTCCTGTCAACTTGCTTTCTACCTGTGGTACTTTTGCATATTGGCTCACAACCAAGAAAAGAGGTGATTGCCATGAGTTAGACCCAAGCTGTAGACATGTCCTGTCAGCAACCTCCAGTTCTCAGTACATACAAGAAGCAGGGTGTGCTTTCTTGGTGGCCTTCAAGTATGCTCATGCCTACGTATTTGCAAAATCTCCTCTACAAAAATATCGTAACACATTTGAGTTTTATCAATAGCTAGAAAAAACAGACTCTAGGAAAGGCAACTGACTGACACACTGCCTCGGCTCAAATGGTCAGAGTACAGATTACATAAATACACATTAGCATACCGGGACTTTTCAGCATGCAATCCCTTTCATTAAAGCAAGTTAAGATACAGATATATAATCTAAAACAAAGCATGAGACTGCATTATCCTGGGCTGGGAGGAAGAGCAGAAGGGTATTTAGATTTGGTTTATCCAGAAGTCAGTGGTAATACAGTGCAGTGCCATTCCCTATACTATGCCTATGACTAAGCTGCAAGCTTTAGACGCCCAGCGGATGCACCACTTGCCAGCAGCCTAGAAAACACTGTTCTAGTACTCCACCTACTTCATGGTGACATTTCAAGGCTGATGTCCAATACCATTTGTGGCACTAGTCCAGATTGCTGGTATATTCCCCCTCCTAGTGGACTACAACTCTCAACTGCTTCAGCAAATTTTTCACAACCTAAAGCACAAGCACCTTACTGGTTATCAGCTATGACTGTCAAATGTAACTCTGAGCCCGTTCTTGCAAAACTTGTTTTGTATTGATTTTCAGTGTTTTCAAGCAGCTCTGCAGAAGTAAATGATCAAAATAGCAAGATCAAAAGTATTAATAAGAGTTTTAAAAGGGTCTAGCATGCGGTTTGCAAGACTACAGAAAAAGTAGACATTTTCATACTCTGCAAAGTGACAAGCTAGCCTCTGCCAAGTATTCTGATTGTTGTCTAGCAATTGCCAACATCTGGTTTATTCAGGTTTTATTTAAGCCATCAAACTCTCATCCAAGCAAAATTTTGGCCAGTATGAAAAATCAAGCAACCACGCCAAGTCTGATGGGGTGGGATACTCTAAGATCAACTTACCAATGAAGCTTCACACTGCAATCTTACTGGTACTGCTGACTTGGGGGAACAGAAGTACTGCTGCAAACCCTATGCTACAGATCACTGCCTGCAAAACTGATAGGAAAGCTCCTTACATTGTATCATTTAGTTTGATTTCAGGGTTCAGCCCCAAGCTAGATGACCCGTTCTTTCAGCACGCTAGGTGTCCCACGCTGAGATTCAGACCTTGATTTCTCAGCTTGCTTTATTCTTTGCTTTTTAGTTTTCATGGTATTAGAAAGCCCTCTCTCCAAGCCAGGCAGATTATTGGTCCTAATCTGTATGCCATGTGTTGAAGTCTGGAGAGTCAAGTTTCATCAGACACTCATCAGTGAGACTCCTGTATTTCCCCTAGGCTGAACTAGTGCTTTTCCACCCTTACCCACATCCTGATCTGTGACTTGAAAAGAAGCTCCAAAAAAAGGAACAGGGTATGTTAACCTAATGATTTTGTTTGGTACCACTGTCATCTTTAGGCTATAGTAAGACTAAGGGAAGGGATGTAAAGTCATCACCCCACCCCCAGAAACACTAGAGCCAGCTCCTTCAGCAAGTACCCTATGTCCACTGCTGACTGAGGAAGGTTGCTCCCCTTCTTTCTTTGGGGGTATATTGGGTGCACGTGGCAAGGTTTTTGTAGCAGGGGGTGATGCTGAAGCTGTGACCTCTGAAAATAGGGGTCTCTTCCACAGGCTGCTGGGGATATCTGCTCCAGCACCATGGAGTACCTCCTGCACCACCTCTGACCTTGGTGTTCCCTCTGCTATTTCACACTTTTTCCCCTCCTCCTCCTCTGCCTGTCTAATGTTTTCTGCCCTTTCTTATGTTTTCCTGGAGGTGCCACAAGCTTGGCAGATGGGCTCAGCTGTGTCCTGCAGTGGGTTCACTGAGGAGCTGGCTGTGTCTGGCACAGAGCATGCCCTATTCTCTTCTCATAGAGGCCATCCTTGCAGCCAACACCTTGCCATGCACACCCAGTACCGGGGGGAAGGTAAGTAGGGTAGGAGGAACGAAGTAGTCTCGAGTATCTTGAACACAGGCAGAAAAATAATAGAAGCAGGTGAGCCTCTGCCGTATTATCATTTCATCAGAAGTGGAAACTAAAAGAGCAGATACCTCTTTGGCTACAAGCAAGAAGCAGGAGAGACAAATAGCATCCAAATGTTCTCTGTCCTTCACAGTTACCCTGTCATCTACTTCTAAGCACTTCAGAGAATCTTTCACAGGACAGAGAAGCATGGACAGACCACACCAACAGAGCACTTTCTTGGACACCTGATAGAATTCCCCACTAGTGCAACAGGCTCAGGTAAGGCACACACAGAAGACAGAAAGTTTAAGAGCCAGGCTGGGAAATCAGAGGCACAAATCAAATCAAACCACAGGAAATCAAACTGCAGATTTTTTTTGTTGGTGTTTAAAAGATGTTCAATTGCTGTTAACCAGGATCTAAGGGAGTGGACACTCTAAGACTATTATGAAACACGTTCAACTACTAAATAGAATTGATTAAAACTATGAATGGGTCACCGTCATCATGACCATCTCATAAGCAAGGAGGGTCAAAGAAAGACACAGCTACTTCATTATCAAGGTCTACTAATGGAAGCTAGTACAGCAGAAAGACTTGACTTGTCCCAGAATTTGTCAACCGTGAACTTGACAAAGCATGTTTAACAGAAGGCTCTTGATGACTATTGAAAACAGTCTAGGAATACATGCCTTCAGCTGAGGAAAAGCCAAGGGGAGGGAGGGGAGGACTAGTCAGTCTAGCTTTATCAAGTTACAGCATTTGGATGAAAGGAAGTTTAATATTACACTATGCACCCACTCTTCTGTTTCCTCATCCTCCCTTTCCTTATTGTACCATAAGAAGACTTAAACACAGAACAGATCCACAAGATCAAGTGATCCTGCCCATATTTCAACCTTTGTATCTTAACATGAATTCAAGCTTCTACCTAGCTTCAAACATAGTTCGAAAAATTATCAGTTAGCCAAGTCTTAGCTTAATTAAAGGGGTAGCCTTTTCTTGTTACTACAAATGCCTTAAAACCAGTATGGGGCCAGGGGGGGGAATTGAAAGTTAATGTCATCGAAATACTCAACATAAACTAATCTAAAAAAACTTTTTATTAGCTCCCTTTACCCATGACAGACATTTCTACTCCTATTCAGAGATCTACATACCTCCAGATGAAGTAAATCTTCAATACTGTTTTGGAAAAGGACATGGGAGAAGCCCACAGAATCTTCAATGCTAACTTTTAACCAAAGTCAGTTCTCTCGCACATGGAAACCGTGACAAATTAAAAGATATAGCGAGACATACAAAAGTAGTTTCATTTGTAAAGTGCAAAGGATTAAGCCCAGTTTGTACAGGGACTCTGTTCTTGACAATCTTCTTGAAGGTACTTCCACGGCCATAAAGACAAAGTGTCAGCTGGACTGCAGAGCAATGCAGTACTCGTATGGCTGCTCTACTCCCGCTAGGAAAGGGCCCCAAGTGCCAACAGACTTGGAACACTCCCCAGATCACTTCAACAGCAAACAACTTCTGAAATATGCATCCAAGTTAGCCTTAGCAGTCACTGAGGTCTAGTTAAGAAAGATAGCACCACTAACCCCCACCTCTCCAAAAAAACAGACATATTCCTCAGGAATGAGATAGAGGTTTCTTAGGCTAACCTGTGGGATCTAGCAACTTTATCTTTACTGAGCCTAGGAAAAAAGCTTAACCCATTGGTTTTGGTCAACAGCCAATTCTGTTTCAACACTAGAGACCACAGCGATTCAAACTCGTTAGGTCATCCCCACAGCGATTCAAACTCGTTAGGTCATCCCCACAGTTTGCAGGAGAAAGGCAAAACACTGCAGGAACAAAGTGTCTGTAAAAACAAAATACTGACACCAGCCCTGCAGTTCAGTTACCAGCATAAATTAAACTACAAATTTCCTTACTGAGCCTTTGTCAGCCATGTACAAATATGCAAAATTAGACTTGGGATGGAAAGTTGTTACTACAAATACAGAAGTCATCCCCACAGCCACAGAAAATCAAGTCCTGCTCTTCATCTGCTTTATTTCCAGATTTCATGAAAACCTCCCAGCCTCTGATCAGGCCTCCAGAAGGGCCTTCTACCTTATGAGAATTATTTTGTAGAAGTAAGGAGGCACCACGTGGTCTTTTTAGACTACACTCCAGAACTTCCTCCTGCTGCAAAACAATTCACTCAAGAAAATAAGTCAAGGAAAATCCCAGCCATTTTCATCATTTTCAGAAACAGGAACTTGTTACAACCAACTGCAGACACAACAACCCACTGGTTTCCAATTCACTTCCCTAAATGAAAGCTTGATGGTCTGTTTCTGAGTGAGATCCTTTATAAAAGGAGCTGAGTTCAGATCTACCTATTTTTCCCTCATCTATCATGTATTTTAACATTTGAAAGTCAAGTTATTTCCCTTCTCTGAAAGCTTCTCCCCACTGACAGCATCAGTCACCCTCATTTGAGGCTGGAAGCTGCCTCGTACTTGCCCCACACAATTAAATCTCCAGTGAAGCCTTAACACATCTTTCAGAACAATTCTGAGAATGAAACTTCTATGCCGTGCACTAGGATTGCCCTCCCAGTTCAGTTACCACAGCTTGTATATCCTTAATGTAGCCCACATATCTCATTCACCCATGCTGCAATGGCCCTTCTCACTGCAGCAAAATCAAGTTGCTAATCCCCACTTCTTCATGGAAATGCCTCTGCTAATTGCAATTTATTTAACACAACATGGCTAGCTGAGAGAAATAAATTCATATCGTTGTGGTGACTTTAAGATTACTTTAAGATGACAACAGTTTGGTAAGTTCAAAAGGGTCAGAGCTGTAACATGGCAACTGCAAGAGCTTGCCCCAAACCACTGGAGCATCCTAGATTTACTTTTCTCCCCACAGGTACTTGGGAAATGCATTTGCTGGAAATTCACTAGTATTAGACCTGGAATTCAAGAAAATGGTAAATTTTACTAATGAGTATATGATAGGAACCTAATCATAATTCAGTACTTCTTTACATAACAAACCCGTGTAGCACCCAGAGCCAAAGGACAGCCACAGCCATGGCATCAGTATTAAAGCCTGTATTTGAAAGCAAGTACAGAAAACCACACTAAGGTAAACAGCAGCTCAGCTTTTGTTCACAGAAGATAAGTCATTCTGTTCTCTCCTCCCTTCCTCACACACATGCACGCATACCCAAATCATGCTTTTTATTCCTCAGAGCAAATTCTAAGTAGTGCTCACTAAAGAAACCTAAACCAAACAAAAAACCCTACCCCACACCTTGTTACCTATCATCTTTCTATGTATTTCTGAAACTAATATCTCCTGCAGAAAACATGTAAGGACAGGCATCACTGTGTCCTATCCTCACAGGACTACGTAACTCATGTTAAATAGCTGACCTCTCTATTTAATTTACAAAGCCCAGTTGCTAAGCAGGGCAGTGGAAGACAGGTTGTGTGACATGACACCTAGCACTAAAAACTACACAAAATTATGAAGTTCCCTAAGGACACAGAACCCCCACACCAATACTAAAATTACAGCTCTTCATAAAACATCACTCCAACCATCACTCTCTGGTACCTGAAGCTTTAATTGTCTAAATCCTTCCCAGCTTGACTCAAAACTTATCTTAAGGCATAGCAAGCTTTATCTTTCATTCCCTTCTCCACATCCTCAAATGTTATTTACCCAACTTGAAATGCAGTCAGCCATGTGGCTCAGATCTACCTCCACCTAGCAGTACCTCCTGCATGCACAGGGGCATTGCTCTTTTAGAGGATCAACTTGTAATTTCCCCTCTCATTACAATACACAAAGCCATTTTAATACTTGTTCACAAGATACACAGCAAGAGTTCAAGGAATTGCCTATCAATTCACAGTTATGAGGAGATGCCTTGCATTTAAGAGCCCGAGAATATTTTTTTCTTTTAAAATATAAACTTGATCTTCATTTACAGTCCATAATTTTGGATGTGCGTATCTCCCACTGACAAGATTCCATCTTCAGTGACACCAGATAAACTCTCAACTGTTATATACAGCTTGGAAAATAGAAGGAAAAATGAACAGGGATATATCTTCCCAGGAAATGGTCATTTCTCTTCCTCTTATGTGTCTTAAATGCAGGTGGGTATGAAACCACACAGAATGCTACCGGCTTTTGTTTCCCCTAGACTCATTTTCTGAAGTAATATTAGCACCGATACCCAAACACAGTCCCTTTCCAGACCTTAATATAGCACTGGTGAATTATTTCTATCTCACTTCCATCCTGCCTATTCCAGATAGTACTGTTAATTATTTATATATACACACATACATGTATATATGTGTCTGTGTGTATATATCTGTATATATATATACATATACACACACACACACACACACAGACACACTGCAGGCTTTTAAATACATGAGCTATGCTTTTTTTTTTTTAAGCTAAAGCTTCTAGTAACAGATAGAGTAGGCCAGTCCAGACACAATCTACAGATTAAGAAGTGCAGACAGCTACCAAACAGCAACATAGGAAACATCAATAGATCTTTTTAAAATATACAAGAAAACAAGTGAGAATACATAATATCAAGAACACTGATCTATTTAAACAATGTTTTAGACTCAAGTGAGTCTTCAATCAACGCTCCTTACATCAGCATCTCTTACACATACAAGAATAGATATACTGGAAGATTGGCGTGCTGTTTGCCACTTCAAGGGTTAGCTACGAAATCATTAGAATCAAAATCTGGCATTATTTTCCAGAAGTAATGCTACCTCCTTTTAAAAAATATAGCATCATAAGAATTATACTTACATGCACCTAGCGCACCTTAGTGATGGCCAGCAGCCAAGAGACTGCTTGGTATAAAACCTGCTGATCTTTACTTAAAAGTATTTCTTGCCGCATCCAAAAAAGAATGGGAAATACACTTAATTTTAGAGATTAAAACCTGCTGTTGATCTATGAATTTCAATGCTGGATGGAGTTACTACTGGTAAACAAGGCCTATTAACATCACGCAATTAAATTCTTTCACCATGCTACTCCTTGGTGTCTCCAAGCAGGGACTGACAGTTGAGTGGGTTGAAAAGAAATAAAACTGTCAAGACAAAACATCACTAGCTGATTGTTTTCTAAGAAACGTTTTGACTTCAACCTTGTTTCATGCATTAACTAGCTAATGCCAGTCCAGAATAGATTATAAATGTATGAGACAAAGCCACCAGCCATCTTCAACAAAACACGCTGCAAACTATTGGACAGCTCATGAAGTTGCTGTCAGATATTCAGGACCTCAACAACAGCCGTTAAACTCTCCAGAAGGCTGTCCCAATCTACAGCGTAGCATTATCCAAGTGCCTAACCACCACCTAAACGCATCTATTTACATGCACCACCATCTAAACCTCTTCAGAAATCTGCTGTATCGATGGTCACACTCCTACCGGTGCATGGCCAGCTCCTGGCGTAGCATTTATGTCCCTGCCTAGCGTAATCCTGACCGAGGCAGGCAGTGACAAGTCCATTTTGCCCTGTGTCCAATTCCCTCCCCTTTATCCAAACCCCTACTCCACAAGGCAGGCTTTGCACTGCCTTCCTGGATAAAAGGCAAGAGGTCATGAGGAAAAAACAACCCAAAAAGATGGCCGAAAGAGCAGTATTATGCAATAAGAGAAGAAATGCAATAATAACTCATCCTCTCCTGGAGACTTCTCATAACCCTTAGGGTCTGCAAGCTGGATTACAGCAAGTGCGACAGCCAGGCGGCTCCACGGCACGCCAAGGAGCCCCGTGGACAGCCTCCTCAGCCCCGGGCCTTCACGGGGGAAACAAAAAGGGGTGCTCACAGTCCAGGTGCTTCTTCTTGGGCCCCATCACTTCATGCGTGGTGGCTTTGCAGACGGCTCTGGCTACGGCTGATCCCGTAACGCTGTACTGAGCAGCTGCGATGCGATCTGTCAGCGTCTGACCCGACATCTTCGGCTGGCGTGCCTGCTGCTGCCTGCTCTGCAGGGGCGGAAAACACGGCAGGGGAAGGGGAGATTCCGGGTTTATCGCCGGTTGTTGTTACTGCCAAAGGTATCCGAAATACGTCCCCAGAAGGGTTTTCTTTCCGTTACCTAAGATATCCTAAAGGTCTTGGTCACAACGGAGCGCTGTGCTAGGGAGGATATATTGCCACAATGTTATTGTGTAACTGAAGCCTCACGGAGTGATCTGTGGAGTACTGAGAAATGCGGCGTACAACTATTACCATAAATTGGCTGAACTTACTTTTGGAGTAAAGTGGCTTAAGTGGGTAAGGTCCAAACGAAATGGTACTGGTAGCAATTACCTCGAGGTGCCATCGGAACAAGTTTCAGAAGATGATGCAAGTGCGTGTTATTAGCAAGCCGAAGAAAACAGTATGTACGGTCGATATTGAAGATTTGTGCATATGAAGTGATAACTGGATTGTGTTGCATACAAAGACATACGGCACCACTTTCATTTATTATGCCAGGAGCAGAACACTGACAAGCGATTGTGGTCTGTGGCAGTATGAAACAGTTTTTTGACTATTTTTTTTTTTTTTCTCCCTAATAACCAAGAGATTTTGAAGTCCTAGGTAGTCTGAAAACTTGGGAATCCCGCTGAAACAATGTTCAAAAGTTCAAGTTACCATTTCTATGGAAAATCTCTTCCAAAATGACTGTTCAAAAGGTGCTTGTGTCCATTGAAGTTCGAATTTTCAGGCTCTTGATATTGGTTAAACCTTCATTTTGCAGACTGGATAGAGTCGTTTGGATTTCAAGATTCAAATGTTTTCTCAAATGCAGTGTTTGAATATGGAGAGGGATTCCATTTCAAAAAAGATGTAAAGCACATGTTGCTAATGGCTAGCAATAAGCGTTAGAAGTCTGCAAACTCTGAATGTTCCCGTAAGTGAGACTCTCATATTCTGATAGTGAGAATGTGTCGGTGCTTCTCAGCTCTACTCAGTAATGAATAGCAAATGAATAAATGCTGGAGCTGCACAGAAAGATAACACTGTGTTCTTTAGCATTACTATAGTCGATTGTTCAAGTACAGACACATTTTAGTAATATTTAGAAATTGTGTTTCATTTACCACAGAAATGTTAACTTCTATTCCTAGAAATTCATCATTAACGGGGTGCTGTGGGGGGAGCTGGAAGCATGTCTTAGCAGAGGCACACAGTTTTTCCTCTGAACTTCACGGTCAGTTATTGGGGTCATAGTGCCAATTGATTTCAAAGGAAAGAAACAGTTGGAATCTACAGATACTTCATGTTCCATTACTGACATTAAGAGTGACTCTGAACTCTTCTTGTCAGGAGTTTAGAATGGCTTGAGTTTCAAAAAGACAGACGGCTTCTTTTTAACAAGAAAAAAAATTACACAAACTGGTTTGGGGTTTGCTGATTCCACCCAGCAGAAATTTAGAGTAGCTTTACTTGCTGCATGCAAAATAGTTTTCAACTTTATGCTAGGCAAAGTATTCAATTAGTGATGCAACTTTTTATTAATATCTAGTGTACATCTTCAGTGTGAAGGTCTCTATACCTTCTGAACTAGTCCATATTGTTACCAGCAGTTTCTGTCACTGAGATTCCTGGCTAAGTCACCAAAAACTATGATTGTTAATAGCTCATTTTATATCTCTATATTGTCAAATATTTCAGCAAAAGATGTCAGACAATTTGTACTATTGCCGTAAAATTTATGTTTTATAAACTGAATTTAAATGCAAAAAATAAAGACCATTTTGGTTATAAGCCCGACGGTGGTCAGGTCATGATCTGGAGTATGCAAAGGAACAAACTGCAATTACAGAAGCATTTTTAAGATATTATCTGCCATTACTTGCATATTCAGCAACAAATAACCAGTGTCATGAATAAAAAACAATATGAAAATTTTGCTTCTTTAGATCTGTATCATGTTTGGTCAGTACAGGCCTACATGGGACTCTATTTCTTCTTCAGGTCTGTGGACAGACTTCCATTAACTGCCCTACACTAAGATTTTGTTGAGCAAAACCAGGATCACTTGACCCTGAGAGATTCAAGAGGTATTTCAGACAAACCTCATTCTCAAGAAGCATGTCGTCCAAATTTTTGATACATACTGATCTTTCTGAAAACCTGAAGTGCTTTAGGAGGATGAGAAAAGAAAGTGACATCTGTACTCTTAAAATTCAGAGTAAATGGATCTGATCTACTGAAGCTGTATAGCTTTTGGATGTAAAAACAGGCACCAACTGCCCCAAAAATAATCCAACCCCACAAAACAGGAGTTTGGGGTTTTAATGAAAGCCACACAGGAAATAGGAACCTTCTTGAATAAGGAGAGCCTTTGGATGGAGCTGCCCAGGCCTAAATAGATAGGGGCTTGGGGTTACTATTTGGCAAGGTAGTTTTAGACTCAGTCCTGAGAAGTCACCTGGTGTGCTGGCTCTGCGAAACCCAGGTTCACAGCTTGACTGGTGGGATGCACCAGGAGGTCTAGATTAGGGCCATGTAAGCATCTGGAAAGGGTTTTTGTTATTAAGAATAACACAGAATTGTGGGGGTTTTTCTTGACTGTAACTGTGTTTTCAACTTCATAATGAAGACCCTAAAGGAGAGAAGATCTATTAATGACAAGCGGAGCAGACAGACATTTTGAGACAAATGCTCAAAGATGTCTTAACTGAATTTGAATTGAGAAAAAAGAGTCAGTCTGTGTTAATCTCACATTCAGGCACCCACGTGGAGGAAAGGAGGCATGTCTAGAGGCTGATTCATCATACCTCAAACCTGAATTCTTCACCAGGGATGCCAGTGTCTCAGTGGATGTAAACCATGTAGGACTCTGTTTCATGCACTTTAATTTAGGGTTTTCTCACCATATTTCTGCCTTTTTTGTTTGTTTTTCAGTTTTTCCTCTCAGGCCTTCCAGTTCTTTGAAAGGCCAGCTTCGATGCCCTTTCCTCCTGCCTTCACAGCCACGCAGAGGTTCAGACCCTCGTCCTGTTTATGCCTGAGCCAGCACCAGGCCCAGCATTGTTGCTCTGCTTCTCCCTCTTGCTCTTAGGGCCAGTGGTACAAACAGAGCTCCTGGAAAGGCTGTCTGTAACCATAGTGATAGCAGCAGTCCTGAACAGATCTGTTTAGCTCTGAGAAGGGGGAGAAAAGGACTTTTCAAAGCAGGAGCATCCTCCTGACTTTGTATCAGGTTTGTGGAGTCAGACAGGTAGCAGTATTCTCCCTCTATGGCACCTGAAGCAGAAGTTGCAAAACACCAGTAAATGCCCAAATTATGAAATATCCAGGAGTTTCTATGTTTATTCTGTTAAACAAACCCTCATTGCTTGGTCTTGTGTGGCTTGTATCCACAACAATTCATTCAGCCTCTGTACTCACCCGCCTCAATGGCAGCTGTTCCAGAAGTTCCTTTGGTTACTGTGATAGAAACATCAATGAGAAATTAAAGCACTCTGTCAATTTTCCAGTCAGAATGATGGCCCGAGAAGGACGTGGCCTGAATGTACTCGTACATCCCAAGTAAATTATTCATTAAATTTTGGGGAACCACTTGAATTACTGAATCTAAGAGAATAACAATACACAGTGGTAAGGGTACATACTCAACTTCCCATAGGAAATGCATTTTTTGTGTGTTTGAAGAACTTAAAAAATTAAAAAGATAATTTAGATAAGGGAGAGAATTAATGAGAGAGAAAGTTATACAAAGACTAGCTAACAGTCTCTTTTACTGGTCACTAGTCCATGTCAAACCAAGGTCATGTTCTGCAGAATATGGACCGATTGGTATATTGCAGAATTGATCATTATAGAAAGGTGGTAGCTGACACATGTTGTGCTATTCTGTACAGAGCAACCAGCGGTGTTCCTCCCCCTCATCCAGCATGCTGGTTCCTACAAGGACAACCTTAAAATCTGTATAGTCTTAGAGACCTCTGTTGTCCGATGCATTAGTGGACCCCAGCCATCCACATCACAGGGATAACCTTTCTGAGTAGCTTTTAGATTGGGTCTAGCAATAATGCCAAGGTTAATAGACCAGAAGTGGGATAGGTGGACTCACATATCAGAAGTGGGACAAAAGTCCTGTAATCATGAAAGTCAGTACCCATGAAACTCCTCACTATTTGGTATTGATTTTGGTCATTAATTTTATGCTTTTGGTAGAGCCACCAATGCGAAAGTCTGGAGTTCTGAAGTGTATTGCTTATCTACATAATGGAATTAGGCTTAATTTTCTTTTTTTTACCTTTTCTTTTATACTGAGTACTAATCTTATTATACAGATTTATTTTAACAAGTTGGTGTACCAAAAGCTGCTTCTACAGGTAATGTGTATTCTAATATATTCAGTGTTGAAATAGCAACTTTATATTGATATTAAACTGATGTGAGAATTAATTTAAGAAAGTCCGCAGGTCATCTTAAATACAAGTATTTAATATTCCATTGAAGCTGCTGATAGTGGGAAGGGGAACATCTGACAAACAATTTAGGTGAAGTCATGCTAGGCTTCACAGACATTAGCATGAAACAGATTTGCAGGAGTATACAGAAACAGATAATTTACCACTAATTGACTTTTAAAATTTATTACTCATTGACAAATTGACAGCCCTGTCT
Organism: Athene cunicularia; assembly: GCF_003259725.1. Lineage (NCBI taxonomy): Eukaryota > Metazoa > Chordata > Aves > Strigiformes > Strigidae > Athene > Athene cunicularia. Next base: position 38,047,223 of record NW_020799097.1, read on the forward strand.
TTGAACACAAAGTAACTCTGAAGGCATTGATCACAGCTGCATCATTTCCTCGAAGAGGGAAAGATGCTGCCTGAAATAAAGGCCAAATTTGATTTCTCCATGTGCCATATTTAACAAGAATTTGTCATCCATGGAACAGACAACAGACTTTTAACCTACCTTGGCTTCGTGCTAATTAAATTTTTCTGTCCAAGCAAAACCAACTTTTTTCAGTAAAGATGCATTATTTTGTTATTCATACTGACAAAGTGCTGGCATTTTGCTGTCAGTGGTGAATTGCTGTTGTATTCATAAGTGCAATGATTGTATAATTGTAGTAATTGTATTTTAATACAATAGTGGTTGTACCCTGGCTATGGCCATAGTGTACAGAACCAGGGACGCTTCACCGACTTCCACTTGTCCAGCTTCTGTTTGCACTGCCAGTGCAAGCATTAGCTTACATGCTGTAGCTTACATTGAGGGGAAGCAGCGCAAATGATGCAAACTATGGCTGAGAAGCAGTTAGCCACAATCTGCAAAGGAGAAAACTTCTCTATATTCTTCCAAAAAGAAAAAGCTGTCAAGAGAAGGCAAATTAATTTCTTTGCTGTGCTAAATTAGTAAAGCATAGCTGCTGTCCTGAAGCCTAAGCCTGGTCTCTCACCTACTTGTCCAGCTCTTGTCAGCAAATCTAGGCAGCAAACTGTCCGCTTCGGCAAAAGGGGGGCTGCTGTTAAATAGTAACTTTAACATGCTGAATGCATTTTGGTAAATCATGTGTACTTACAAAACGTTTTTGTTTTGTATGTTGTGCAGTATCTGCAGGAGCTAATGGAACAGAGAGTGTTAAGCAAAAGCTACTCAGACAGCGGGCCTTCAGTCAAGGCCTGGAAGGACAACCCACCTCCTGTTCAAGAGCTCTGCCAGGTGACGTGAACTGTTTATTTGAGCTTTTTGGCACCCTAGAAGCAGGTTTTAACCAAATAAGAACTTAGTGCATTGTAGAAAGAAGCTGAACTACAAGAAAGAGGTTGCTGGGGTTCAGCATCATGCCTTTTCCTCACCATCGGTAGTGTGGTACCCTCCCTCCTTCGGGACTGAACTCTCAACCACATACTGCATGCCCCGTCTGCTGCTGCTCTAGGCTCAGAAATACACAGCAGTACAGTAAAGTGACAGCAAAGTATTGTCAAAGTCTGCAAAGAAATTTCTGAAGTTATAATTTCAGTGACAGGTTTCTTCAGCATAGGTTCAATAGATGTCAGATACATGTCAAAGAGAAGTAAAATTTTCAACCCAGAGGGTAGAATAAGTTTTAAGCAAAAAAAGATAAGCACATATTTAGTAGGGGAGGGAGATTATGAATTGTAGTACCTTATGATCAAATATGACCCCTGTTCATAAAGAAAAGAAGCTGAATTAGGCAATTAGGTACATGAATGTATGCTAAAACTTATATATGCAGATATGTATATCACAGTGATTTTTTTTCAATGTTCTTAGTAATACTTAATCCCTAATCTTTTAATATTTCTGGTATTTTCAGTGTACATCATAATTTTGCTAAGGCCTCTTGAGCATAAAGCTCAGTCTGCTAATGTAAGACCAAATTCTTCAGCTATGCTTTTGAAGTGGCAGTGTGTTGTATGGCTTGGTATGTTCTCACTTCCTACTCTTCCAAGCTTGAAGTTGCTCTAACTGAATCTGTCCACCCACAGGAGTACACTTTTGATTGTACTGGCCTCCAGTGGCAACCTAAAGGGCCATTTCGGTCGTGGGATGCAGTCAGTCAACTCCTTCTCCTTGACTTCATGCATTATACGTTTAATTGGTCTTGCACAATGTTGACTGTGTCACAACAGTATGAAGGATTAAGCCCTTTTGATTTTGGATTGCTTGGTAAACTGGGATCATTACCAACACTTTAATACAGTCAAGTGCATATATCTAGAAGCAGATCATGCAAGATTACTTGCTAGAAAGCTTTTACTCTGAAAAAGGATTCGGGGTCATAGTAGACAACATATTTGAAGTTCCAATGTGATGCTACGTGGAAAGACCTGGTCAGACTTATGATTTTATAATCAGATACCACCAGCAGGACTGGGGTATGATTTTCATTTCTATATATGGCATGGATGACACTGGCACTACAAAACTGCGTGGATTCTGATTTTCATGTCCTCTTTAAAAAATTTTGAGAAAATGGACTAGAGTGTTAGGAGGCTCTTTCTGTCCTCTTGATAGAGGGTTCCATGTATCCCCTCATGATAGACATATGGACCATGGCTGTAGGCTGCTTTCCATGAAGGGGAAGAATTTTTCTACTTCTCCAAATTAGCGATATCATTTTAGAAAAGAGTAAGCAGAAGAGTGCAAATAATTTTCTTTGCCAGAAGCATCTATAGAGGTAGAATTTTATTTCTGGCATTTTTTTCTGCCCAGCTGTAGATATTCCTACTACTTCTGTAGACAGAGATGCATCCTTTTGCACAGGATGGTTGGTTCAAGCTACCTCCAAGGCAAAAGAGAGACTTTCAAGGACAGGACTGTACTCAGACTGTTTGTAATCTCTAGTCCTGACACAGAGAACTATAATGAACAGTGACAAATGTAAGCTTCCCTGCCCATTCCTTAGCTCATTGTGCAGCCTGATAATGACAATTTGCTTGAAAAAAAATGTGTATTCCAGCACAGGAGGAGAATTGGCCACTCCTGTGTTTGCACACACCCCATACAGGTGAATATTTGGCATAGGCATTGCCCAGTCCAACTCTGGTGCTTGCTGCTGCTCTTCCTCCAGCAGTTCTATCCAGTTCACATAATGGGGCCCTGTTTGCTTGCTTATGGGACATTCCCCGTTTATTTTCTTGTATCTTCTGGATATGGGATGATTTTCTCACTTCATCAAAGCTGCTTATACTTGAATAGAAATCCAGAGAAGCAGTCCTCAACTTCTTGAAAATCAGGACTATAAAATGGATTTGACACTGGGTAGACAGATGAGTTCATTTTATTCTCAAGACCATGATAGGAATGTATCCTGTTAGACTATCACAAGAAAGCAAATTTCTATAGAAGGTGCAGGACCTGACTTTAGTAAGTAAACTAAAATATTGCTTGAAGAAAATGCTTCAAAGTTGATTTTTCCTTGAGTTTTGTCCAGTTGGGTAAGAACAATGTTGACTGCTCAAAATATATAAAAATATATGAAATACAAGAAGAGGTGTTTAAACATCATCTTTAACTAAAGCAAACTGTTTATGCTGCTGCTGTACAGTACTCACTCTAAGAAGAAAACAATTACCTATTAATTACTTTGTGTTCAGAAAAAGAGCCAAACATTTCCTGATGCCATGTTCAGTTCAGCCTATGAGAAGAATGAGCCCGGTGTTATTGAGATTTTTCAGTCTTTGTTTAGCTATCTGATGAGACAGCCTGTTTTCTAGAAGTGCTGAGTGCCAGCGCTTGCCTTGGAAGTGGTGGTACTATGAGTATCTTGCAGCTCTGGAAAGTGGTGCTATTTTTTTTAAGATCCAAAGATTGACATGAGTAAGTTACTGACCCTGTCTCAGATTAGAAATAATGTATGCGGGAGCTAATATTATGCTAAATTTGTGGGGAAGTAGGGAATTCAAAGCTAGAACTACAAAATGCGATGCTACTAAGCATGCACATTTGCATATGTAGCATGCACGGTTTAATCAAGAAATGCTTCTTCCAGTGGGCAGAATGGTGAAAATGATCTTTAGGAGGAACTGTGATAAGGCAAGTGGCTTGATAACCAGAAAAGGAAAGCACAGTAGGGCCCACAAGAGAGAGGGAGGCTAAAGATGATTACAAATTATTTTGCTTGAAAGAGAGGAACAGCCTCTAGAAGCAAACATGGATCAAGACCAAGATGTGGAGAGGGATTGCCTATCTGACCATTTTTACTGGGCTACTTGTTCATATCCCTAGGTATGTAATTAAGTGCCTATATGGAAGACTTCAGACTAAAATAATAACTTATCCAGATCTAGCATGAGTCTCATTTCTGTTTGTTGCTAATAGTAAAATTATGGCCATTACTGAATAGCATTAATTGTTGACATTTTTTGCTTCACAATGTACTATGCTTTAGTCTTCATTTCTATGGCGTCTTCCATTCATAGAACTCCAAGTACTTCACAAATGCTAATTTAACCTCCTGACTTCACTGTGTGGAAGGTAAGTATTATTACTCCCGGGGACCACGTTCTTTTTATGTCGAGGAAGTGCTTACTAGATTGCTGGCACTGCTAGAGACCTTCTATAATAAGCTGTTTGTGGTGCTAGAGACCTAAGGAGCAAAACCAATAAAGGGCTATCTTTGTTCAGTGTGAAACAATTCTGCTAGTAAGTCTCTAAGCAGTAAGGTTAAAAATGAGCAGGGAAATGCAGCTCAGTGGAAAAAAGAATTTTAAAAAGACACGTCAAGGATGTCATACAGAAAATACATATGCCATGTTATATTCCATTTAAATTTTGGTGTACAAACAGTATGAATAAGCACATGGATGCACATGTGTGGCTTTCAGCTGTGTAAATGGCAATTAATGAGTCTTACGGCTGTACTTAACAGTGGAGAATATGGAAGCTTATCCTTTTGCATCTTTTTTTTTTTTTTTTTTTTTTTTTGCATTTTCAGTGTCAGACTTGCCAGATCAGGGCAGAATGCTCAGTATTTGCGGGTGTTTCATCTTGATGAGTTTGAGTGGGACTATTGTAGAGGGAGGCTAACCCACTGCATAATGCTAACATATTTATATTTGTATGTCTTTTCAATAATTAACGATATGCATTTATGTCTCTTCAGTAAGCATTCATAGGAGTAAAAAGCCTTTTCTGCATGTCTGGATTAGATGCTGCTTTTTGTTTACACTGAATTTCACTGGAATTTTAAAGCTATTTGATAACTACTCATGAAAAAGACAGAAGGTGCATACCATTCCTTTAAACCTCCAACGTATGCATTTTATATACATTAATAGTAGTATCGTTAAAGAAATTAATTTTTCAGTAGAGATGAACTGTTCTTTCTCTCTCAAGACTGACGTTGGAGGGTTCACTGAATCCATTATGAAAGTTTTATATTCAGAATGCCTGACAGTCATTCTGATCTCAAATAATGACTTTGGAATAGATGTAATGAAGTGGAATAACTCATTTAGACTGCATCTTGTCAACATCATTATTAATTTAAACCACCCATTTTTGAAGATTAAAAGTAGCTGTTGATGATCTACATTAGCAAACAAAGAACTGATCGGGATAGTGGGGCTGGATTTCTGGTCTGCTGCTGCCCCTTCATGCCACTCCTGGCTCATAAAGGATCTGGAAACCTACCAGGATCATCCCATAAGTATTTCTACTGGCATAAAACCAATATGTGGATGTCTGTTTCCAGCCCTTGGGTAGACAAGATGGCTGATGTCAACCATGAATGACAGTAATGGGGACACTGCAGCCCTTCATCATGGTTTTTCTAACCTATATCAGGCACCAAAGCGAATTTTAATGGTCACTGCAGTGCATCAAGTAGGCCATAGCTCAGCCGTACTGATGAAGCTAGGCCTAAATTATGTGGTAAACCTTTATTTAAAATGCCAAAGCAGTTTGCAGAGTTAATTCAAACTGTTAGAGATTACCATAGCATTTGGACAGTTTGGATGATATGAGACAATGCAGGAATGCCCCTGTGTGCCCTGGTTTTCAGGGTGTTGGTTCTTCACTGCACTCAGACATCCTTGAAATGTTGTTGAACTGCCTCAAAAAATTCTGAAGGAAGAAAAAGAAGTTTGCTCCTGTATCACTAGCTCACAAATTGGGAAAAACAGAACCAGAACTCTTCACGTTTACTTTTCTCTTGTGCACTGGCAGCAAAAGATCATGAGGTAACACCTCTTTACCCAAATAAATCAGATGCAGACATCCCTTGCACACTTCCAATTCTCTGCACTAGTTAACTTGAAGATTTAATGTCTGATTGCCTTGTTTTACAACTCAGCTACGCTTTGGCCCAGTATTTCTGTAGAAAGTTTTCATATAGATGGTTTACGAGAGCATGGGATGTAAGGGGAGGGTACATACAAGTATAGAATATAAAATGTTAAAATTTAACAGATTTTCTGTGTGTGTGTGTGTCCTATGTAAAAGAACAACCTGGGTCTTAAAGGCTTCATTCACAATCAGTGGTCTGAATTACAATAAGTTTAAGACCTAACACAAAGGCTCTATAAGAATGACTTGATTCTTCTGAGACAGAGGGGGCTTAAGGAAGACAGAACTTTTTCATGAAAATCAAGCAAATTCTCTTTACAACGCAAAATCCCCCACAAATGCAGGAATCCAAAGGACACAGGTACAATAATGTTTTTTAATTACAGTTTTGTTGTTTGCATTGCTGTAGAGGTTTATCAGAACTTTCAGAAATTTCTCTATTCACGACTTCATGGTCTGGAAGTTGGGTTTAATTGTAAGCTTTGTTGTCAACCCAGACACACAAAGCTAAAAATCCTCCCTGAAATTCACTGAGCCATCTTTAAGTTTTGTACTGAAGTTTGCTGATTTTGAACAATTGGATGAGGTGGCTTCTTCACAATGCTAAGCACCATGAGTCCATAAACCTGGTTCTGGCTCATGTTTAATCCACAGCAACAAGATACTTCTTCAAGTACCTTAGGGGAAAATGATATAGGTCAAGTGCATATGCATCTTCATGTTGTGGGGTTTTAAAAGCAAGGATAACTAAGCATTTCTTTTCCATGTAACATACATAGCAAATAAAGAATTAGAAAATATTTCTTAGTGGCTTTGGATATATTCCAACTTGGGTCATTATAATTCTGTTATCCCAAAATGACAATACTAAATTACAAAAATTCACAGTAAAGAAATTAAAATGAGGTGTCCTTGAAACAATAATAAAAACTGCAGTGAACCTGCTTCAAGCACCCACTCAAGGGACAAGTAAGAAACCAGCTACTTAGCATTGAATGATCTAAAAAAGATGAGTTGAGTCATACTTAGCTAGAAATCAGTTGAGGATACTTCAGGGATAATTTCCTGAGAGGAGGTTACCTAAACAAGGAATGCTTTCATGTTGCTTTTTACAGTACTTAGCATTATCCTGAAAAGAGTAAACAATGTGAAATTTTCTTAGAAAAATATTTGCTGGGGAAAAAAAAAAGAGTAAAAATTGAAAATAATCTAGACACCTAGTAAAAGGGAAAACACAAGATCATAGCAGAAACATTGCTCTCCAGTTTTCACTCAGAAGGGTGATGTCCTTGGTTTTGGTTGTTTCTATAGTCTATAACCTTCTTCAAAGTTAGATGTGGTTTTAGTTCTCATTTGCACTCCTGTCATCATTACAGCAGAGTACATTGTGCTGGCAATACCACAAATTCAAAGAGATGGAGATCTAGTTCTAGGAATGGGATTTATTTGTTGAAATGTGGACATCTGAGCTATTTATCTGCTTTCTAGCCAAGAAATGGCAATTCTGAGGTAAAATCCATCTTATTATAAGATAGATATCTTCATAAAGATTACACGAATCACACATATTTCTCTCCCTTGACAATAAAGGAAAGCCAGGTAATGAGCTCACACACAAATATTTATGCCATGGGCATCTAAAGTGACCTAAGATGAATCTTAGACCCAGCTTCACCAATTTAATTTAAACTCAATGGCCTTTACTCCCCTGTTAACACTGTTATCCTTGAATGAATGATGTGAAGCAGAGCCAATGGAATAGGACACTTGACAAATATTAACTCTGGAAACCACATAACATACTGGAAACTCTCCAGTGTCTTTGTCTGCTTCTGCCAGGATTTCAAGAGTGTCACCCGTTCCCTATAGCTGACAATTTCAGAGGTCGCTGAAGTGCAGGATGAACACCTGGTCTTCCGCAGTAGTAAGAGCTCCAGGCTGTATCAAAGGTCACAAAACCTGAGACCTGCTGAGATGCTGAAAATACTTCAGATCATCCCTCTTTGCAGTCCTATTTTAAAAGGAAAAGAGATTTTAGAGGGGGTGAGATTAGAGCTCTTCAGAAATCCTGAGTAAATGGGCTTTAATATTCTTCCCTGAAACTGAGTGGGAGAGGTGGGGAATGAGAAGGGAAAGGAAATTCCCACTGTTTCGCAGACGCAGATGGAGGAGGAACAGGACATCTGCTCCTCCAGCGGGCTGCACTAGTGACTGCTTCCCTGAAAGAGACTATCAGGAGGGTTTCTGACCTATTTGTGCCATGTCCTTTTATCTCCTGCTACTTACATGACCCAGTAATACTTAAACAGAGAAAGTTACTGTGATCTATTCAGCTGTCTACATACCTGTTTCAGGGACTGCCCTCTTGCACTGCTCAGGCACCCCACAGGCTAATCCTCACCCTGTCCATGCTGCTGTGTAGCACGGGTAAAAGGGGTTTACTTTAATATTACCATCCCATTCCCTCAGCATGTCATCTTCAATATGACATATTTTACTCGAAACACAATATTAATATCTTCATCCAGTGTAAATCAGAGGTATTATCTCAGGAGAAGAAACTGTCCTCAAAAATTGGAAAAGATGCTCTGTACTGTTGTACCCAGTTCAGTGACACTTAGACTCAGTGGCAGCTCTAGTGCCTTTTAGCTAGCGGGGTTGTCAGAAGAAACAGTGAGAGGCTCTGTGTGTGTGCATGTGCACAACTGCAAACAAGCACACATGACACGACAGAGATTTTAGAGATCACGATCATGCAAAACAAGAAGGCACCACAACACATGGGAAGTATATAAAGATGTGCCCACACAGTAGCCCTCAGTGCTTGTTTTAAGCTCGTATAAACTTGGGAAAAAAACTTTCCTTGAAGAAATGAATTTAATTTGCTTATATATGTAAGCACCAGGGAAGCAACTGGTAAGAAAGATGCAGCCACTGTGTGTATCTACTGAGAAGTTCCTCATTGTGGAAGGTGAGCACTGACTATGGGACCATGAAGGAAATAAGTTATTCTTTGATGTGTATAAAAGTTTTAGAGTTTGAATCTAAGAAAGCATCCTGAATATACTTAGATTTCCCTTCCCCGGTTTTTGAACTTGCATAGAAGTGGCAGACATAGATCATCACAACATATACTGCTCCAAAATTCTTGCAACAAATAGCTAATGCATAATCTTTCAGAACTGAAAATAGTCTTAATTTCATTTAATGTTTCTCTCTATGATTCAGTACCTTCTGTGACTTCAGGATGCATTTGATTGCTGACAAATATTCATATATTTCTTGTATTTAGTTCTTTAGTTTAAAAAAGCAATGCTTTCACTTCCAGGTGATTTAGTAAATATTATCTACCTTCTGACAATTTTTTTTTAATATACTAACATGATTAATAAGGTACATATTTCAGATTACCATGTCATGTTTCTATAATAAAACAAACTTGCATTTGATCACCAGCTAGCCGGCATTCTTGCTGCAGGTTTTGAAGTCACAGCTAGACATAATACTAATTCTACTATCCAAAACCAATCATGGAACAATTTACCACCCTAAACATTGAATTCAGCCCTATCTGTACACACATGGGAGATGCTATCTTTTTTTTTTTAATTAAAAATCTGTAAGACCAAGGAACAGAGTTAAATATGACATTGATTTTATATGCTTGCGTTCTGGCTCACTTGTGATAGCAGCAGAGCATGCCAGGCAATGCTTGTTTAACATGATTTACATAGCTATTCTTCCTGAGTTTTTCACCTAAAATCCAACTCATTCTGTCATTGGTAGGACAAAATATCAAAAATATAAATCAGTACAGTTGTTAAGATAAGGGTATATATATATTTGAAGAGTTAAAATAAACTATAATTTAATTCAGAGGGCTAACAATCATAAAGGCTAAATCCTATTTGCCTTACTTATACGAGTTACTATATTGCAGTGAGATTAGTCACCTAACATAAGTAGGAGTTGGTTCTGTAACAAATCTGCAAACACACAAAAAATTGAGTTAATCTTGAAATACCATTTTTAGCTTGCTCTCATTGTGTCTCTTTAATATTATAGAGGTCTCCTAGTAGTGACAGTTTTAACCTTGGCTCTCTTGCTTTTTGAGAGATGAAGTCAGCCCTTCATCTGAATGTTATTTTCATAGTTTAATATCCTCATTGGTTTTACTTGAAAGATAGGCTAAAAAAATGAATAATAAATTTGATGAAAGCTGGTTAAAGAAAGCATTGCATTGAATCTGGATTGCTCCCAGCTGTCTTAATTGAACAAAGGGAAAGTTTCCAAATACACCTTCTGTATTGGCTGACTGCCTTAAAAGTTCTCTGAAGCTAAGAAGTCCTTCCTCTCCAAATTAAAACATATACTGTAAAAAAACACCAAACTATTAAAATCTGTTCTATGAAGTTAGACCAGAAGTAATATAAACCAAATCATTTCATTACAAGTTGGCATCAGAATTAAGCTATATCATGTTTTGGTGTTGGAGATGTTGGAATAGGTAACAGGGTTTAATTTTGCATATGGATAAAAACCCTGGGTTTTAAAAGCAAAAAGTCCTGGTCTTATCTTGGTAGATGTAAATCAGTAAAAGGACCAGCACAATTTCCTAGTGATGTGGAAGTCAGTCTGCAAGGCCTGGCCCCAAACTGAAACAGGGGCTCCTGATACCTGGAAGCTGTTGAAGAGAGCTGACTGGTGGCAGTAGATGGGAGCTTGGATTATTTTACCATCTAGAGAAAAGATAAACCTGAAATGCGGTGTTTCATTGAGCCACATCATCCCTTCGATATGTTATACTGTGGTCTGTTGTGGCCACAGATCCGCATAGCCTGGTTTTCTAGCAGCAGCTGAAGGGCGATGTGGTAGGTAGGTTGCAGACTATCAGTGAAAAAAATCCCAGACTTATTATGTTGGTGCTTTCTGACAATGGGATGGCATTTCTGCATCCTAAAACTCCCTCTGGTGATGGGAAAGGCCCGTGGGAGAGGGAAAATGAAGCTAGTGGTGGCAAAGCCTTACAAGGACTTTTCCTGGGGTAGAGGAACAGCAGCACAGTGGTTGTTAGCAGTTGTTAGCATCCCTCCGCCACGTGTATTTTGAAACATGATATCTTTACGTTGGTTAGCAAAAATCCCTTTAAAATCAGCACATTCTAGTTTTGCCTGTTATGGCACTTCTGGGGTGCAGTCTGCCAAAACCCATCGGTGGGATGTCAGGGTCCTTATGGAGATTGCTCTGTAACACTGTGAAAGCGAGACTTGTGTAATTGAAGGCAGCAGTTTGTATGTCGTGTGTAACAGCCTGTGATCCCACCATCAGACCAAAGATTTTTCCATATGGAAAGTACAACAGCATCTCCAGAGCAGCAGAAACATGTGATTTTCATAGTAAATAAGCCTGAGCAGAGGAAGGCAGCACAAAAAGTACATCTTTAAAACAAAGGGACATTATTGATTATTATCTGTACATTATATTTCAGTCTTCTCACAACAGCTGTCTGGCTTATCTTCTCTATACATAATTCCCTGTACTTGTCACATAAATTGCAAGATCATGGGAATTGTTATTTGCCATTGGATGTATGGCAATTACACACAAATTATACTAAAAAATAAGTATATATAGAATTTAGTATGCCGAGGCATGAAATAAAAGTACGTTAATGTTTTTAAAGACCTATTTGGCATCTTAAAATTTAGGAAGTGCCAAAATCAGAATAACTTGAATTTAGTTCACTTGTAAGTACAGTTAATACTATACCTAATGACACAGTCACATCCTTTTCCCACAGCACTCCTGCCTCATTTTTTCTAGAGGATGGACAGACCTCACTGAGGGAGAAGCTCATCAAATATTCCACTTTCAGTAAACTCAAGCCTTACTCACACATTGTTAACACAATTATTCAAATCCTCTATTGAATTATTAATCTCCTCATGAGATTTACTATGATGATCTCTTTGCAGTATTATCACTGCTTACCAACATTAATTAATGTATCCCTACAGCTCTGTTTTGAAGTTACTCTTCCCTCAATTTTATTCCCAGAGACCTGAGACAGAGACCTGAAGAACAGATGTTAAACCCAGAATTATCAAGTATTATCTAAATATGGGTGCCCAATTTTAGAAGCTCAGAGCCTGATTTTTTCCATGTGTTCAGATTGAAGCTAGCAATTTTAAGTGCAGCTGTGAATGTTCAGCCTTTTTCTAATTTAGACCCAGATGTCTCCCGTTGGGCTACACGAAAATGAAAAATGACAGAGGCAGGGATAGCATCAATCTCTCCAGGGCAGCATTCAATTGCCTGCGGTCCCCTGCCTCATTTGCTGCACATTTTGTAACTTCTGGAGCTAGTGGAGCAGGAGTCACACTGACAACAGCTAGACTAGCTACATGACCCTGAAAACCTCTTTAATTGTGTGATTGCATATAATTTTCTTTCCAGTTATTTCTGCTTGTTCAGTGCAGAGGAAGAGCAATCTTCAGAAAAAACACCATAATGCAAACAGGCCAAGTTGCACATGAGCCTTCACTCTAGCATTTCCTGACTAATTGAGAGCCTGACTGCAAACTCTGTTTTCTTTTACTGCATGATACCTAAGCCTTCTCTAGTACATCAACGCACCAACACCCTGGGGGCATCTTCGTGCAAAATATTAAAATTATTTCTTAATAAAAGGCCTTTTTCTTTTTTTCAGTGTTATGCTCTGGAGAGGAACAGTCTTGTGGTGAAAGCTTAGGGCAAGGAAAGGGGAAATTTAGTTCTAGAATCAGTTCTGCTATAGACTTTCTTAGTGACCTTGGGCAACCTTATCCTTGCTGTCACTCTCTTTCATCATCTTGAGGCTAGGACTAGCACAAGGTCTGCTTCAGGGCAGTTTTGTGGAGCTCGACTCATTATTCGTGGTAGAAGGTCAGATCCTCAGGTGGAACGTGCTAGGCAAGTGTGAAGTATTATGCAACAGCATGCTGCAATAGAAGTGTCAAACACATAGTGGTGTTATGAAATACTAATAGTAGTATAATCGTGTTAGGAGAAAAGCCTTTAGAAGTTGTATACCTGATATACAAGATATCTTTATTAATATCACTATTTCTCCTTGTCCTGACCATGATGATTAGGTACCAGTCCTCTGATGGTTAATACAAAATGTCCAGCATCACTGCCTGTCCTCAGAGCTGTGTTTACCCCGAACACCAAGTACAGCTTGCCTTTAACTGGGATGACACGGAGTCTGAACAGAATTTCACTGTGGTTTTATGTATTAAATATCCTGCTTCTGGAAATTTCTTTACCTTTTCCATTTACTGCTACAGCCTTAGCTTTGTCAGCCTCATAGGAATCTTAGCTACAGGAGCCTGGCCCCACATATTCCATTTTTCTATGAGAGTCCAACTTTAGTTGAAAAATGTAGCTATGTGATTGCATCTGAGAGACTTCTGTAAGCACATTCACCTGACTTTCCAAGTACTGTTAAGCAGTGCAAAATACAGATAAATAATATTTAAAAAGGATTGAGAACAAGCTAAATGAAGCATTTTAGAATTATCCTTGGGGATTTCTATCAAATGTGAATATTTCTAATGGGGCTCTACACGGGATGTATGGCTGCAGCCTATGCGATGCTTTCTGTGATCTGTAACAGATCTGTAATACTCCTGGTCTACAGAGGACAAGGACTGGCAATCTGGTAATGATAAGGACTGGGCTGTCATACACACTGATCTGAACAATTTGGTTTACTGCACCAAAATATATTTTAATATAGCCCAAAGCAGCTGGGAACAATGTACTCAAACTGTGTCTATGTAAGGGAGATGTGCCCAGGGGAGAATGTAAGAACCACACTAGACAGCAGCTCAGCGTGAGAACTCAGCACCACACACGATGTGCTTGCATGGGGGTTGCAACCAGCAGAAGTGTGGGAAGATAATGCTGTAGGTGGAGCTGGTGAGATGGATATTGAAACACCGGAGTCCTTTGCACACATCTTTAGAAGATAAGGGAGCATGAAAAAAGTGCAGGCAAAAGACACAGAAATGAGAGACACTTGGCAAAGTGTCTTGAGGTTACTTGGATGGTTGAAGATGTTAGAATTTTAAAATGAAATTAAATTACAGTGAATCAGCATATTTCTGGAGAAAATATGAAAGGTAGGATAAGCCTTTTCAATTTGGGAAGGAAAGTATTAAAAATCGGTGCCTGGAATTTTAAACTGGGCAAGCTTAATAGGATAAAAGATAGGATTCTTTTTAGTGGGATGGTAACTAATCATGGGAACATGTCAATGCCAAGGATAGCGGTGGATTTTCTGTCCCTTTGGATTCACAGTTTAGATGCCATCTGGAGGATAGGCAGTAGTCCAACACAACATCAATATCAATGGTATACAGGACGACCTAATGATCCCTTTTGGCCTGATACTCAAGGAACTGAAGTTCATGGGAGTTCTGCCATTGACTTTAATGAAGGCAGGATTTCATCTTCTGTTCCCAAGGCTTTAATAATGGAAAAGGTATTAATTACCTCTGCTCAAATGAATGGAGGCAGTGATGTGCAATACCATGGAGGAAAGCTGCCAACAGAAAGCAGCAATAATGCAAGTTGAAACCAACTTCTTTTTTTTTTTTTTTTTTTTTTAAATGAGTATTTTCTGCATTTCAGCTGCATAGTCTCTTGAAGCACATCTGTGTGGTCAGTTCTAATTATAGAACACTTCTGGGACATAACCCCGCATACAGCGGGAACCAGGGCTGCATCACAGGCTTGGGAAAGCAGCAGATGAGAGGGGAGATCCTAGCGATCCAGATTTCACTGACAGAGTGGATGCAATTTTGGTAAGTGAAGGCAAGCGAAGTTGTCAAAGATGGGGCAAATTGAAGGTCATCTGCATTCTCAATGAAGAGAAGCAGGATTAACGGCAGTGGATAATACTGGGCTTTGGAGATAACTGCATCTCTGTCAGCGAGCCAAGAGAAAAGATAGATTCTTCTGCTTCAGTGGGGTTGACTATTACTTTAACTTCAGAAACCGGCTTATTTGTATAGCTTCATTTAGATGCCTTGCCAGAAGTGAGGCTGCTGGCTATGTACTAGTTTCTTTTAATAAAGACATGTTCAAATGTTACAAATCTGAAATGTTTCTTTCCTTTCTATCTCTGCAGCATACTCTGCACATAACAGGCTGATCAGTCATTTAACCCCTTCCATGTTAAGAACTAGAACATTTTCTATAATAAAAAATATTCTGGGTTTAAAGGTCAAGTACAGCAAATACACTGATATTACTGCCGATAAGGAAAGCATACTTTTGATTTAGGTAAATGGTTGGTCTGGATGATCTTCAAGGTCTTTTCCAACCTAGATGATTTTGTGATTCTGTGATTTTCCTGTTTTCATTTAAATTTGCAATTAGACACATGAGATCATGAAATGCAAGCAGTTTGTCTAAGGTACAAACACAATCCAGTAAAATATGGACATATATTCAAGATGAATGCACACCTGAGGCAAAGCTGCAGATGTACAGTTGATCAGAAAGTCCATGAAGTATCCCCCAAAAGGATTTCAACATCAAATATTTCAAATATTTTTGATAGTATGTACAGTGAAGCCATTGGAATAGTCAGACAATAATGATTAATTTTATGTTTAGCTCTTTGAAAATATCAGTTCCTCCTGTGAGCATGGAAAAAAAAGTAAATAAATGAGTGGGTTGCAGGTTATCAGCCCTCCCTGGTATATGCCTTTCTCATTCAGAAACCCCTTACATTCCAAATTGAGTTTGTAACAACCTCATTCTGGAACAAAGGTTATGTGAATACCGCTCTGCTCTAGCCATCCAAATATGGAGCTTGGTCCTCTTGGTCTTTCTTGGAAGGCAGAAGTCTTTAGGACCTGGTCCACAGTGTCTTAGTTTAACTCTGCTTGGAGGTGACTGGTGCTGGGACATGTCTGATGCAGCTGAGCAGAGACAGAGCTTCTGAAGACAAGACAACCAACTTAAATCACTCTACCGAGGCAATGTGAAAAACCCTCCTCTATCCTCTGTTGTGTGAAAAAGGTCAAAAGAAAGGTAGGCTGCATTAAAAGCAATATTGTGAAAGAACTGATGGATGTTATACCATCATATGATCTTCTGTGAATCTCTGCTGGGCCTACAGATCCCAGATTGGAACACCCTCATGTAGAAGAGACAAATTATAAACTCCTTATAAATGGCTAGGCTAAAAAGTTCACCATCTACTCATAGGAATTTAGATGTCAGGCCATGAATCCAGAAAATAAATTCTAGGACATATACTGCAAGGATTTAGGACCTCTTTATACTATAGTGACCAGCCTAACAAAAAAAATGGTATGAATATGCTGAGATCCAAATGGGAAGGAAGTCAGCACAGCGTTCATACACTTGTATTCGCTTTCACATGTTTCATTTGCATAAAATTACTGTGTTTTCATGATAATTAGACCCAGGGTATATGAATTCTGGATTGCTCTTTCTGACATGACCTATGATATAAATGATTCACTTAGCCTCATTGCTTCCTCATCTCCTTACCCAAAACCAAAACCATTTTTCTTTCCTGTTGAAATAAATGCATTTGTAAGTGCCAAGTATTACAGTCCTGTTGTCTAAAGAAGACCAAACGCATCATTTCAGGTGTACCATGCTGAGGCTGGCTGCAATGTGTACCACCCTTAAAGTAATTGCACTTGTAAAGCTTAATATGTTCTCTGACTATGTATTGATCACTTTAATTTTCCAAAGCCAGACACCTCTTCAAGGCTTCTATACACCATACTCAAACCACAAATAATGCTAGTTACACCATACCAACATGGTCACTTCAGTGAAAATATCCGTATTTCTAAAGTTCGTTGTACCTTGTTTTCCCCTCATCTGCTCTTTCTTTTTTTGTTAGGTGGGAGGAGAATGATAGCATGTCAGAGAGGTCTGCCTGGTCCTATCTTACTTCTGCCTACAGCCTAAATTGGAAAATAAGAGGATAACTGAGTAAAAGACCTCTTAAGAAATTGTTATGATTATTAGACTATTAGGGAAGAGTTTTACTATTATTGACGAAATTCAGACACTCTTGATAGCACTATATCCAATTCTATTTCCTGTACTTTTGATATCACAAAAGCCATCAAAATTTTTTGTAAGTACTGTTATAATGTTACACCTATTCACCTTGAGAAGAAAAGGTCCTAGTACTACGCCGTTTTTGTCATTTGACAGCCTCACCATATTAAACCCCCTCTCTCAGTGATGCTGCACCCAGTTTTGGTATATTCACGGTTTCTCTTTAATATTCTTGTATATTTTTTTATATCGAGGATACACATCTGGGGTTGTTTTTTTTTTTTTTTACTCCCCAGCTACACTTGTTGCTTTCTATTGTATATAGCTCTTAAACAGTTTAGATAGCTAGGATTGATCTATTACATTTGGTTCCTACAGATTCTGGAATACATGGAAGTAATACCTCTTTCTAAGTATTATTATTTTCTATAATCCAACAAATCATTTTATGGCCTATGGGCAAAGTAAACATCACAAATAGCAAGTGGCTTTCAAATTCTGAGCTTTCAAACCCCCGAGCAGTAAAATTCTGGCTCGTGTAGTCTATGGCAACATTATTATCAGTGTGAAACAGGTGATCCAAGTCAAAATACGGAAATACATCTTCCATCCCCTTTCTGTGGCTCACACAAACAACATGTGAATGTACAACACCTTTTTGACTCAAGTATTACATCGGAAATCTCACTGACATTGTCAGGAGATGCTCTCAGTGAGCATATGTCAGATGATTTGGAATATAGACATGGATTTGTAGACAATTTTATAGAGTCATTTCATTATTTAAATAACCAGTTAAAATATTCTTCTTTTAAATTCCATATTAGTTCCCACAATCTGAACTGACTAACTGGCATTGTAGCTGTTAATAGCATTGCAGCCATTAATTGTCAGTAGAAATTATTGGTGCAATATTATGAGTAATTGAAGGGAATTCTGAAGTCTGTTTTATACAGAGACTGCACCAGCTGGTCGCATGTTGTCAGTAGCTCTGAGAAGATAGCAGTGCAGTCAGTGGGATTCAGCTCCAGGTCAACCCTCCTGAATTTAAGTGTCCACTGTTGCCCACACAGAGCCTTTTGAACAAACCTTGGGTGTCCTGCTGGGCCACCAGCTCCTGCTGCAGAAGGGTTTGTGTCTCCTGAAGATCCCACTGTCAAGTGTGGCAGTTCTGTGAAGATGAATGGGATACACAAAGGCATGTTGCATGGCACAAGGTTGCCTATGTGTGGGCCCTACATCCCACTCATGCCCTGTCTCAGTTGCTGGTGGGAGTTTGGATGCTTGACCCACATGTAGATCTAGATATACAGACATCTACATGCAGGAGTTTGCATCCTTCTCTGTATGTCATCTAGGAGACAGACTAATTTCAAAAGGCTGTTTAGGCATAGTCAGAGTTGGTCCTAGCCTTAGTGTGCTCTAAATTTCTCCAGAGATACTTTGGAAGGCTTCACAGCTGTCCACAAACACAGTCAGAGAACAGGACTGAACTGAGAGGGAGGAAAGAAGAGTCACAGACCTTTGCCTCAGGACAGGGAAGCTCCCCAGGCAGTGCTGGGTTTGTGCACATCCCCATGCTAGCACTGCTGGCTGGCTCCCATGGAGGAACTGCTGCAGGGGAGGGAGTCGATAGGCAGCACTGCTGACATAACGTGTCAAGAGATGGACACACGGACACGCTGCAGAATGGCTGGAGAAGAACGATGCTGACAAGGCCACTCAGTAATTTTACATCTGAGAGATGGCTTTGCAAAGCCATGGGCACGACCAGACAGCATTCCCCAAAACAATACAATGACCGCTGGCCGTGGCACTGAATGCTGCCTGTCCTTGAGGATGCATGGGAGGAAGGAGAGGAAATGACACAGCAACTGATGTCTGTAATGAATACATCATTCGTGTAGAAAAAAAGGTGTTGCATCTTCTCTGGCACTGTGTTTCCTTTACTGCAGTAAAGTTTCCTCACTTCGTACCCGAAATTAATATACTGAGCTTTGATTATGAAGGCCAAAAGTATTTAATAAGTCCAGAAGCTTACTGTTAGCTTCCAACAGCTGGCAGAGAAGGGGTACATGAATAGCCATAGGTATATTTATAGATGCATTGTATATCGGTGCAGTTGCTGATCGCATTAAAACACATCTGCGTGCTTGCCTTTCTAAAATGATCCTGGGATGTGTGAACGAGTATCTGGCCATAGATGGCACCAAACAACCGCAGTATCTTCCTGCTGCTGGAGCCGCACCGCTGGGGCTGCTGGCGTGTGGCTGCACCCCGGGGCAGCCCCAGCAAGCCCTGTCTGCCGTCACATGCTAGAAATTTCACAACTTCTCTTCCAAAAGACGATTCTATATATTCCCCCCAAAATCAAATAGCCTTTCTGAGCTTCACATCTATTTTTTTCCTGTTTCATTCCCCTTAGGGTCTTTTTTTTTTTTTTTTTTTTTTTTTTTTTTTTTTTTTTTTAAATACAGCAGCACAAAAAAAGCCCTGCCATGGTCATGGATGTAGTATGTTGGCACTTCAAAAGAGTACGGGAAGGAACCATTGATGGTCTGAAGACCTAGAAGTCTGAATAGGCTGCTGCATAGGATTGTATGTTATGAAGCCCAATTTTTTGCTTTTGAAGATGATTAGGTATAGTAATCCTATTCATAAGACGATCAAGATCTATATTAAAATCTAATTACTGTTTTTCATTCCCACAACAGTTATCAGAATGGTGTTTTGCTCCTGGGCCTCTCCAAAGCTTAGAAAGGTTATAATTTCCAGCCTAGATTAATTTTTTGACATATCCTTTTTCATTCCCGTACCAACATTGTGTTTTAGCTTAAATAGCTCTTCTCCCTACCTGGTGTTTCCTGCTCGAGAGCTTCTCATCAGGCCCGTTAGACTGTGTGACTCCCAGCCACGTGGTCACAAGCTTGGGAGGAAGACATGGGCACCTTTAGCTTTCACCTCCCTACCCTGAAGATACGCCCAGAGCTTTTCCCTCCTTGGCTTGTAATAAAATACCCAGCTGCTGCTGGGGCTAGAGCATTGCAGCCTGGGTAAAGGGCTTATAAAGACCTCAGCCTGCTGAGGGCCATCTGGAGGGCATGAGTGAGGTGAGATGAGGGGAAAGATGAGTAAGGAGTAAACAGGCAATGAAAGAAGGGATCTTTGAAGAAGGGGTGATGGGGTTGAGCAGTGGTGCAGATGGCTTGGGGCAGACTGTGTCTCTCAACTGGATTTGGAGGCTTCTGCCATTGCCTGTTATAAGCATACTAGGGGGGCTGGAAAATAGACACTGTGGACCACATGTGAGGTGGAGACCTCTCTCAGTTCACACTATTACCTGTTGTCCTGGAGTGTTGCCATTAAGGTCATCAGTCTCCTCCAGCTTGCTAGTGGGATGTTTCCATGACCTACTGGTGCCCTGGAGCTGTGCACCTCGGGGCACACCCATTCCCCAAACTTGGCCATTGAACTGGATCTCAGTGGTGATCCTTGAGCATTTCTCAGACAACTCTCCTTCAAATCATTTGCTTACCTTCAAGCACAATGTGTTTTCTCCTTACCTCTCCTCATCTGTGGCCACCTTGAAACGTCCCTCGCCATACCTTCTTTGTGCAGTTGAGCTAGTATTTTTTCCATTTGGATTTTTAAATACTTCGCAGAGGTCCAGTCAGGTTTCTCTCCTCTCTGAAATAGGTAATTTATTTTGAAAAGAGGAAACTGAGATTAAGATTAAACAACAACCTGGTTTACTGACAACACTGAAGGTTCATTTGTAGTACTCACCCAGAGATGGGCAATTTGTCCCTAAGCAGAGCCACCATACTTTAGTCCAGCTCCACTACTCTTTTTGCAAACTTAAATGCATGCACTGAAGTAAAGTTCTGTGTATCCTCAGTTAAGAACATGGGCTGGGAAGTTTCCACATTGCTGGGTCTGAATGTCTGTTTTCATAATCCTCAACTCAGACATGCAGTATTACATCTGAGAGGACTCCTTTCCTTTCATTACATTTCCATTTCATTTTAGTCAATTAATATTGACTGATATGGAGTGATTGCTTCAGGGACTAAAAAAGGGGAAAGTACCACATGGATATGGAAACAAGATGGGCAAATTTATTTTGCAAACACAAATTCAGATTTTTAACACTTTGTTCAGCACAGGTCTCATTAAACATAGATAATAAACTCCAGAAATCAAGGATTGTCTTGTGTATTCTCTAGGGCACTTTAGCTATGAAATCAGTTATAACTCTATTGGTAGTTTTGCCTCAGTAAAGATTGAACACAAAGTGCAGAACTAGAATATAAAAAAGGTTCAATTGGCTCAGCCCAAAAATTCATCCCGGGTCTTTATCCTAGGAAAAGGTAGAAGGACAAGGGGAACATAAAGGGATACTGCTTTACATCTGCAGCTTTCAGGAGTCTGGCTCTTGTTCATGTTCTGCTTATGCTCAACTCATCTCAACATTGTAGTAAAATGCACTTTGAGGAGTTGCATCCTGTTAAATAAGTGAGGGTTAATAGCTCTTGTTGCTTAGACATTTCATGTCCTTGACACCTGTTTCTTTCCTTTTGACCATGCAGTGTTAGCAAAGGTCTTTAGGCTTCTGACTAACACCAACATTTATTTGAGCAGATACATACATTATATGTAAATTAAATAAACTGATATCCAAGCTCAGATATCATAGCTTCTTCTCTCACTTAGCACAAAGTAAAATACCCTAAGCATCCCTCTTCTAATGTATTTGCTACTGGTCATGCATGATTACTGTCAAAATAATATCTGTATTCCACATTCACAAGTTTTCTATAATTTGTATTAGTATATTTTCTTCTTTAAAGTGCATTTCTCCATTACTATCCAACAGAATGAAATGTGGATTGTCAGCTCACTACAGGAAAACAGAGAGGAGATGTGCTAGTTTGGCCACTAGCCTTATCTGAGCCTGCTGGAATTAAACAGCCATTTTCTATCCTTCGTTCTGTTTCTTTAATCATGTAATAGCAATTTTATTTTATAGCTTTCCCTGAACTTCATCTGTTCTTCCATTCCTTCTAGCCATTCAGTCCTTTTTTTTTCCTTCTGATTTGTTTTTCTATATTACCAATGACCCCCCCTCTGAATTAATATTTGTATAAAAAAAAAGGAGAATATTTTCTGCTTCAGTTTGGAATTTATTTTATATCATGTCCTTCACAGAAATTAAGTTCAAAGCAGAGTACCAGATAAATTCACCTGCCTTCCTGCAGATCCCAGGACACCTAATATCAAACTGATGCTTTTTAGATAGGCTGAGCTTTACCTGTTTTCCAAAACCTAGCAACACTGAGGGTGCGTTTGTATGATCACAGGCAGTAAAACCACCTCCAATGCACAGGCAGGTAGAAAGTTCCCAAGGTCCCCAGTATGTCTGAGCTCATGGAAATGAAAAGTCTCTCCCATCAGGTCCCAGAGAGATTTGAAGCGTATACTGATTGTGACATGAAAGGTGCTATTTTCTCCTGACCCCGAGGCCTTGAAGCACGAGATCTGTTTATAATCGTTGTTCCATTGCAGAGCTGCAAAATTTATGAGCATTAAGAGCACAGCAGTGAGGTTTCTTTTCTCTATAGAAGACCACCCATAGGCATATGGGGTCAGACATGAGACTGTATGAGACGTGGTTATTGAGTCACTTCCCAGCTTCCTTTTGTAAAAGGTTTTTCCTAATCTCTAATTTTTTTCTGGGTCTCTTCTCAAGGCCAGTGCAGTGCAGGCGCTCTCCCAGCTGGCCTGCATGGGAGGTAGCTTTGCTTCCTCCCTCCTGAGGTGACCTGTCTTCTTTCCTTACAGCTGCAGAAGCAGCAGTGCACCATGATTTGTCTTGTCCCCCATGTTTCCCTTTCCCATTTTTTTCTCCTTGGAGCTGCTCATTTCCAACATGTTCTCTCAGACTGAAAATGTGTAGAAACAAGCTTTTCCCCTGAATAACCAGATCTTTCTTTTGTAGATGTAAGAACAAACCCTGCTGTGTCAGGACCATGTACACAGTGGATCCAGAGAATTAAGTAGCGAATTCATAGTCATGTGTTACTGGTGCAATCTTCTGAGTCAGCAAAGACTTTGTGACTCACCCTGTGAACCATCAATATAAATACTGAATAGCCTTAGACTAGAAACTGAATGCTGGGAGATGCAGCAAAACCAGCCTGGTTCATTGGAAGTCTCCATTCTCATCTAGCTTGAGACCTGTCTGTGAATGTCTAAATTTACCACTTGTCTTCTTAATTTCACCAGATAAAAGCTTTTAGATCTAAATATATAAATATAAATGTAATATATATATATATAAATATAAAAATATATATAAATGCTCTGCAGCAACTCAAGTAGATGGTATTGACACATTGTCACTACTGCCCAAACTGTAGCTGAGTCAGACAGTGAGATTTCATTTGAGAAGATCTACCTTCCATGAAACCATGACATTGATTACTTGTATTTTTAGCCTCTATCTCTTTGTTGCTACAGTCTTCTAAAAACCATTCCATTTTTTTGCCTATTTGGTTACCTTTCATATATTCTCCCTTCTTTGTAATATTTCAAGTGAATACAATGTAATATTTCGATACTATTGTTAGTGGTTACAAGATCTCTTCATATATTACCTTTAAAGTCCTTGGTGTGAAATCTCTAGACCTGTACATTTAAAAATGTTTAAATTTAGTAGGCACCACTTTGCATTCTCCTGTGTTAATTTTATAAAAATGAAAAAGAAAACTTCTGTGCCAGATGAAAAACTGTTGCTGTGGTTTGTATTTTTTTTTCTCCCTACACAGGCTGAGCAGGGAATTGGTTCTTTCATACCCCTGAAGTCTATAGAGAAAAATCTGAGCCTCGTGTGAGAACTTTACCCCAAAGCTTCAGGAAGCCACTAGTCAGTAGCTTCAGGGAGACCTCGCTGCCACTGTGGCAGTGGGTGTTCGGGGCTCTCCACTGTACCACGCATCTCTTGGTGCCTGCCACCTTCACCAACACCCACAGAAAACTTATGGCTATTTCATCTTCAGCTTCCTCTTGAGAAGCAGCTGGTAAATCAAATTCCCTTTCAGCTACATGATGTGCCGTTTTTGGATTTGCATCTTGATCAGATACAGTCTGATTCACCACATGATTTTTCTAAGCATTCAGAGCTGCAAAGAAAGCATCATTTCTGGTTTTAGTACTGTAACCACTGTTTAATGACACACTGTGCCTTTACTCCCCCTCTGCTCTACAGCTTTTCTCTCCCCAACACTTAATTCTGATCTTCAGGATGTACTTAAGCCCCACAAACTTTACCAGACTGCAAAGCAGTTACTGTGTATCTTGGCATTAATTGCATTACCAGTGCTGCTTTCTCTCCACAGTTATTACTTATGATACCTCTAACAGGCCTTCCCCTAGAGAGCCTAACTGATATTGATGTTATCGATGACTGTTGTTTGGGAACTCCGTCTCTCTGTTGCAGTAGGGCATTTTGCTCTCAGATTGCACCAAATACTATCATATTTAGTGTACCGAATTTTAAATTACATAGATGGGAGTGGGTTATTTAAATCACTTTCCCTTCAGGGTGGAAATAAGCTTCCTACGGCTAGCTTATGTCCGTCGCTGGAGTGGATTTCTGGCAGACATCACGTGTGGGCTGACACCTGTGGGCTAGCTTACATTCATCACTTGAGTAGCTTTGGGGGAGACATCACTGTGTGGCCACAGCAACCCTGAGCAGGTGACTGCTGGGGTGGTTCAGGATGGCTGCATACATTCCAGGGGTTTCCACATGAGCTACAACCATCTTTGGTTGTTTCCTGTCACATTGCACAATGACAGCCAGTAGGTTTTTTTCTCTGGACTTTAGTTGCAAATGAAAATTCTTTGTAAAAAAACTTTGCTGCTTCATAGAATCCTAGAACAGTTTGAGTTGGAAGAGATTTTTAAAGGTCATCTAGTCCAGCCCCTTGCCATGAGCAAGAACATCTTCAACTAGATCAGGTTGCTCAGAGCCCAGTACAACCTGACCTTGAATGTGTCCAGGGATGGGGCATCTACCATTTGTCTGGGCAACCTGTTCCAGAAGCTTCAGAAAGCTTTACTTAACCTGAACAACAAAATTCATGGCATGATGTGAAAGGGCAAGGAATTGTTTCGGTTCTCATGCACTATGGATGTGAACCTAAGCACCAGCTGCTTTAACTGAAATATTAAAATGAATTCTAAAGTCTTTCTTCTGTCAGTTGATTTTGTAAAATGCTTCTCATGCTTTAACCAAATTGTCAACAGGAGCTAAGCAGGTAGAAAGAAACATGTCCAGCTAAGAGAAAGGGATATGCTCAGATATACATAAATATTGCATTATGTTATTTTGGACTTAAATTACCTGACAGCACCTTTCTAAATTAACATGCCTTCAAAAGTATACATGTGTGAGCTTAACTCATTCCTACTATGTTAGAGCATTCATATGTACCTCTCACTTCTGCTAAGTGAGACACATGCTCGTGGAAGTTATATAATACTAAGGGGAAATAGTAAACACAAACCTATTTTTTATAATTAATAGATGTGTTGCCAACACAGATGAAAAATGCTAAAATATATTGATTAAATGCTGGCCTATGTTTGGCAAGCATGTGAAGCAGCTGAAGAGCAACACAGTCATAAACTTATAGTTAAAGGTGAACTCTTCATCCTAAAGGAACCAAGACAGACCTTCACAAAACGGCAAAACCTGGGGACTCTCACTACATCGGATCCATGCACAGGCTGAGAACATTTACTGGTCCTCCATGCCTGCTGCTTCTTTCAGATAAGGTGTGGTTTTGTTAAAGTATCAAAGATGCACAGCATCAAATCAACTAAATATCACAACTGAGCCTGTATAGATCACTGTGCTTTTCATACATGGCAATTACATGTTCTCTAGACAAGCAGTGGTTCAACAGATACATTAACCCAAATCACACATGCATTCACAGTGCAATAAAGCTATTAGTGTACATCTGGGAAAAATCTGGGAATACTTATTATAAAGTAAATCTGTAAATGCATTTGCTTTGTGTGGGAGCACCTCCACTCCTCTTTCCATGAGACACAGAGGGGATGATGACAATATCAAATGAACCATCTTTCAGTTTGAGAAGAGAAAGTGTATTTCCCTGGGTTTTTTTTTTTTGTTAGAAATGCGATTAGCTTTCCAAACCATTACCTACCTCCTTCTGTGAGTAGCATGGAGGATGCAAAAACATTACAGTGCTCTAGAAGAGCCACAAAAGATAACAAGTGGTAGGGCGGTTTTGTCCCCAAATTCTTTTAACAGGGCTCAGACTTCTACAGTCTGCATGGCACCTCGGCCTGAAATCACAGTGATCCCAAGAATGCTCTGAGTGGCAGGTTAGCAAAGTCTGAAATCAAAGGCAGTTGCTTTCAGTGAGCTGATCTGAACATGGAAAGAATAATATCTTTTTGATGATGCGTCCCCAGGGGGTACCCATAGGGGAATTATAGCCATAATATGGTACAGTTTATTTAAAGGGCAGTGCTTTTCTTAAAAGGTATGAGACTGTAACTTAGAAGTTACTCCTCACTACGACCAAATCATTAGTTGAGAACCAACTGCCAGAACTTTTTTTTTAAAAAGATGTTAATCTCTAACATGTTGAAGCTAGCAGAGCAGGAAAAAAGAATAAGCATTAAAGTACAGAACATGCTCAAATGAAAAGTTATCATTAAAAAGTTGGTTTAATCAAGTGTCCAGTCTAAATAAGTATCCACTACAACAGGCTTGAATGGGCATTTCTGAGGCTTTCTGCATGGCTGACAAGTTAAAAAGAAGTCTCCTCAATTGTGACATTACAGAGCTTCAGGTTTTGTTGACTTGGATGATCCAATATCCCTGTGAATCCTGGTCTTTACTGAAGTTAACTAGGGGAGATATAATCACAGGTCTAGAGACCTAATTTTTTTTCTTCTACCTTAGATTCAGCTATTAGGCTTCCATTTTTCATATTTGTTATTTCTCCTCCTTCGTATCACAAAATGTAACACATATAGTTGTACTTGCACAGCCAGCAAACCCCAAATTTGATACTTTAGCAATTGTGACAAATGTGAGATGATGAAAAACTTCAGGATAAAATGTCTGTCAGGGACCCCCAAATTGAAATTCTCAGGACATTGCTTTATTTTGTGACGTTAATTCTAGCTGAAAGAAAACAGGATCTTTATTTCTTAAGACTTTGTTTCCTTCCACTATTTCTTTCCTATACTAAACCACAGATTGTAATCCTGTTTGTCATCACAATCTGTCGTGGGAATTATGGTATGATGGCATTCTCACTGACAGCAAAACTCGTTTTGACTTAGGAACACAGGCAGCCACATTGTATAATCGCTTTCCTCAGTTTATATGATATAGAGCCAGCCCTAAGGTATCAAATGGGATAAAGAGTAAAATACTTAGTTCTCAAATAAAGAAAAGAATTAGAAACCAGAATGTTCTAGGTATAAGAAAAATAGTCTCAAATTGATCTGGATTTGTGTCAGGCATTTTTAAAAAGTGTCAGCATCCCTTCCTGAAAGCTTTTTTTCACCAGGCTCAAGGTGTTCAACTATCTTATGTAAGGCTTTTCAGGCCTCAGACACACAACATCAGAGATTATGAACAAAAATTTCATCCTGAGCTCTATGCTTTCTGCATAAGATTGTGCAAACTCTCCTGCAGAAGCATGCGAGCTGCAGCGAAGCAGGGTCATCCAGTCAGAGAGGCACCAGCACTGCTCAGCATAGCATGGTTCATGGCAATGAAAAGGGATGCCCTGGGAACAGAATGAATTCCCAGGACCAGCCTTATGCCATTTGCTTTCTTGTCAAGGGTGTGTCTCCAGTTTTGATATCATTTCATCATGAAGAAGTCTTAACCTTATTCAGTCCCAATGGCTGTTTTCCTCCACGGCCTTCTCATTAAATCAATATTAGCACAGGCAGTGAAATTCGGCTTATCAGTGTTGGCATCTGATCTTGATCTATTGAAAAATTGGAAAGAAAGAAATCAAAACATCAATAACTGCACAGAATTTTTCTTACAGACACAGAGGATCTTTATCAGAAAGGAAAGTTTATATGATAATATACAGAGTATCAGGTGCAACACAATGATCTGCACATTTCCCACTATCCTTTGTGTGCTTCTGGAGCAAGGAATGTACTTTCAATCTATTTTTATTTTACATTATGGAAATATGCAGCCTAAGAAGAATGTTACACAAAATCTCCATGAGTTAGGAGAGAACATAAAGATCATCCTCTAAAAGACTTCTCGCCTTGAGTCTCTCCATAGGTGCTGCCAAACAAAAAGACAAGCAGTCTCTATACTTACAAGTAATCGTACCTGCAAACTCTATACTTCCCTCGCCTCATTTTGTGCATTGTATAGACTGAAGGTACAGCCAGATCTGCTTGGAGAATTGCCGAGGTTAGCAAAATACACTCTCAAAGCTTACAGCAAGGAAGAAGAAAATGAAAGATTTCATGCTAACGGCAGACATAATGAGGGAAGAGATTCAGACAGCACACATTCAGCTTCTTTTCTCTGCTGATCTTTGGAGAAAAGGCAGGTCATTCTCATATTGAAGAAATGCTGACAGGTGAAGTTAAAATTGGAACTCAGAAACCCTGCACTGAATGTAAGGAAGGTGTCTGAGCTGGAGAATAAGGTAAAACCAGCTCTGAGAGCCGTGATACAGTTGGCAAGAGAGATTCTCAAGGAAGAAAAAAAAAAGACAATGGTGGAAATGCTTCTGCGCAAGGAAGTCTTGAAAGCAAAGGAAAAGTACACATAAATGTTTGAGCTACAAAGTACATTTTAACTGCCTATGCTGCGAATGAGGATCTTGAGAATGGTACGACTCTCCTACTCCCAGGATAATAACAACAATAGATATAAATTCTGTTTACGCATCTGACAGCCACCTCCTCACATGGACTGCAGGAGGAGGTTTCAGTAGAAAGGCACTCACACCCGATGGCTGTGTCCTCCTCCTGCCAGCCCAGTGCCTCAGCTCGCTGTCTGGCCACTTTTGCCCCTGAACCCCCAAGAGTGATTTTCCATGTGTTCCCCTCCTTACACCCATTTCCCAGATGAAGTAGCTGGTGTGCTGAGAGGGCTTGGGCTCCTACTGTCCTGTCGTGACTTGTTTGCCTCTGCAATTCAGGAGATGCTTTCCTCTATCTTATGGCCAGTGAATCCTGAAATACTTTTCTGGACAACAGAAAGAGTACCCTCAGGAGAGGTAGAAACCTTCTCCCTCCCCCCTCAGGGTGGCCCATTGTCTCACGATTAGGCCATTTTCTGGGGAAGTTGAAGACCTAAATTTCGGTTCTTTCGGCCTGAGATAACAGTTAAACAGACATATCCTGGGGCAGAACTCTGCTGAGATCTCCCAGCTGGTTTATAAGAAACAACAACCCCTCTTTAGTTGGTAAATAAAGCAGATAAAATGGACATATCCCACTGCTGTTCATGTTCTACCCCACCTTATCCCTGAATTTAGCCCTCCAAATGCAGTGATTTGTTTTTCTGCTCAGTTAAAGATACACAACTCTGTGGATACAGATAGGAAGTTCCTGTGCATATTATGTCACG
Source organism: Athene cunicularia (assembly GCF_003259725.1). Taxonomy (NCBI): domain Eukaryota; kingdom Metazoa; phylum Chordata; class Aves; order Strigiformes; family Strigidae; genus Athene; species Athene cunicularia. Next base: position 38,076,996 of record NW_020799097.1, read on the forward strand.
GCCTTTTTAATTGTAATATAATTTGACTTTCAGGAAGGCTGGTCAGATGCGAAAATGTGAAGGGAACTGATCCTGATGATAACGATAAGGACAAGTAACTAACAAAGGGGTGTTTGGTGTTTAGCTCATGTTCTGAGACAACAGCCTGATAATAAAAGGGAACAAAAGAAACATGATGAATGAGAGTGGGACTCCTAAGAGGAAACAAAACACAGTTGCAAACAAAGATAGTGAAATAATAGGGATCTTTTAAACCAGTTGGCACTTTCCCCGCAGAACTGACGAGACACAAAATTCACATAGGCCAAAAAAGGCTGTTTGCTAAACATGTATACATTTGTAAACAAGATATAGTTTTGGGTCAGGAAAAGAGTAAGGACTAGATGATGTGTTGACTGAATGGAACATTAATCGGATCAACTGAGCCTTCAGTGCTCATAAAAGTTCAAAGACGTTTTAAAATAATATTCCTATCCTGTATTTCAAGTGAAAAACAATCTTGGATGCAAGCATTTCCCTATTTTCAGATTTTGCAACAAAAGTTTTGCCACAGAAAAATTGCCACAGCAGTAGAATACAAAGTAAAAAGCACAAAAATTCAACAAGTGAATCCGTTTTTCTTACATCTAGTTTGGATGAAATAGAAATAATAAAGAGTATCAACGCAAGTAAGCAGGATGAGGCCTGATGACTTCCAGTGCACACGGATGCAGATGCTTTGGTTTCCTTTTAGAGAAATACTGACAGTTTATAAACCCCTTCATCTTTCTTTTTCTATATTGTCATCAAAGGCATAGGGAATAGCAACAAAAATATGATTTTACCATATCTTCACTGCTGAGTTTAAACACGGCTTAATGCAAAGCGAGTGAGATCCAACTTCATTGCTGTCTCATTAACTCTAAAATTAAAATTACTGCATTTCTGATGCATCACTGGGCCAGTGTGCAATGCACACTGTGTTCCAAAGTTGCTTTATGTTCCACAGTGCTCTAAAGCTGACTTGCCCCAAACCCCTAGGTAAGCATCAGAGACTCCACAGCAGGCTCACAGGACCTCAGCCGTGCTGCCACTGGTAAACCATCTTCTACCACATTGTTGCTCCCAAATCTTTTTCTTGTGAATGAGTTAGCTAATGGCTGCAATGCTGTTCCTGAGCAGAGCTCTCCTTCCCCAAGAGACCCAGGAGCTCCAAACATGTGCAATCATACAGCACTTCCACAGTATCGAGATGGATGGACAATTCTGTATGGTTTCTCTGCATCCCCACCTGCCCACCTCAGACACCTGTCAGTGGTTAAAAAAACAACACAAATGAAGTGAACTCTGAAGAGTGGAGCATTACACAGACCCTTGGATGGGGACAAAGGTCTGCTGGGGGAGTGTGAGCAAGTGATTGGTCTGGCACAGAGATGCAATCCCTGTGCTGATATGGCCACTGGAAATTTCTATGAAACATTGCTATGCCAATGTTGACCCTTATTGATCGATGTGTGAACTCATGTATAACCCTGCATGTGCCTCTGTATATGTGCCTCTGTACTCTTTTTACATCTCTGTAAAACATAGATTGGCCATACAAACGTGGACAAAAGTAACTCAAACTGTAAAAAATCTGACCCAATCCATGTCACTGGGGAGTATCTGCAGGTTTAAGTTCTAGCTACTTGGGGGGTTGGGTTATATTGGAGGGTTTTTTTAACTATGGAAGGACCATTTAGAGGCTTCTCAGCACTGATCCCCTCTCTCCTTATCCCAAAGAAATAATTTCCTGTATTCACACAAGAGATTCCACTCATAAGATACAGAACAACAGAGTAAAATTACCTTCCTAAGTGATAAGTGTGATCAACACTTGCTAGAAAACCTTTAGGACCATTTGTAAAAATAGCAGAAGTTGTGTTGTTTGTATTAGCACTCTGAACTATTCCCAAACTGAGACCAGATCTTTGTGTTTGCTCAGGCATAAGGGGAAGTGTTAGTGTTTACCGAGTCAGAATGTTGTTGCTTAAGGAGCTTAATTAAATATATCATTCCTGGCTTGTGGTGTCTCAAGACAAGTCACAAAATGCACTGAGACACCAGAAAAAGGCAGATGAGCACAACCCAATTTTCCATGTTTTCTGAGCAACCAACTGCAACAAGGGAAAGCATCAGTCTGAAAATAACCTTATTACTGTTAACTTTTCTTAAACCATATTCTCACCAAAGAAGGTGAAAGTGGAAGTATGGAAGTCATTGAATTGCACATTAAAAGGGATATATTTAATTTATTATTTGAATTAATTTATTAGATGTATTTAATTTATTATATGAATTAAAGATGTTTACCTTCATTGAAATAACAAGATGGGGGCTGCTGTGATCCATTCAACTAAGAAAGACTTGGTATTCCTGTTTAGTTTCCAGTTACAGATGAGAGCCCCTGGGATATGATAACTTAGCTGGAGCTGTTCATCTTGAAATTATCACTTGGAATCCAGCCCAGTTTGCAATAATCAAAGGTTATCATCTGATGGGTAAAAGTGGCAAAAATAACAACTTGTTTTTTCCTGCAGCTTTTAAATTACTTTGGTTAAAATATAAAAACAGTTACTCCTGACTAGTCAGGGTGCCTGTCCAGTTCAGACTCCAATACTGAATGCTGAGAAGGCTGGGATGTATCTGCCTTATCTATGTCTGATAATTTTTAAAATTTCTCTATGCTTTTGGTCCTGACAGCACTCTGTGGCAATAAGCTTCTCAATTTAATTATGCATTATATAAAAAAACATTGTTAATTCTAAGCCTTCTACATGGCAATTTTATATGATGCTTCTAGATCTTACGTTATGAGAAATAGCTGTTTACTATCTCTATATCATTAATGATTTACAGACATTCAATAAAATTCTTTAAGTCACCTTTTTTTTTCTAAGCTGAGGAGTCCTGTAATGTTTCCTCCCCTTGACTAAATGCTGTTTCCAGTCCCTGATCCTAACTGCTGCCTTTCTGTACCTTTTCCAGTTATACTGTATCAAAGGAGCAAAAGTTCATGCAATACTCAAGATACAGTTTCACCAATGGCTCACAAGGTGTTATAATCATGGATTTTGTTTCATTTTGATATCTGCATTTAATGAGTGGCTGATACCTTAAACAATGTCTAGTACATTAGTGAAGCATGACTTGAACCTTTACAAGCTATGCTTACTCCTTCATATATAAAACATTTACCATTAATTTATTCTTTTATGACTCCTGTCATTTACTTCTGACTAGCTTCATCATTTGTAAACAGCTCCCTTCTTGAACATGGAATGTTGGTGCCTTTTTCATTTTTGCAAGGATACTGGATTTGAATACTTCAGACTCACTGCTACAGAGTTATTCCTCTATAGTCATATGCAGAAATAGCTCTTGCAGACTGCTCAGGATTAAGTCTAGAGGGTTTTTTCCTTTTGTGGATCATCTGACTAGATGGGCCAAGAAGTAAAACTGTCTAAAACTGTCATCTCTGAATAATACCGTGCTCTGAACTTGTTTGAATCCCCTGCAGACAGCTGAAGTCTCCTGTTGCACCTACCTGACCCTTGCAGCCTTTAATCTGAGAGTGCTTTGCAGCTGTTGTCATCACTCGGTTAGGTCACTAGCAGGACAGCCTTGACCATCAAGTGGATTTACCATGCTTAACTTTACCCATTGAACAGGTAGGCATTTTGTTGGTGCTGTCAGGTAGGCTCCTGAGCTTGTCATCAGCAGAGAGGGACAGGATCTTGCATGGTGAGTGGTTCCACCTATTTGGCACCCTGCCTTGGGATGGGGTGGGCTGGCCTCCAGACAGGCTGATTTGACCTCTGAGTACAGAACAACTGGGTTTTGACTATTGATCCTTCTTGGCTATGGAATTTCAAACTGAATTGATTTTACAGCACGTTTTCATTCTGTTACCAACTTGAAACTTAGCTTTCTTTTAACAAAGACTACTGCTCCTCTAGTGGTGTAATCTTCTCTGTTATCCAGATATATTTGTACTCTACCATATTACAGCATCCCACTGTATCTTCTAGAAGATGCCTACTATTAAAAATGTTTAAAATTAAATGTTACAGTTCACTAACCTCCATCCTTAAACTCCCAGCAGTCACACAGAGCACTTTCATGTGGAATATTGATCTAAACCTTTTTTGTATGCCTGATTTTCTTTGGATTGTTTGCACCAATCTTTGTTATTTCCTATCTGGATTTTGTTATCTTCTCTCAGGCACGCAGAGTGTTTTTGGTTTTAGCCTTTTGATAATGAGTCACTTCAACTGGCATGCTCTCCTGCACCTGTCATCTTGTCCTCAATCCTCCATTTAAAATGCTCCTACAATCCTTTTTTTAATCCTGAGTGCTAGCATACTTCTTCCACCCCACACTGAAAGCTGAGGTTTTCACACATTCTGTATTTGCTTTTATTCTCTTTACTGGAACGCTGCTTTATGGAAACAAAGACTCTTACACACAATACTGGAGATGTTCAGGGAAAAGTAATCTTAACCAATAAATATGAATATGTGTAATGTCCTCATGGGATACCTAATCATAGCAATCCAATTCAACAAAAGAGCAGAGAGACATGGTGAGTCTGTCCATCTTGCTGACAGACTTCCTTGGCACAGCTCAGTTTGGTTACGAGGAACTGCAAAACCAGTTTGTGCATAATTTATTAAAAATAGAGATGCATGATTTTAAATAAACAAACAAAATTCAAGTATTTCTCAGCCTGTTCACAGTTATATTACAAAAATAAAGAAACATGCACACTCGCACACACAGAGATGAACTTTCTGAAGTAAATGATTTGTTGAAAATTATATCCTCAGTTCCAGTGTTCACTGAGGCATGCTATTAAGCTGAGCTAATTTCTTGTGTCTGCCTCGGAAAGCCATTACTCCAACTGTCACTATGGTTTGCACACACAGCACAGAGAAGAACACAAAACCCATGTCCTCCTCCTCCAGGGAGTGCTCCCAGAGAGCTTACACCAGCACTGCTTTCCATCCTTGAGACCCTTCCAAGTCTGTCCTGCTACTTGGCCTGTGATAGAGAATCCTGTGTCCATGTAAAGCCCATGAAAATAATGAAGTCTTATGCCACACATGCCTCTGGTCTTTCTCCACCGTCAGCCTTACATACAAAACTAAAGGTTGTGCTGGGGAGGCTGAGGCTGATGCTGTTCATAAATCCAAGCCTTTGCAGCGTATTCCCAATGCCTCCTCTCTCATTCCACTATGCCAAGGCCATCTTGGATGCAAGGGAGGATTAAGCCTGGTCAAGCTGGTACTTCCCAGGGATATTACATCCCATCCCCCAAAAAAATTTGGAATTCAGAAGATTAAAGCTGTTAGCATTTATGATATGATGACTGAGAACAAGGAAATGAAAACTCTGTGTGGAATTTCCTATATGTGTTGTTCATGCAAAAACCCTTGGGTATTTTACACAGAAATGTTGATTATAATTATAGTACTAGAACATTTTATCTGCCAGAGCATCTGCTTTGCACCTGCTCTCCTGCCATGGAAAGGGAGCAATGAGAGAGAACAGAGGCTGCAGCAGGAAAGGGAAGCAGATCTAATATCTTTAGAAATTAGTTTTTCTTCAAACATTTTCTTGGCCTCAGCATGGGGAAAAACAAGTATGGCTCCTCCATGGTTACCTTGTTCATGGATATAAGCAATCTTCTGAAGGGCATCTCCAGTCTACAGTTCTTTGAAGAACTGAAATGAAAGGATGGATCCTCAGAAGCTGGTATTTTCTCTTTGGTTGAGCAGGCTCAGGTCTTGCAGTGTCAAGACACACTTTCTTCCCCTCCCTCCAATGGGAACGTGTTTATTGGCACTGCGGCATCAGCTGAGAATTGATATAACTCCCTTGCAGTTCAAAGTAAAGTTGCTGCAGGTTTCAGAGGGAGCCAGGGCAGGCTTTAAAACTGCATTTCGAGGCCATTGAAACCCTTCTAGGTTGCCAGCATGCTGCCGGTCAACATGAGGTTTTTTTCTGATAAAAGCAAAAAATGCACGAGGAAATGAAGCCCCCATCTATTCTGCAGTTATTACATAGCCCTTGTTTTCATCCATTACTAATATAGGTCCAAATTCAAAGAAAAAGTCTTTGCTTCAACAAGGTGCTTGAGGACATATGTGTTTAAAAGTTGCTTTAACAGAACATTCACTTAACGTTTGTACAAATTACGTCTAGCACTCCCTATTCATGTTCTCTGAATCCTCTCTAAGTGGATCAGTAAATAAATAAAACCTCTGTCAAATATACGTGTTTCAACGTATTTAAAATATTTACTTCAGACAAAAAGCTACTTGGTGCACATGTCAATATTTTATTTGGGATTATTTGCCAAATGCTAATGTCACAAACAATATGAATGATCTCTTGCAGTGCTGAGATAATGAATACCCAAGATAATAATTTCCATGATGAGCTCTGCATTTTAGCTGGAGAACACTCTGAGCATTCTTTGCATTTTAAATTATTTCTTATTAATAGCAGCACCATTTTAAATATATATATATTTGTCAAAAGTTACATACTTAGGAAGAATTATCTGACAAGATTTAGATTTGTTATGTGTCAGTTTCCAACTAGGTCATATATATTCAAGTAATGTAATTGTATTTTATATATATAAACATCATATATATATTCACAGCATATATATATAATATAAATATTCTGGGATGGTAAGAATTCTTTTAGATAATAAATATTTTATATAGAATATATTTGCACAGCATATCTATAACTATATAACTATGTAACTATAATTATAACTATAACTATAATTATAACTATATATTCTGTGAAGGTAAGAAAAACCAAATGGCAAGAATTTACAATGACTATTATAGCTACAAAGTGTTGTGATAACAAAAAAACCCATTATGATATGAACTGCTATTTTGAAGAAAGAACTAGTTTAAGAAGACAGGAGGTAAATGTAATGGAAAAATTCAGACTTTTTTTTTTTTTTAATACTTATGCTGCAGTAATGCCTGAAGGCTAGAGAGATACTTGGCTGACTAACAAAATGCTAATTATTCTGAGACTTCTGTTCCACGGAGTAAAGCCACATCAGTAACTCAAAAAGTGGGATCTGTGGAATTCTTAAAGCGTATTAATGAAAAATTCCATCACAAGAAAATTTAAAGATGAGACAAGAAAATTTTCAATAATGTGATATCACCCTGATTTGCTATTCTGTATTTCATATTGTAAATGCTGGGATGTACAAGAATGCGATCTGTGATAATGAGACTGTGGCTGCAGGTCAAAGAGGAAAGAAATCAATAAAATGTTGAGCAGAGGAAGCTGATAAAAATATTGAGGATGCGGCTGTAAAAGCATCATGATAGTGATCTTCAAGTTCTTTAAAAATGACAAATTTATGCCTCAGAGAAATCATCTACTTTGAATTTTTTCCCTGTAGTAATCTGAGTGTATATATTCATATCAAAACCAAATACTGCACCCCGTAGTTTATCACCTGATATAAAATATATTGAATATTTTGATATATTTTATAGTGAATACTCTAATATCTTGAATACTAAGTTGGGGCATACAAAGACATGAACAGAAGTTTTTGAGGGAAATTAGAAAGGGAAAAAATCTCCAGATAAACCTGTCTCACACTCTCGGACAATCATTATTAAGACTGTGATATTGAGCACCATAAAGTTAGAAAAATGCCAGAACCATGGTTGTCTACACAACTTAAATTCAGTTTGTGTGCATATACATGTTATGGCAGCCAATGGCATCGCCATCTTCTGTTTTTCACAAGCCCCTTCCCTATATTGGTGTCCAGAATAGGTGAGAACAATGTATTGAGTTGCTAAGTCAATATAAAATTTGTTCTCTGTACAGCCTGCACACTCTGGTGGTTTTCTCGCATAGCAAAAACTTAGAGAGGATTTCAAAATGCTCCTTTGGTGAGTTTTCTGCAGCGCCAGTAACTGTGGTGGCTGCAGGAATTAATGAACAGACTTCACAGAGACTTTAAGGGGTGCCTTATACTGCTGCCATTTTATACATAGATAACTAAGGACAAACACTAATGTTAAAAAGGCTCTTTAAACCTGGCTGGCCAGTCTGAGATAATGATGATTTCATTTTCCCATAGCCTTGAATTATATAGCACTGCATTTAAGGCATGATTCTCATCAAATTCAGCCGCAGTCATGAACCTCAGATCCATAGTGTTCAGGCTATTTAGGACACACAAATGCCAAGAGGAAATTTGCACTTACAAACCCTGGCAGGGCTGGACTTACAGATTTCTACAAATCAGACTACAGACTCTTGTATCAGACACACAAATATAGAAACATGTCATTGGGATTCACATGACCTAGCTTGAGAAAAGCTATTTTCAAGCTAAATTAGATGTTTCTAAGCTAAACTAGTAATATTTTAGAGACAGTATAGAGACATAGACTGTGCCAGAGAGCTTGTCATTTTGCCTGCCCTGTACATTTTGGACATCTTAGACATCTTATCTCAGGATGAAATTAGTTGTCCTCTGAAGGTTCCTACCTCACAGCCTGAATTCACCACCTTAGACTTAGATGACTAACCATTAAATGCTTAAATTAGGTAACACACATGTGAACCTCACAGATTTTTTTCAAAAGTTTCAGGATTTTTGAATGATCAACTTCAGAGTGTTAAAAGTGATCCCCATCACACTCTGCAGGTGATTGTTTGTACAAACATAATAGTAGCACCTGGATAGGAAAACTTCAGGTGTGTGATGTAGGCTCTTGTTACTTGAGCTAACAGAGTAACTGCTAGTGGTACAAACTTGGAGCCTCCTTAGGTGATGGGACCTTGCCGGCAGGTTTATCAGTCTTTGCTGGGGTAAGGTCTCCTGATGTCTGTCGCAGACTTTATAAAGGTGTACACTGGGCCCACAATTCCTATACCTGTGTTTTTTCCAAACATGATTGGTCTCTCTCTTTCCCTCAGATATACTAATATTTTAGACATGTCTCTTCCCAGTTTGGGGTTTTCATCTCACTTATTAACCAGTCCCCAATTCTACCCTCAAGACCTCTCTCCAGACCACCTCTGGGACCAAGGCATCCAGGTCCAATGTTAGAAAGAACCTGTCTCATGCCTTTTGTTTTCCAAGTCTTTTGCCCATGTGTACACACCTGGAGCTCTTTTCTCTCCTCAGTCCCTGTCACCTCAGTCTTCTTACCCTATTAGTGCTATTTCTCTCTCCCAGTTTCTCCTCCCATCCGTCTTGCAGCCTATTCGTGTCTGACGTCACCATGTTACTCTTTTCCAGTCCAAACTGTACTTCCCATGCTCAGTGTTTTCATCTGCCAGCTCCTGTTCCAGCCATTCTTGCTTTGCTTCTGCAACCTTGCTCCTCAGTGACTTGTGCTGCCCTTTCGCTCCCCCTGTTCTCCACTGCCTATTGGGCACTTGGATCCACTCTCCTTGCTCAAACATGGTCTGCTCTCCTCACATCTTTGAGCTACACCTACTGGAGCTGACTCCTCCAGGATGCCTCCCCAGGACTCAAACTGTTTGGTCACCCTGCTGCGATGTCCCTCATGAGCTCAAGCCCTGGTTCAGTTGTCCCCTGGACTCAGTACACATGGGTCTTCTCACCTCTCTCCACACCCATCCTGGTTCCAGTGTCAGGGCTCTGGGTGCACCAGCAGGCTCTGCCATGCAGATATGGGAACATTAACTTTGTGGGCAGTCTCTGCTGGAAGGGGGAAGGGTAACCCACTCAGCAGGGCAGAAGTTGCTGTGACCCTGGAGATTTTGCTCCAGAATCTGGTTGTCTCTGTCTGTGGGATATGGGGGTGGCACGAGGAGGATGGGTGAGTTGGCCTTAGAGGAGGCTCAGGAGCTCCTTCCACAATCTGTGAACAGGCTCCCCTATTTGGTAATGATACAGTGTGGGATATCATGGCATGGGAAAACATGGTAGAAAGAGTCAGGTAGTTAGCAGGGCCACAGGCAACAATCTAAGGGTGAAAAACTGAGCTCTCTTGGTGAACAGGTCCATTACCAGAATGGCTGCTTTCCCCTGTGAGGGGACAGGTCTACTGTGAAACCCACAGACATGAGCTGCCACAGATGGGTGGGTGTGGAGAAGCTCTCCAAGCACCCCAGGAACTTTGCAGAGGCCATTGGTGTGGTCACAGGTCTCACGGCCAGGATGTAATCAACTACATCGGCCCATACTCTGGGCCACCCATCTGCCCAAGTGATCAGGTGGTGTGTCCTCCAGCAGGCCCCATGCCTGGCTGCAAGTACATTGGTTGGGGACTGGTGTCTGCCATGGTCCCCAAGCAGTGTATGGCTGCCTACTCCAAGTATGGAAAGATGTCTTTTTCTAGTAAGCAGAGGAATGAAGAAAAGAGAGGCTGCAGACCCTGTTACTGCAGTTGGGGTCCTGCAGCCCAGTCCCAGTCCCCCTTCATCTCCTTCTCCAGGCTCAGCCTTCCACTGGGCTAAACCAACCTCCTCACTGCCTTCCCTGAGGTCCTGCCTCTCAATATCCCACAAACCTCAGCCTCAATCCCATTTCCCAGTGTGTGTCTGCCACCAAAGCACTTGTCCAATTCTTCCCCTCCTCCTCCTCCTTGAAGTGGAGGAGAGCAGAATAAAACCAAGGGCCTCCCAGTCTGGGTAACTCACTTCAAGAGCTACTCCAGTCTTCAGCAACACAAAGCTCAGATTGCAAAGAGAGCCTTGTTCAGTTCTGGATGAAATGAACCACAGGCAGTTTTAATTCTTCAAAGTCTTTTTAGTGAGCAACTCAAACTATCTTTTTTTTTTTTTTTTTTTTTTTTTTTTTTTTGGCTGAATTGGAGCGGATTTCCAGAGAAAAAAACTAAAAGGCAAATACCTGGTACAAAGACATATTTGTTGTCCAAATACATCCAGTGCTTCTGTATTTGTTAAACCCCTCCCCAAAATAAGGCACTAGAAGTTTTTTATATTCCAAGATGATGTTTCTACCATTTCTCCCTCATTCTTGGAAACAGCTCAATGATTTGAGCTGTCATATTTTGATTGCAGTTTCCCACCAAACCAAGCCTGAATAAATATACCATGGGAAAATTTACTCCAAATAAAATTTGTAAAGTTATAAGCAATGGAAACTGTGTTTTTTAAGGTACTGACAGGCAGTCTTAAAAATAACTGACAGCAGTATTTACCTTTGGTACTTTTGCCATTTGTCTGCATCTTCATTAAGACATGCAGACTACCAGCCCGTACAATGAACTCCCTATTCCTTGTGTTCAGTGCTACTGTTAAGGATCACTGGGATGTGAGCATGCAGTGAAGAAATACTGAAAATCTGCCACAATGGAATTTGCAGCCTCATACCACCAGTCACAAGAAGCCAGGGAGGAACCCAGGGCTGGGGGGGGTCTCTGTCAGTGCTTATCTCCAAGCGCCTGTGTAAGAGCTCTGACATCCCCGCAGTGCAGTACAAGATACCGTGTGTACTCCGCAGGGCTGGCACTGCTATCTTTAGGACTCACGTTGCCTGTCTCAGGTGCTTGTTTGTCAGAGGTATAGCTCACACATCACTATTTCTTGTAATTAATTCCCTCCTGCCAGAGGTTAAATGCTGCATTATATACATCGCCAGCTGAGTGGCATGCATCCTTTCTGAGACTTGATGCCGTGCTGATGTCTTAGAGATACAGGGGAAACTGAAAAAAACCACTCTGCTTCCATGACTATCTTTGTGGCCAGAAAAGCAATAAATGTGAAGAAGCAGTTAATTGAACAGAACACTGTGAGAAGAGAGATGACACTGCTAGCGACTGTATTACCAGAGGAGTCAGATCAGGACACTCCAATGATTATCTAATTTCTTCATCTCTTCTGTCAATAGCTGTTGGGCTAGAGCAACTCTATTTCATTTGGCTGCTTCTCTTCAGAGGTGAGAGGGCAAGTCCTGCCCATGCCACACTGCAGCACTGTGCGCTCCAACTGCAGCAAACACCGTTGACATTATGCTGCATTACACTGAGCAAGCCAGACACTTCTGCTGAGCCCCGGCATTAATGATGTATCAGTGTTTCACTGACTCCCATTCTATTAAAAGAAGTTACAAGATTGGTGTTCAGCACTGATGTGTCTGTTTCTTACCTGCATGGAATTTAAAGTGCCCATAACTCAGCAACAAATGACGCTCCTATTTTTTAAAAGATCCCTGTAGCTGATGTCTGATCCCATTACACATTCTGAGTCCCTTAATGTGTCGCTTTCCCATGTGGATACATTATCCCTTACCATTTGCCAGCCTGGGCCTGGGAGCAGAGGGCAATTGGGGAGGGAAATGAGGAAGCCCAACCTGCTGTGTGGAGTCACACCTTGCCACATAGACATGCGGGGGCCTCAAGTAGGTGTGCGTGTGCCACACACACAAACACAAACATATTGCTTATTCCCTCTCAGATACCAATGATCACCCAAATGTGCTCAAGGGACCACAAATTTTGCAACGGCAGCAGCGCTGGGATAAATCTGGGAAAGTTGGAGGTTTTCAGCCCCATGGACAGAGCAGACTGTAGAGCTGTGCCTCTTCAAGTGAGGACAGTCAGTGCTGACTCCTCTAACCCTAAGTCACCAGGCACTAGGTTCCCAACAGCACAAAGAGGGTGAAAAGACATGTGCTTTCCTGGGAATGCATCCCTCCTTTTCACAAAGTTTTCTCTCCAGAGTTCCTGCAACCCTTCACATCCAGTTGAACAGAGGAAGGGGAAGAATAATTTTCTCCATAACCTGAAGAATGATGTTTAATACTATAACAGTCTAGCCAAAATCCAGAGAGATGGGAAATGGGATGGATGTCTCCATGAAAGAGCATTTCATCTTTAGGCCTCCAAACATACCTCTCTGTAGGAAACACCAGGCATTCTGGCTTAAGTGTAATTACACTGTTTGAATATATACTTCATTTTTGTATACAAATAGGATGGAAAAAATACACAACAACAATAGGACAAGTGGTCTTCATTAGCCTAGCAATAGTTTTACAACCATGGGTAAGATGAATAGACTGATCTGCTGATTAAATTCTGTTCCTTTGGGTTTTTTTAATAAGAAAACTTAACTTGTATTTATTTTATTTTTTAGAAGCTAGTTTGGATCTCATTATTATTTACTGACAAAAAAATTCATTTTGTGGAAATGTTGAACCAAGTCCACTTTCAGGTACATTAGTGATATCGAAAATACTGTATGAAAAACAAATAAGGGTGAAAACAGAGATTGGTAAAATAATCTCTGTTGTTTTTCGTTCTTTAGAAACTGATATTTTACTTTCAAAATACTCACAAAATAATCACAAATAAAAAAATGCTTGATGCCTCTAAAACTGCAAAGTTTCCAGTAAAGTAATTATAATTGCACACAGATGAACTCAAAGTTGTGAACATAAATTTCCTAGGCAAACTTTGCATTTTGCAAAAAATGACCCATCTATGAGATAACAGACCAAACATGTAAACAAATGACAGATGTGTGTACAGTCAATATCTGTATGCAAATACCACGCATACACTTACTTTCTAAAACCCGGTCCCAAAGTGTTGCCAAAACTGGAAGCATCAGATGAAGCTAGGCTATAAAATACTTAAGATCAAATTTTGTCTGTTAATCAGTTTCCTCAGACCAGTCTCAGTAAGCAGAGAAGCAGTTCCACATGTTTGACCTTGCCTTTCTCACTAAAACAAAATCCTAATAAGATCAAGCCAATTTGCTCCCTATATTAACTCATGTGACAATTTTCATACAATGTCCCTATTTTACTAACAAGTGAGAGCTATCACTGCTTTTGGAGAGGCTAATATGAAGCCAGCTGAGTGTCCTCTGTCCAGATATTCCCATGTCCAAGTGTGATTAGCACTGTCTTGTCAAATTTAGCTCTAAGCCATTTGTGAACACCTTCTTTGTTTATAGTAGCACACTCAAATCTGCACAGACCTCTGTGTTTGCTCTTCTGCATATCCTATTAACAGTGCATTACATTTCAAGATGTCATACTGCAGAAAGCCACAAAAGCACTTTTAATCAATTTAAACCAAACCAAATGAATTACTTTCATTCTGGATAAATACTGCTTGGTTTACATTTTGAAAAAACAAAATTGTTTTTTTAGTTCTGCTGCTGTAAATCCAGAGTGACTGTACAAGAATTAATTGTACCACAGTTGAAACTGTTCAGTTGCAATTATACAAAAATCCCTATAAAAATCAAACTGTGGCTAAACAGAATTGAACTCTGTAAATTGACAGCTGTGACCTGCTTAGGAAGTGACACAAGGAAATAAAAAACCCCTACGATCTTGAGAGAAATTTTCAAGAAGATGAGAACTAATGGAATGTGTAAGAGAGTAAATAAAACCATGTAACATATTTCAGTTTTCATTCCACTATAATATTTCCACCACAGTGTATTAGATCCTGACTCCCAGCCTTGCTTTATTAAAGGCAGTCTAGTTATGTGCATACAACCAAGAGCAACCTTCAGCTCAGCAGTTATACTTTTTTTAAAAAAAATGAAATATGAAAAATCGGGAACTAAGGCACAGAAAGGAGAATAGCAATTTAATTAGATGAGTCAAGAATGCACAAGGGGACTGCCTCTATCAGACTTCACTCTGAATTCAGAACTATGCTTTCCGCTACTATATGCAAAAAAGTATTCTTATGCATGTTCCATCACTCCCATTTGACCAACTGTTTGCTCAGCAGCTGTAAGTAGCACCTGTCTACAGAGGTTTTAGCACGATCAAACCATGGCTCGGATAATAACTTACCAATGCACCATTATTCTTGCTCTGTGCACAATCCGAAGAATAAAAGACAGTCATGACAAAGAATCTTCTAATCTTGATTTGACAATTTCTAGCCTATATTTCAAGGTCAGTGGGAAGATGGCAAAATGTGAGGGTTTTTTGGTTGGGTTTTCTTTTTTTTTATGGTGTCGATAAGTTACTATTGCAAAACCAGACATTTGTATTTCTCTCAATAAACAGGACTGCATTACTAAACTATAAAGCCAAGAAGAGTCATATAGTGTGAAAATATGCAAGGGAACAACAGCTGTTAGTCATTATTTTCTCCTTATCCTTTCAACACCTCTGTTTCAGTTTGCTCTCTAATGGGTAAATCACACTTTCTCCCTAGGACATTTTCTCATTTTGGGCAGGTACTATAAAGAATCCTGACAATTAAGAGTCATTGGCCAAAGACACCCCTTCTTTTGTTGCTTTTACTGTAGACATTGAAACTCATTTTTATGCTTTATGAAACAGATAAAGCTGATGTGTTCTCTTAGTTCTTTGTCATTACTAACATGATGGACAATGTTTCTGCTTTTCTTCTTTAGACAATGAACCTAGCCTCTTTTTTTTTTCTTCTTACACAGCCTGTTATATTTCTCAAAAGAGAAATACCAACTACAAAAATTATTGCTCTCACTTCATTTAGACAAAAGAAGAATCGACCATCAGACAGCTTTTAAACATCTGGTTTATGCTTTACCTCATCTGACAAGGTTTCACAGTAGCCATTTGGAAACAGAGGAAAAATAGATACAATTTTGCTTATGATCAAACTCAGTTTATTGCACAAGCTACTTTGTTCTCCATTTCTTAACTGTAAGATGAATATTTATTAGAAGTTTGAGCCTTTTGTTCACTCTGATTTTGATTAATCTGACACTGGGCCACAGTGAAAATGAGGTGGGAAAAAAATGAAAACAGCTACAAACATCACAGTGCAGTAAAACTACTCTGGAAATCTTATTCTTTTAAACATTTGGCTTAACCTCAATGTTCTACTAAACTGGGCTTTTCACTTTTCATTTTCCTTTAGTAACTTCTAAAGTCATAGTAATTATCAATTTTTCCAAGCAGTTAAATGACAGAAACCTCTGAAAACTGATGAAGTTGGAATGTGTCACAGCATGCACAGGCTTAAATGTGTACACTCATCCATCTATTTCTCTTTCAGAGTAAGAGGTTGTTATTATTCAGAAAGACAATTCAGCCTACATCTGGTTTTGACTTAAAAGATCTGAAAAAAAACGCTATTAATCTGATTACACTTCCCACACAGCTTCTAGTATGTAACTTTTTTACAACTGATACTGCTTATACTATTTAGTGAATTGGGTTGTCCTTAAGATGTTGTGAAGAAGGCACAAGCAACCTTCTATGTGCAGCTGTTCTTGGGCAGTGCTAAGGTAGACACACTCCTTATGGCTATGCCCAAAAAGGCAAAATATTATTCCAGAGAGTACAGTGCCTCAATCTTTGTGGTGCCTCAGTAATGTGAGTCTTTAATGGGCCAATAAATTACCGGGGTCTGAAGCCCTGCTTCAGCATCTAGGGCAGCTCCATCCTACCAGCCCTCCTAGCTTCCCCAGGGCTGATATTATTACTGTTCATAGCTCTTACATGTGATCACCGTTGTTCCTGTCCCCCTCACACGCATCAATGTTTGCAATCTCAGAAAGAAAGGGGGGGG
>NW_020799097.1:38093607-38096470 GCF_003259725.1 Athene cunicularia
ATAAGAGACAGGAAGGGACCCTTGCTAGGCAGTGGCGTGCCGGGCCAAGCCCCTACATTTGTTCCCACCCATATATGCATGAATATAAAGATCTTTCTTTATGAAGATACTAAAGTGCCGTCGGAGTGACGTAGCCATCGAAGTGCTTTTGAACGACAGGTCTTTGGACTGATGGTTGTGGATTTACCGGGTCTTTAAGAGGAGATGTTGAGATGCTTCCGTGGTGTGGGTTTAGACATGTTACTCAGTTATGTGGAGGGTGGTTTGTTTTTGTGTTGTTTTTTTTTTTTCTGTGGTGGCAGAGTTTGCTGAAGCACCTTGCTGCTCATTCCTGTGCCCAGGATTAAACCAGGGAGAGAAGGAGAGCTCCTGGGCTGTCTGGCTGTGCAAACCTCCAGCGGCCGGCTGCAGGGGAGCAGGTGCAGGTGTGGGAAAGAGTGGCAGGAGGAGAGGGTATGGGCTGACTTAAGCCAGCATTGCTGAGGAAAACACTAACTGCTGCTTTAATGACGAAAGTATTGAGAGTATCTGCAGTGGCAGTTCTGAAAAGAAAATAACTGCATTTGAATCTGCAGGAATCTGTATACAGAAGTACTAGTAGGTGTTGCAAGGTGCTTAAAGTAGTTGCACAGGTAGTTCTTCCAGACAAAATGCAGCTTTCTCCCAAATCTAGGCTCTGATCCTTCAAATTCTGATGCACAGACTATCTAAGCAATTGCACAGACCCCAACTTAACCGTGGCTGCTCCTGGGGCTTAGGTATAAGAATGTGCACGGAACACTGAGAATGGTGAGCTGTTAACAAAGTCAGTTACTTTGTGCTGCAAAGCAAGCTGCCTTCTGTTAAATGGTAGCCTAGATAGCACTTTTTGTAATTGCTAGAAACCTAGTTCTGTTTCTGAATGTATTTCTATCATAAGCAACCTGTAGTCAGCATTTTATAATGTTGCGGTGTGCTAGTTTCTTAGTTGTTGGGACTTCTACTGTCTGTTTCTTCCAGCTACTTCCAAATTCTATGCCAAAGAGAATGCTAGTTGAAAAGAAACTGTGGAGTGTATCAATTGCAATGTATTATCTCAATGTATATCTGATAGCCCTTGCTACACCACGATATTATCAGGAATTTTCATGTTAATTTCTGAGTACAACACAGACAAAAATCTAGACCCGAGTGGTGTCTTTTGCAAGGAGTCTGTTGGATGATTCTTCTTGAAGAGACAGGAGTTTGGGGTGAAATATCAAGGTTTGATTCCCCTAGACCTTTAACACTTCTTTCACTTCGAGATTTGTCTCAGACCATTGTAAACAAAGACCTAGGTTGGGGACCTTCAGTAACAAAGCTACTAATTTAATCCACATATATTGGGGATCCTGTTTGCCCTCACTGGAACCATTCCTAGGGAATATAATCAGTGTCAGTATTATTTAGATCAGGTCCCCAGGTAATGCTGTTAATGAGGTACTGGAGTGGTAAGTTTCAAATGTAAAGGATCTTGGGCTTTAGAGTAGTTTTGCTGCAAAACTAGCACTTCAAGTGCATCTTTATCTCTTTGGATGAAAATACAGAATCCAGAGAATATTTTTTTTTCTATTTAAATGTAGAAATCAGTTTAGCATTTGAGTGCGTGAGGAAAAACTGTAGGATGCACTTCTAGAATTTCACTGCTGTTTCTTGTCTATCAGCCTCCAAGTAGAATATGCAATAACAATAAGCAAACCTATTGTGTATACTTGTTTCAGACTATTCTGGCCCAAATCAAGGTGCTATGATTACTTATATCAGGAAGCTGAAGCACTTCTGAAAAACTTTCCGGTTCAAGCTACAATTTCCTTTTATGAAGACTCGGATAGTGAAGATGATGAAGATGAACTGGAACAAGATACAAGAACTGAATCAGATTGCTGATTGCAGGAAAGGCCAATGCAACTTCTAAGACTTAATTTAATATAAAAATATATTATAGTATTTTTAAAGATAATTTATTTGTAAGTTATTCTTAATAAAACTGAAATGTCTTGTAATTTTATGTACACCTTTTTCTTTCATTCTATTCCTGTCCTGTTTTAGGCAGAGAAGGTATTGATTAGTTTTGTGTTTGTGTTTTTTCTTTTATCTGGGGTCCTATATTTTTTAGACTGGAACTTTAGGAGCAGAGAACAGATGCCTTGCCTTAAAGGGCTCTACGGTTATGTGATTTCCTCAGAGTTTGGGGACACAAGGAAAGCTTTTTCATTGTGACTTAGTAGGCTCCATGTGGAAGCATATCAAGGAATCATTGGATTAAGTATTCTAATGTTATGCCTGCTGTTACAATGGGGTTTCAAACATTGAAAAGAGAAATGCCATATCTGTTTTTTTCAGATAGAGAAGAGCCCAAGCTCTCTAGCTTTTGCTTTTAAAGAAGGGGTTTGCCTTAAGTCACTCATGCTCTCTTGTGTACGTGAGCTGTATTGTTATACATAAATATAGTATGAAACCATTAGGGTTTTTTTTTTTTTTAAAGTGGACATCCTTAAGTGAGATAAAGGTCTAATGTGAGTTGTTTCGATTGTCAACCTGTTTTTGATAATCGAAGCAAAAGTTTGCTACCAATCATCACACAGGCCAAAGGCTCAGAAAGAAAACGAAAATAACCCAAACCATTAATTCAAATGGCAGTGTCTCCGACGGACAGCTTGTGCACACACCTGACCCTGTCCTGGCCCCTTTGCGTTGGGTTTGCGCCACCGCCCCGCCCCGGGACCCCCCAGGCCCAAGATGGCACCGGGGCTGTCCGGTCCCGGGCGGTTTCTACGGAGACCCCCGACTCCGCCCGGCGCCGCAGCCCGGCCGGTTCCGGTAGGCCGCGGCCCGCCTGAACCCC
>NW_020799097.1:38096520-38139533 GCF_003259725.1 Athene cunicularia
GCGGGCCCGGTGGCGGCTGGGGCAGGGCTGTCTCTGGCCGCTTCCTTCGAGAGGTCTCGTACTCCCGCAATCGCCGAGGGGACGCGGCGGCTGTGGCAGCGGCCCCGGGCCAGGGGCTGGCTCTGCTGCGTCGCTGAAAAATACTTCGTACTTCCCCTTCTAAAAGACGGTGGGGATAGGGCTTCCTGCTCTGCCTTCCCCGGCCGGCTTGGGGTGCCTCTGTGCAGAGACGGAGACTTTCAGCTTGAAATTACAGCGCACAGCTGACGCTTTACATATTGGGTCTTCGTCTTTGCAGTGCTTCTGGGGGCACGGTGTCTGCAGGCCTCACTTAGAAACCAGGCTCGTACTTGGGCTAAAGTAGTATCAAGTAATGTGGGTCTATGTGCTCTTTAATTTTCTCACTTCTGCTTTTGCTGCGGTTTTGTAAGACCATGATTCTTTAACCATTCCTTGCTGTTAGAGCTTGGATCAAAGGTGTTTCCCGTTTGTGGTGCTGCTGAAAAGGAGGGTGCCAGGCACCCTTGAAGGTCTTGCTCTGCCTTTCAGGGCAGGCCATGGCTAATACATTCCTGGTAAGTTAGAAAACTCCTGTCCCAGCTTCCTCTGGGTGAGATTCCCATCCACTATAGGACTTGCAGAAAGTCTAGGAATGCTGTGAACGTAAACTTTCCTACCTTGTCTTACCTGGCCATGATTTCCCTTTGTTGCTCATAGGTTTTCAGGCCATATCTTAAATGATGCTGATAAAAGCTTTTTACCACCACTGGAGGACTTGGTATCTGCAGTTTGCTTTGGGAATAGTCATCTAAATGTTTGTTGATGTTCAGTAATTCCCTTGTCTGGGTTACTAGATAGATGCTTCCTTACTGCTGAGTAGGGCTCCCAAATATCAGTGAAGAATATGAGTTGTGTTATATTTCTTGTTTTGTCTGAGTCCTAGGGAGCTTAGGAAAGTGTATTGAATGGCTTTTTCTTCCTCTTGAATTTAATAATGTTTGTACATTTATTGTTTTTCAGGTACCTTTAAAACCAGGAAGGAGTCTTATGGATTGGATTCGGCTAACTAAAAGTGGGAAGGACTTGACTGGTTTAAAAGGAAGGCTAACTGAAGTGACAGAAGATGAGCTTGCTAAACACAACAAAAAGGAGGACTGCTGGATATGTATAAGAGGTTGGTTGCTGTGATGTTTCTTCTACATTTTTTGCCTAGCTTCTCTATTCTGTACTTAAAAGAAGAAGCAACAAAATCAAACAAGAACAAAAGCCACACCCCAAAACAAACTACACAGCTTTTATGTTTAGGCCACCTGTAATCTTGATGTAATCAGACACAACATCGCTCAAGTTAGAGGTTTTTTGTCACAAAGATTTTATTTGCTTTCAGACATTGCTTAAGAAGTCTTGCAAGGGGGCATATTTTACGCCTATTTTATATGTGCATGTGAAAATAATAAAACACAAGATTGTAGGCGATACCTCAGCAAGAATAAGGCATTGAAAGTGCTGACATGTATTTACACTCCTCAGTCTTGCAGACTATTATCCTTAGCAGTTGACTATTTTTAGTAATTGCTTTAAAGCATCCAGAGACATAAATATTTAAAACGTTAGTTAAACCTGTAGAATGGTCTTTGGGAAATAAGTGTACAAGATCACATATTATTTTGTAAAACCTAGTCAGGCGGATAACAGTTGCCACACAAAGCAGTTCTAATCTCTGTCTAGCATAACAAATATCTGTGGTAGCTAAGCTGTTCTATTTATGTTACTAGTTTTATGGAATTTTAGGTTGAAGGTATCATAAGTTAATAAAGTATGAAAGGTGGTTTGGAACAGTAGCCCTGGCTAGAAGAGTTTTTTTAGTGCTGAAAACAAAATTCCTTGTTTAGAGAAGGGAGTAAAATGTTCACTCTCAGGTTTAATCAGAGGCTAAAATTCATTAGTATCACCCTAAATTTCTTATAACAACACTTCTATGAAGATAGATTAAGAAGATCAGAGTGGCTAATGTGATATTTCCCTAGGAAGAGGGGTTCATTTAGTGGTAGTTCTGATCTGGTAAGGAACAGCATTGATACTTGATATAATGTCATCTCTGAACTCCAGCAGAAGGTTAAGAATTTTTCTATGAGGATGACTGTGTTTTTGTTGGGTGTCAAAGGGTATGAAACTGAAAGTAAGGGTAAAACGTCATTTGATGCTGGCTTTTGAACAAAATAATAGGATTGTTAATACTCTGTGTGCTGCTCTTGCACATGCTAGCAAAACTATAGTGGGAAGAGAGCAAATGAAAGCTTATTTACCGTGACGGTCTGTTATTTTTTCTCTCTCAAAAAGGGACATCTACTGCAGACAGAATCACTGCTTAAAAATGGTTCTGTTTTGTTTTTAATCTCTTACTCCTCCTTGACTGCATCTCTTGGGATTGATTTTTACAGGAACTCCATCACTGCTTCCTTATCTGTCTTTAAATTTTTCCATTTTGGCCTTATTTTTCTAGAACTACTAATGAAAAAAACAACATAACTGAGAATTCTGGTCGATTATCTGTAGACCTGATAAGCAGACAAGTAGTAAAATAACACCATTGTGAAAAGTTAAATTATGTCTTTGCATTGGTAGTTAGACTGTGTCTCTATAAGAACGCAGAAACTGATGAGAGGAATATGAACTAGAAGACCAAGAGCTAACTTGTTCAAGAAGTCGGTATGGTGATCATCAAAGAAAGCTGTCATATAGGCCACAAATTGTATATAAAGTGGGATGTCGGGGAGTTAAAAAAAGCGTGAAGGATATATAAATGAGATTTCCTTTGCTTGTGGAATTTTGATCGTAAATTGGACATTTGGTTCACATTTTAGGAGGTCTTAACCATGTAGATGTTTATAGTTACTTTTTATTGTGTGCAGTAGTCAGTGCTGCACACAAGATGGCATAGTGAATACATCCATCAGAAGATCAGGTCAGTAAAATAGGAATGATCCTAACGTTATTGTCTGGGATGGTTGTTCTTACCAACTAGAATTGTCCCAAGTGTGTCTCCTCCCCACCCAGTGTTGAATGCCTACCTCTCCTTCTGCAGTAATTAATGCAGACTTTTAATACCTTAAAAGCTTCTTATGAAAGCACTGGCACAGTTCCACTTCTGGTAGCTTCCTGTTTTGGTAATGTTATATATCTTTAAATATTCTGCTAGGTAGGCCAGCAGTAGGCCTGTTAACAGCTATATATCTGTAGTTAAATCTGTTTATAACGGCCTTCACCAGGTCTAATTACTCTGGTTGCATATCAAAAATAGTTAGACTTCATCATTTCAGACATGCGAAGAAGCATTTTTTTTATCTCCCTGGAAATATTAAGAATAGCACTCGTGTAGAAAGAATGCTGAGCCCTTTTACAACTCTGGTATCAAATTTGCCCTAGTAAGCCTTTAATGAGCATAGACTATGTTAAGTTTTTTATATTGCTGAATCTGAAGTATGGAAGTTTTGTTGCTGATGGTAGCAGTTTTTCCTCCTGGGAGACAGTTCATTCCCAGAGGCATTTTATTCTGTAGATGATTCATGGTAAGAAAACAACTATGACAGCACTTCAGGGTTAACTTAATTGAAAGGGAGAATGAAAACAATTCTGTGCACTAACTGGCTCAATTTTATGTCTGTTTAAACCAGCTGCTGGTTCTTTTACTCCCTAGCTAGGATACATCATGTTTAACTACAAGGTTGAACCCTGCAGGTTTGTTCAGACATTCACTGGAACAAGTCGTATGGCATTGTAAAATTGGCATCTCCATGTAGTAAGTTACACCTTGTGTTCTATACAACTGTGTAACTTAAATTTCTGGTTTTGTGAAGTCATACTATTTGTTTCAGTGATGTTTACTGTTTGCCGTTACACTGTTTAATAAACACAAACCTTTCTGCTGCTTTTATGGATAGGAGTGGTTGTAGAAATGCTGCTCACATGGTTTTATATTCCATTTTCTTCAGGATTTGTATATAATGTCACACCATACATGGAATATCATCCTGGTGGTGAGGATGAACTAATGAAAGCAGCTGGAACTGATGGTACAGATCTTTTTGATCAGGTAAGAACAACTGGCAGTGAATGACACTTACTTACTGAAAGGGAGTTTGAAAAATGCATGTTTTCTGATTATTTTTAGGGCATTCCAGTGGAAATGGTGATTTGAACTTTTTCAGGCCTAAGGAAGATCCGTGGGTTACTAGGATGGCACTAACGTGTGCTGAAAGCGGCATTGTAGTTCTAACTTTGTACCGAAAGACAATGTTGAAAATGTCACTTTATGTTGTTGGAATGATGCTTCAATTTGACCTTGTTACTATTTTTTTAGCAGAAATAGCAATAAAGCTAGCAACAACTTGAGATAACCACCCTCTTAGTAAATTACCACACTGACTAATTGCTGTCCTTTAAAAGGCATTTTCTTCTAGGAAATTGTAGTATTCTTTTGCCTGTTGACTTGGCCACTACATTATCGGGTACAAAGTACTAAGAAAAAGTGCTCGGGCTGCAATTGACTGATTGTGAACAAATCACAAGATGACAGCTGGTCTCTTCTTTGTTTACCATTTCTTAAAATGTTTTGAAAAGACTCAGAAAACAAAGGGTCTGCAGAAAGGGTGTGCTTTTCTGTAAGGAATCGCTTGCAAACCTGGTGCTGTAAAAGATGATTCACTGAGTTGGTATTTTTTTAGAAACGGGCATTTGTTGAGTCTCCTTGGCTCACAAGGTTTGAGAAACTGGGAAAGAGCAGGAAGGAAACCTTCTCTGTTGCTGAAAGGAAATCTGTTACCTCTTTACAGTTCATGCATCACCGTATGTTATGCCTTTATTTGCAAAATATTTTTAACAGTGAATGTAAATAAAGATGCATGAAGTCTTTTATAAGTAATGTACTGCTACATTTCTTTTGTTTTTAGTCAGCAGAAAACAGACATGTGTTATGTGCATATGTATGTAGAAATAAATGATTTTTTTCCTTCCCCTAAGATCCCTCTTTCTTCTTCTGATCCCAGGGGACAAACTGTCCTAGGCAGTTCTCTCATCTTGAAATAAAAGTCAGTATTTTCAGTCTGGTGACTTTGGCACCAGACACAGGTCTGGCAAACTGCATATGTATTGAGATATTTGAATACACTTTATGGACAGTTAGCCTTTCCAGAACACTTTATAGGGTCCTTCAAATGTTTTAGCTTTAAGCTTATCTTTGGTTAATCCTTTCACAAATTAAGTGTTGGATTTGGGCAAAATTCTCTGGTTTTAAGAAATACAGAGTTTCTTTCCTGAAAGTATCAAGTTGTGGCCTTGAATTCCGTAACTGGATCACTGTCAAGTATTGTATGATGAGCTCAGAAACAGGAGTCTTGACATCCAGAATGTTTTGGGAAGCCCCTCAAGTTGTTGTTAAATTCAGATACATACTTGTTACTTTTTAATTTTATTTTAGTTTTGTCATGGGAGTGGAAAGCAGTGTTCAGATCCTTAAAATACACTATTCACATTTTTGTTTCTGCCTGATGTCTTTCCTGTTCTGGAGGCACTTCCATTGTTATCCCCTATGCTTTAGTGTTCTGTGTCTGTTGGAGACTGATCTCTTTAAGTTTGATAGGTTGCTGGTGTTTCTCAAGTTTCTGGAAAAATTAACTGTCATTCAAAATCCTTCATTTCTTTCTGTTTTCTGTGTATGAGGAAACTACAACTTGTGAATGGGATTCTTTAGCTCATCTCCTTAGCTTGTCCAATTTAAAGTTTTTATTTTAAAATCTCTACATACCATTCAAATTTTTCAGGAAGCACTTTGTTTTCTTTCCTCTTGTGATGTTACCCAGGATGCCCTATCAGAATTGGCTTTTCTGCCATCTATTTCCTTTGCAAGTTCTCCGGTTCTGGTCTGCAAAGCTACTGTTTTTTCTTCACTTTATTTGACTTTCTAAAATAGGTAATTTCCAAATAATTTAGTGATAGTAAGACAGAAACAAACAGAAATACGCCAACTTGGTAGGAGGTGTTTGTGTGTCTAAACCACTATTCTCAATCTTTGTTTCCTTCATCCCTTTTTTCTTTACTTGTATCTAAACAAGACTAATTACCCTTGTGGTAAAGACGAGGTCTTTATTCTGTTAATTGCATAACATACATCATAAAGATGCTCTTCTGAAATATTTTCTGTAGCTCAAGGTTATGATGTTCAGATACAGCAAAGCATAAACTGAGTAAATGAAACTATTCTCAGTTTTTCATGGTCCTATTTTTTTTTACTTCATTGCGTACTGTCTATAATAGAAGTAAACTAAGTACTGAACGAGGCAATAATGAGTGTGTTTAAAAAAAAAATAAAATTGCTAAATGGATTACATTAGCCACTGTACAAAAATGAACTTTTCTATTTCAGTGCATAGAACAACATAGTAAGAGTTGCAAATTTTGTGAAAACATATTTTGTTGATATAGGTTCATCGCTGGGTCAATTATGAATCAATGCTGAAGGAATGTCTTGTTGGGAGAATGGCTGTCAAGCCTATTTCTGCTCCAAAAGGTGAGGTTTCTAAGAACAAGGTAATTTCTATTATTCTTTATTCCAAAGTTTTCTGGAAATTATGAGAAATCCTAAATCATATTTTTGAGGAGAGGCTCTGTTCTTGCCTAGAGATGAAGACTGTTGCATATATTCAGTCTTTTTACAGCAGATACCCAAAGAGGAAACTATTTTATGCATGAAGGCTTTTATAAGTAATGTACTGTTACATTTCTTTTGTTTTTAGTCATCAGAAAGCAGACATATGTGTTATGTGCATATGTATATAGAAATAATTTTTTTTTTCTTCCCTCAATATCCCTCTTTCTTCTTCTGATCCCAGGGGACAAACTGTCCTAGGCAGTTCTCTCATCTTGAAATAAAAGTATTTTTCAATCTGGTGACTTTGGCACCAGACATAGGTCTGGCAAATTGCATATGTATTGAGCTATTTGAATACACTTTATGGAGTTAGCCTTTCCAGAACGCTTTATGGGTTCTTCAGTTTGAATTTACTTGGAGAAAATTTTGCTGATACAACAGACTCCTCTGAGCCAGGACAGCAAGAGATGTAGTATATTGTCTTTAAATGCTGGTGATGGTTTCCAGAGACTTTTATCTTAAGTATTTGTTTTTGTTTGTAGGCCACAGCAAAAAATTCCCATCCCTAGGAAGCAGACACTGTTACTGAATATTGACCCTTAGCAAAACCACAGTGGAAACATGAAAGAATTTGTGGTTGCAACTATTTTTCTCAAATTCTGTGATGTCCTTTAGTTAACAAATTCATCTGTCTCTAGTAGGTCTTCAACTTCTGACAAGGTGCACTGCATACTTTAGAACTTTTAGTTCTTAGATCACGTTGCCAGCAATTACAGTTTGGTCTCTACAGGAAGGGGAATAGTATTTTACATGTCCCTGTTGCAAGGTAGCTAATTCCAGTATTGAGCTGTTAAGGGAAATGCTGCAAAGAATGGAGAAACCTCGACAGCCTAACTGCTTCATGGAGTTGGAAGTGTTACAGATAAGTTACTGCTACTTTGTCAACTGAGTTAGAAATTTAAAAGTAAACCTGACTTTTGCTAATTTCATTAATCTTCACTCTACAACTGGAAGGAATTCTTGTGACTGACAGTCAGTAAAATATAAACATATCTTTGCCCTGGCAAGCTATGAGAGTCTTGTTTTCTGCTGTTTGCTTTTTCATCTTTCTTCCATAATAGGATTGTTCTACCCATTTTGCTGTAGTAAGATTTGCAGGATAAAGGTTGTCAACTGTATAAAATCAGTTCTTTTGCCTGTGTCTCTTTTAGCCATTTCAGGCTTGAAGAAATGTAATTTCATTAATTAAGAATCAAACCGTTTAGAGTGAATTTGCTGAAATTCTTCACTGTAAAATTCTCAGTTTACTTTGATTCTGGGTAGGTTGTGTGCCCTCCTTTTTTGAATTATCAAAAACATGATTGACTAACTTCACTATCAGCCAGCAATAATTCTAGTTTTCCAGAAGACCATATTCATCAAAGTTTGCATTTAAAAATAGAAGAATAAAATACTAAGTTAAGGTGCATGTTCTTGAATATAG
Source organism: Athene cunicularia (assembly GCF_003259725.1). Lineage (NCBI taxonomy): Eukaryota > Metazoa > Chordata > Aves > Strigiformes > Strigidae > Athene > Athene cunicularia. The sequence continues at coordinate 38,104,650 of NW_020799097.1, forward strand.
GGTTAAATGGGCCTATAATTATAGAGGAAACACAGCATTTCAAATTATGGAATACACTGATTTGACTGTGGGTGAGTGTTTGGCATCGGTCCTTGCTGTTTGCTACAGTCTCAATACAGTGCAAGTAAGGCAGATGGAGGTTTGTTGGGGCATTGCTGGAAGATTTGTGGTTGTTTAACTTAGTTTTTGTTTCCTGTGTTCTGGTGATTTTTTGGAAGATCATACAATTATTTGCTTGCGGAACTGTTTAAGGAAGCTGAAGCTTGTCCTTGCATACTCTAGGAGTTTTTTAAGGAGGAAGAGTCTTTTGAAGATGCTGATGATAATTAATGTTTTGCCAACTTATCTTTTGGGAATGTTGCTTGATGGTATGATAGTGACTAATAGGAATTTCCAAGTGTCCCTTCTGTGGTGTTAAGTGGAGTGACGCACTGAAATGTGTGGTGTTTGTACTTGCTGAGAAGGTCAGTGCAGTAACTACAGCAGTACCCAGGCATGTAACAGATAATTACGGTATCTGCCTCAGCAAACCTGTACAGCATTGAACTCCTTGCCTTCCCTTCAGGGTACTCAGCTGTAAACATTAACATGGACATTAGTTTGCTGTCTGGTATCTTTTATTACTGCTTATGTTTCTCATAGACACAGATACTTCAGTGGTAACATAACTCGGGAGTCGGAATGCATGTTGTATTATTGTTAATTCGGTGAGATTAGACTGAGAGCTATGGTGTCATCCAAGGAAGAGAGGTAGGACTGTGTCTTTGAAATGCCTCAAACTGTCCTTAAAATTGCAATGCCTGTTTCAGTGCAGAGTGTTAAAATGTAGTGAAATAAGAGTAGACTTCAGAACACAAAAAATTTCCTTTAATCAAAAATTATTTTTTGTGAATGACTTGGCTATCCTGGCAGAAAGCCTGAAGTGGTGCATAGCAGAATACACAGACAAATACAGCCTCAACCAAAAATTTGGGGTGAACTGTCCCATTCATCTTGTGGAGTGTTTTGTTTTTACCTTACAGTGGCACAACATGAAAGCCTCTGATGAAAGGTAGTTCTTGGTCAGCTCTGAAGTAATTTTGCAATACTGTATGCTTGGTGCTTTTTTCCAGGAGCCTTTCCTTCACTTATCTCACAATGGCATTTTTCTTTGAACACTGGCTGCTGTGACGTAGAACAGTGGGAGAGATTCAGAAGAACAGGGGAGAAACGTTCACATTTTGGTTTTCATAAAAGGGAGCTGGAGGAACATATTGGTTTGTCTCACTTCGCCAAACCTGGCTCCCATAAAAGAGGATATAACATGGGCCTTTGTACTAAGACAATCTGAGATGTGCAGTGCAGAGAAGGCAGAAGGGGGCTGGGTACATCCAGAGGACTGGTTTCCACACAGATTTTCTGTGAGCAGAAGCATATGTGGCTGAGAGATGCAGTGCCTTTCCCCTCAAGTTAAGCACCTTATATATGAATTAACACTATGTAATTCATCTGCTTGGTCTTTATCTTCTTTTTCTGCTAGTATTTGTTTGTTTGGAGTAGTTGCAGCATACTGTAGATTTAATGAAAAAGACAACCTGTCAAATAAAATCATTTGACAGAAGGAGCTTATAGAAAGATTTTATTTTTCCTGGGTTTCTGCCAAGGATTGGGTTTAGATTTCCAAGGGTTGGTCAGATTCAGGGTCTGCTGTGTGTTGTCATGAGGCAACTGTCATGAAAGTGTGACAGATTTAGTGAGCTTCTTAGCTGTGAAGTTTATAATTGCACAAGGTCATCTGGGATATTTGTATCGAAGTGCCAGAGCTCTTGTGTTTCCTGTCCTTCAGTACTGTGCAACTTTTGGCATTTTTAATATAGTATTTTTTAAATTTATGTATAATCTTTTGGAGTGGTAATCAGTGCTGCATTTATTTGTGGCTTCTTGGTATCTGAAGCATTCTGGTCAATCTGTTAAATTTTTGAAAGATTTACTGGGAGATCCTTACTTTGGCTAATCTCTTTAGCATGATACGTTGCAAGTACTGTGCTATAACTTCTTACTGTCTTGCTTGTCTTTTCTTGATGTTTGTAGAGATTTCTTCTACTCTGTCTGAAGAGAAGAAACAACTTAATGGTAAGTACTCACCTGGAGTGAGATGGGGAGTGAATCTTAAACTTATTTGGATATTATTGAATGAGCAGTGTTTATCCAGACTTCTGTCTGTCTTTATATTTGAATCTGATATTGAGCCTCTAGTGATCTGTAGAAATTACAGAGGCAAAATCCTAATCAGATATTTTGAATTAAGTGTTTAAAAGTATTGTAAGACAGTAGCAGAGTAGTATAGATAAGGGAGTTATGAGATGGACAAGCTTTCTGCTCGAGTTGGCCAAGATATGTCACAATTTACTGTGTGCTGTGAAATCTGCCTGTACAAAATCACCAGACTTTTTGATCCTTCTCTGTATTGAAAAGCTAGGTGGCCATGGGGCTGGAGCAGCTGAGACAAGACAAAATCTTGGAAAACACTTAGAATTAATAAGTCTTTGCTAAAACCTGGAGGTCATCACTAGGAAACAAGTTGAAATGGAGGTGAATTAGCTGATTACAGCATGACTGAACTACTTAAGATGTAACTGAGAATGACTGGGCTGAAGTTCTAGCTCTGAGAAGTAAGTATAGCCCTGGTAATGTATCAGGAGGTTGACGATTCTCCATGTAAAGATAGGGAAGCATTCTCAAGCCTTCACTGAACGCTTCCTTGAGTACTGGAGGTAGCTTTGGCTGCTAGTAATCAAGTAGTATGCATTTGATTTTGATGCTTTTAGGGAAGTGTTACAGACTGATTAGTCATATTTGTGTAAGTGGCTTCCCAAAAGAATATGGCTTATGAAGCCATGTCAAATGAGTTGTGATGGGGGTGTGTTGGTGGAGCAAATAAGATGAGCACATGTGAAGGGAAATAATACAATTTGAACTCAAGGCTGACCTGTTGACATGAAAGGGGACAGGTGCAAATTGGTCATGGAAAAGTCTAAGCTGAAACTTTGAAATGGGTGTCTAGAGCAGTCAAATTTTGGAGTGGTAGGAGGAGTAGAGACCTAGATGAAGCCAGAGAAGTTCTCAGAGTAGTGTTCCAGCAAGTCCAGGCACAGTGAGGGGAAGATAACTTGTTCATGCTTTCCTTGCTGAATTTGAGTTTTCATTTGTTTTCTTTTTTTCTCATACTGTCTTCCTTGCCCTCCCTTTGTATTCTGTGAATGTTGTATTTGACTTCTAAAAGGCAGTTTACCTTTTAGAATGCACAATCACTGAGCTACACAAAAAGTTATACATCATGTAAAAGTAAGCAAGACTGATTGTATTTGTTAGTGTTTTGCTCTATAGCCTTACAAGATGTTAAGTTAAACTTTGGCTGGGTATGCTGCCTGGCTTTTTTTTCTTCATCGTCTTCATTAACAGGTTGCTGGAACCTGTTAATATTGCTTTGAAGGAATGGGAAAATTAGAAACCAAATTCTACTTTACCATAATTACATCACTAACAGCTAGTAGTCATTAAATACATGGTGCTTTACAAGATGCTTTCCTGTGCATCTTTCATACTCACAGTGGATCCAGGTAAAGATAAGTGATATTTCCTCTGTGTTCCATTTTGCTTCCCCTCCTGCTCCTAGGAATGACTTTTTTTTCCCAGATTAGGTAATTTGTCAGGAGACATAGGAAATTATTCTGATGGTAGTTTCCAATGAAATTGCCAAAATACTGATGCTTGCTTGTTGTATTCAGTTTACCTGTTTGGCAAGACTTGTTCCAAAATAGGATGTCAGTTCCTGAAGTTACCTTCCATGAGTTGTTGCACCTCAGTGCTTAGCTCTTGTAAATTTAAGTCAAAATGAGTCTAGAAATAAACATCGTTGTCTGAAAGTGGGAGAGAAGCTTATGGCATGGGCTCTGATTTTTTTGGAAGTTGTTGGCACTAGCAAAACCAGTTTTGTCTTATCAATCTAAATGTATAAATAATAATTGTATTTTGAGTGTGCTCAGATCAGTCAACTTAAATGTATCCTTTATTTTTGTGAACATCAATTGTATGTAACATTGGGGCAATCAAAGATGAAGTTTTCAGAACATATTGATGGTGATAACAGTCAGCGTGGGTGTTACTTAATGTGCTCTTCAACATTGCTTCTACTTGAGTTTCAAACAAAAGGCATCAAAATTCTAAAACACTGCCATTATGAAAGCATGCCTGAAAACGTCATATGTGTTTGAAAACAAATATGTATCCAAGACTTATTTTAAAAATTATCTTTTCAGCCTTGCAATTCTGAACTAAACTAAATTTATTTTCACCCAAATTGTTGTGATGATGATTTTTGTAATATTAATAGAAGAAAAAAAAAAAAAGACTTGGGCAATTCCACCATCTGAAAGCAAGCTGGTGTTTGAGTATATGTACATCAGACCTTGAAATAAATTAACAGTGTAGAAAAAGGGTGATGAGTGGGCTAGAGTTTCAAGTACAGAAAACTAAATCTTGAGGTTCAACCAGCTGGAATTCTTTAGCTCAAGTAATATAAGTGTTCATATTTTTCTTAGTAATGTCTGGAGTTTACAAATATGGGTGAAGCTTGTTCTGGGCCTTCTAAGAACAAAGCGAAGAGTTGTGGTATTTTCTTTCCCTGCCCCTTTCTGCTGCTGCTTGTCTTTTATCTCTTGTCCTTCTCTGAGAAGAGTCTGGTAATCTTCTCTATACTTCCTTCTCTCCCACCTCCTTCTCTTGAGGTAGTTGAAGACTGCAGTTGGATTTCCCCTTTATCCTTCTGCAGGCTGAACAAACACAGCTCCCTCAGCTTCCTTTCATATAACCTGTGTTCCAACTGCTCACAGTTTTGGTGGCCTTTCCCTGGACTTGATTTGGTATATCAATGTCTGTCCCGAGGTGGGAAGCCAAAACTGGACAGTACTCCAGATGTGGTCTCACAAATGCTGAAAAAGAGAGGAAGAACTAATTCCCTCGAACTGATTGCAATGCGTTTGCCCAGGGTAAAGTTGGCCTTCATCACCACAAGTATGCAGTATCTGCCCAAGTTCAGTTTGTCTACTAAGTCCCTGTAAGGTTTGTTGCAAAGCTCCTTTCTATTCAGTCAGGCTTCCTGCTTGTTTTGTTGCATCAGATTTTTTTTTTTTCGGGTGCAAAATTTTGCATTTGCTCTTGAGCTTCATCGTGCTTTTGTCATTCCATTTCTTCAGTGTGTCTGGGTCCCTTTTGAATGGTAGCCATAACCTTTCATGTTTCAGCTGCTTTCTATGATTTGCTCATGTACTTCCTGACAGTGGGACAGTGTTGAGCCCTTCAGGTTGCTACTGATAGTATCAAACAGTATCAGCATTCCCTGTGCCCTAGGAACCAGCTAGCCACCAGTTGGATTTTGTACTGTTGATCACACCGTCTGTGACTGGCAATTCTACTAATTTTCTCTCCAGATTGTAATCTATCAAAACTGTGTCAGTAGCCTTGCTATCCCATGGGATTCTGCAAAGCAGTTTCTGGAACAAGCTGAGGGTTTCAATCATTAAGATGCAGAGTTGTAATTCTGCTGTTCATTGTGGTCACCTTAAGCTTCATTTCATGCCTGCCCTCAGACTTTGGCTTCATCACCAGCTTTTCTTTACTTATGACCACCATGACTGGTAGAGCACTTACCTTAATTGGTTCGCTGATCACCTGAATCATTATCTTTTTATTACAATGGGACTTCTTGTTTTCGCATAGCATCTTACAGCGTTTCAGAATAATTAATAAATAACTTGGTTTGCTGTATTTCTGTTGACCTGCAAAAGCAAATAGGAGTCAGTATGACCATGAATTCTTCTTATCCAGTGAGGCCAACCTGAGCATATATATCCTCAAGAAAGGCTTAGCATTGAGGAAGTTTTTATCATTAGGTGTTTGGTTTTCTTTCACAGTGATCTTGACTTCTCTGCCATTTTGCTTTCTTGGCAGCTGCAGATGGTGTGCATTTAGGGGTAATTAAGGATCAGAGAATAAGTAATTCCAGCAAGTTTCAATTGTTTTGGGTTAATTCCCCCATCTGGATGATCAAATAGTTTTGACAAGATTGGATTAAGACCGGAGTGACTCTCTTTGTTTTTAATTTACTGGCATTTAGAAGATTATGATCTAGGTAGCTGAGAATTCATACGTTAATTATTTTATGCATAGCCATTTCACGTTTGCAAGGTTTGCCTTTGAATGGGCTTGAAACCAGCACTTGCCAGCTGTTATCTTAGACCTGTACCTAACTTGTCCAGGAAAACTCCTACTGTTCATGTGGTGTTACGAATCATGTTTCAGTCTGTGCAGCTTCCTCCATCATGATTCTATATAATTTCCTTGTTTTAAAATTTATGAAGGATTGCATTTGCTTTTATCTGTCATCTCTGCTTAAGTTTTTGCCAACTATGTTCAGTTTCTATTAGGCCAGAGATTACTACAGTTGATGTTTCCAAAGACTGACCAAGTGTTGCCTCCCAGCAATGGCTTTTTCAGACTGTTTCATGTTCTTTAATTATTAAAATTGAGTAGCTGAATTCTGTGAAAATTCCTAGCAAAGTCAAAGTAGAGAGGTTAAGGCTGATATCTTTGCTTAACTGACTAACAGGAAATTTTACTTGCAAATTAGGTTAGACCAGACATCCCAAACTGAATTTGTTCATCTGAATTGTATAAACAGATAGTTCTGTTAAAGGAGATTCATTCAGATAACCTTTTTTCCATGCTTCACTGTCAGAAAATGTGGAGGCACAAGCTAATAACAGATGAAACTGAGACCAAGCTACATGTACCAGAAGGGCTGCACACAGGGGTTCTGTGGTATATAGAACTCTTAATTTCTGAAGTAGAACTTCATGTTCCAGGAGCCTGCCCTCCCAGAGAAAGTGCTGAATAAAAACAAAACTTAAAGAGTACATGGATGCTTCTGCATGCCTGTGGAAATAAAGCCAGTAAATACTGTGGAGGGGTATTTAGAACATGCCATTTAAAAACAAAAACAAAAACAAACAAAAAAACCCACAACAAAACATCTCTGATTATCATTTCTATTAAGCAAGTATCACAGCAAATATTTTAATTACACTCTGCTTTTTGTAGGTATGCTTCCTGAGAAGAAAATACTGGGTGCTTCTGCTAAAGATGTAACTCCCAGGTAAACCTTTGTTCAACAGACAATGAAAGACATTCTGTTTAATAATTCTGTGCAGTTCTTAGAAAATGCAGGCAACCTATCTATGGTTAGTTCTTGATATTTCAGCTAAATGATTATGTATCATTACCATCCTCTTATAAGTAGGAAAGTTGAGGTTCAGGTTTAAACAACTTGCCAAACGTCATATTGACTGTATAGGCAGATGATGATGCAAGGTTCTTGGCTTGCTCTGTTGGCTTCTAACACTTGCACTGCCTTGCATCTTATACAAATGTATGGCAGGCTCCTCAGCCTTCCTTCTTGAGAAAAGTCTTGGAAAGGGATTCCAACTGGGTTGATGCTTTTTTCACTTTAGTTAATTTTTCCATAAGTGTATGAGTTGACACACGCTGGAAAAGTATTTCATTTCAAGCTGGAATATGTTAAGATATGAATGGCTGTATTCAAGTTTCTACAATATCCAAAGCAAAGCAGGCCCTAAAACCTCACTATGATATGCTTGCTGTTGTCACTGAGGTATAATTTTACTCCATGATGTCTTCAGTTGCCAAGGTTCAGTTTCTCACTTTGCATCAAAATCTCATGGGAATGTGTAATCTCGGGGCTAGTTACATGCAGTCATATAAAAGATTGTGGCTTTCGAAAAACTGGGATGTGGCTTATCTTCTGGAGTGCTCTCCAAACCTTGTTGTCTTTCTTCCTGTGTGTCTGGCATGTTCTGGTGTGTGACTGGAAGGTGTGCAGTCTAGAATGTGTTGGCTGTCAGGAGTGTCTGCTGGAGGGAGAGCATCCTCCCTCTCTGCCTTCTTTTCTGGTCCAAGAGTCAAAACAGTAGACAGAAGTGCTTAGGACACCAGGGGAGGGAGAAGATGCGAGGGGTTAACTTGCTAAGATTTCACCTTTCAAGATGCTTGAGTCAGGTGAGACTTACAGATGTGATATGGTGCAGAGCCAGGCATGAGATTGTCAGATGTATGGTCCCTGTGAAAAGGGCTAGAGAAGGGAATAGCTTTTCTGGGATTGGGTGGGTAAGCTACTTCTTGGAAAGTGTACATACAGACAATTAGCATTTGAAGGCTTCCTGTTTCTTACCTTACCCTGGATTTATTACAAGGTTCAGGCAGCTTGGGGACATAAGAATGTAAAATCTTGATTTGAGGAGATAAAGGGAACTGTGGTTTTGTGGTATGTGCATTGTAACTGTAACTCTTGGAAGTCACCCTGGCTATTAAATAGTTTTGACAGTAGTCAGGGATATTAAAGAATCATAGACTGGTTTGGGGTGGAAGGGACCTTAAAGATCATGTAGTTCCAACCCCCTGCCATGGGCCGGGACACCGTCCACTAGGCCAGGTTGCTCAAAGCCCTGTCCAGCCTGGCCTGGAACACTGCCAGGGAGGGGCCATCCACCAAGTGCTCTGGGCAGCCTGTTCCAGTGTGTCACCACCCTTCCTTATATCTAATCTAAATCTACCCTCTTTCCAATTTAAAACCATTACCCCATGTCCTACTGCTAGACTTCCTGATAACAAGTCCCTCCCCATCTTTCCTGTAGCCCCGTTTAAGTACTGGAAGGCCACTATAAGGTCTCCCCGGAGCCTTCTCTTCTCCAGGCTGAACAACCCCAACTCTCAGCCTGTCCTTACAGGGGAGGTGCTCTAGCCCCCTGATCATCTTTGTGGCCTCCTCTCGACCTACTGATCTTTGCTGGCTCACACTCAATTTTCCATCCACTCATACTCCCAAGTCCTTTCCTGCAGAGCTGCTCTGATTCCATTCATCCCCCAGTCTGTATTTGTGCTTGGGATTGCCCCGACCCATGTGCAGGACCTTGCACTTGGCCTTGTTGAACTTCAAGAGGTTTGCACAGAACCAGCTCAAGCCTGTCCAGGTCCCTCTGGATGACATCCCTTCCCTCCAGCATGTCGACTGCACTACACAGCTTCAGCAAATCAGTGTTGTCATCAAATTTGCTGAGTGTGCGCTGAATCCCACTGTCTGTGTTGATGACAAAGATGTTAAAGATTTTAATCATCTTATTAGGAAGGTTCATATGCTCTAAAGAGGATGCATGTGCTTTTTAAGTAGAACTAATGCCATACAATTTTAACTACAGTGTGCTGACTTATCAGGATGCATAATTAGACTGTTCTTATTTTAGTAGTCTTTTCAAAATTATTGGCTCTAAACTTATCTCTTCAAAAAATATGAATGTACTTGGCTTGTAAATTCATGAAAGAAGCTCTGATTGAAAACTGCTGGTTAAATATATATTCTTATGCCCAAAGAAAGTATTTTTTTTTTCTTTACTGTATTTTTTAATTTTGTTTTACAGTTATGACTGGTTCCAAACAGATAGTTTGATCACTATTGTCATATATACTAAGCAGAAGGTAAGTTTATTTTATGAAAGGGAGAATTACAAGATCCAGCTGTGAGCTTTATTCAATTATTTTTTTTTCCTTGTCTATGAAAGGATATGAATGCAGAGTCAGTGATAGTTGACTGTCAAGACAATCAATTAAGGGGAGAGATCATTGTGGATGACCACTCATATCTTGTAGAAATTGGTAGGTACTGTAATTTTGCAGTTTAAAATACTGAATTTTCATTCTACTTTATTAAAACCTTCTCATCAGACCATGTGCATTTTACATATACCAATTAATATTCCTCTTTCATTAAAGATAGTTACTTTAAAGTACCTTGATGTAAAGGAATTACATTGTTTGTTGACTCACATCTTCATTTATTATGTACTTAAGTTTTTACATGTGGAATAAAGTATAATAAGAAATTGATGTAAAAGTTGTGTAAAATTTTTCAAGTGCATTTTTGGTGGTTATTAAAATGCCCTTTTTCATAAACAGCAAGTGGAATGATATAGGTAAATGCAGATTGGTAGCTTTACATGAGCCATTGTTAAAAGTAACGGGAAAAATTATGCTTTTCCTGATGTTATTTATTAGGCCTGCAGAAGTCACTGGGACTGATAGGATACACAACTGAAATTTGAGGGCCAGATAATCATGCACAGGGTTTTAGGCTCATTAGTTCACTCAGTATTCCTAGTCTTAAACTGTATATATAATGGCTAGAATGTAATTTTGGTTTTGCTTAAAATAGAGTTTGCTTCTCTTTATTTCAGGCTTGGATCATGCGGTTCAAGGAGATGTGGCTGGTAAGTTTGGTCTCTTGCACCACTTCTGTATCTCTTCTAAATAACAGAATGTGGAACTTCAGTTTATATGTTCTGACTCATCAGATGCTTTACACTTTTACTTATCACCAGGTTCTGACACAATCAATCAAATCAAACCATAACACTGAATAATATTTTTTTAAAATTGTGGCATTTGGGCCTGTGAAAGTTGATGGTGCTCTGATTCCTCTGAACATGACAAAATGTTAAAATAATTAGAATTTAGTTCTGTTGTGTATTTGTAAGCTGTTCTTTGCTTAGGCTGGGATTTTCTTGGATTTAATTATTTATTCAAATGGCCTTGAAAAAAAAGGAATTAGTAATTAGTGTTAGTTACCAGTTTCCAGTAGTGAGGACTTTGAGTTCATGAGCATTCTTTTTGACCAGATAGGCTGTGAAACTTTTTACAGTGTATTTAGAAAATAAGATACATTAATTATTCATATGAAGTTAGTGCTTGTCATTTTAAATGCACTGTAAAACATTATGAAGAGATATCTGGAAATACATTTAATTTGATAATTTAATGGATTAGTTCTGTGTGTCTTGAGAAATTAGTAATTCTTCTAAAATTTCATGATAATGGAGGAGTAAAATTTTTTTTTTCACAAAATGTGATGAAAAGTAACAGTGTGAAACCTTTGCTCTTTTAGTAAATATTGTTGAAAAAATTGGGAAAGTAGAGATAACCTTAAAGAAGAAGGATAACATTCATTGGAAAATGCTGGGACAGCACTTGGAGAGTCATAATACATTTATCAAACGCACAGACAGAGGTAAGCGGTTTCATGGCCATTGTTACCAGCTGTTGTAAAACTTTTTTGAGCTTATTAGTCCTATTTGGTTTCCCTCAGGATTTTCTTTTTCTGTAGTCATACCTTCATTTCTTTCAGGAATGCTGTCTGGCCCTCTTGAAAGGGTTCAGTTTAGAGGTAGTTTTTTGTTTTGCTTTGGTTTGTTTTGTCCTGCAGTGGAATTGGAGGTCTTCTAGGCTTGTGGAAAGACTGGAAGAACCTAGTAGCAGAAGGTGAGGACTGCTTCAATGTTTTTCCATCTCATGGCTACCTGTGTACTTAATATCCTTTGTCCATATGAAAACCTCCGTAGGCCCTGAGGAGATAATGCATGGCCTTGTGTCAGTCATAGGAGTAACTGTAGTGAAGGAACAAAAACCTCTGCTTCCAGCTGTTACTGCAGATGTAACACCTTTGTTTCAGCACCCTGCATCTTTGTAACTTGAGCTTTAAGTGCCTTATATTAAATATAAGGCACTTCAAGCCATGTATAGGTATCAAAGCCATCTCTAAATAAGCTGATGTGTCTGCAATAAGCAGTAGATGTTATGTATGAGTTCATTTTGTGGTAACAGAATTGCATGAGCTTGATGTCACACCCAAGTGCTGCTTTTTTTGTTTGTTTTACAGCTAAATTAAAAATTTATGCAATTTGTATAATACAAGCATACTCCTCTGTTACTGCAACTGTCTTAAAAGCCCTCTTAGCCCTTTATCTAATAGTGCTCAAAAGTTGACTGTTTGCTATTAGTCTGCCTTATTATGCATGAAGGCAAACCTGTACATTAAGAGCTAATTAAATGTTGATCACTGTTGTGTACCTCTTACTGGCTCTCAGTTAGTATTGGGCTTTTAAAGTTGAGAGATTACTGTGGTACAGAAATGAAGATGGACTGTGTAAAAGCACATCTCTTTAGCTACTTTAGCTTATATAGAATGTAATTTTCCTTACGAGCTTTAGAAACTGTTGAGTCATCCAGTATTAGATTTTTTGATATAATGCTCTATATTTAAGGGGATACAGCCTGGACTAATAAATTGTCCGCTGTCCATTGCTCATTTTCTCCCTCCTTCTCACTTTTCATGGTTATGGAAGACAAAAGTAGAAAATAACCTGAAGGGACAAGAGGTGTAGAATAGAGTGGCTTTAGAGATACTTTACAAATGAGGAAGATGAGGATGATTGGATACAATTGGCAAAAATCCAAATTGAGTGTTAATAACCAATGCTTCCTAGTTTATTATTCTGCAGGTTTTTTCCAAGAGGTCAGTCTCCAATATAGCATTTGTCCTGTTACACAGAAGGTTGTAGGTATTGGATAACTTTATTACAGTATCGCTGACTGAGTAAAGATGAGCTTAAACTGAATTTCTAGAAAACTTAAAGGGCTTGCTGGGCTTGAGTTTCTTCAGTTCCTTGATTACAAAGGTGAGGAATCTAGCAAATATATTGATATCTATGGCTTTTTTAATCCCTACTCTAGAAATTTTTGTTCTTCAGTTTTTTAGTTTTAAAGCCTCAGAACTTAAAATTGAACATGCCAGAATGTTTATAGGGGAAGAATGTTCAGGCTTGAATATCTCTCCTTATTCCAACCCTGTACTTTCAGCTCAAGCATTAAAATCTGCATATTGGAGGCTTCTGTTTGCTCAGTTTAGTCTTAAGTAGATGCTCTCAGTTTGTGCTTAAAATTGTGCCCCCTTTCTCTAAATTGCACAGGTTTTAACTTTATTTCCAATTCTGTGTGAGCGAAATAATGTTGTGTGGAGAAACCTCATGCGATGTGAATGCAGAAATAGTGATTAACAACTCTAGATAATTTCCATTCTTTGAGGTGTGAAGTTGGTTTTGTATGCAAACCTACTTTTTCTGAAGCAAAATAGCTTTATTCTGGGAATAAAATAATTGAGACTTTCAGCCTAGTAAGTAATTCTGACCTCATAAATGAATTGATGTATTTTATAAATGAAGTTAAATAAATAGATCTTTGAAGAGGAGATTAGATTGTCCTTTGATGAACTGCAGAAAGACTTAGTATGAAGTGTGTTGCAGATAGAGAGGTTCTCTTAATGCTACTTACACACTTTCCATGCTGGGATAATAGCACTGTCAAGGTTGTACGCATGCAGTTTGCTTATTTGCTTGTGCCCGCCTATTGGGATTTGAGTATGAATAGCAGAAGCAGTACCAGTGTTGAAGTAGTTCCTTGTGAGAGCTGCTTTGCTTCCCAGACCTGAAATGGCTAAAGTTATTTTATAGCTTTATATCTGGTATTTCAGTGCTGCACTATATATAGTGTAGTACAGATTCATTGTTTTAAATATTCTAGGGTTTTTTCACTTCGATTTATGTATCTTCCACTGCTTACTCTCAACATTACCTTTTATTTCCCATGAGTATGTGAGTCTTGTTTGAAGACAGCGTAACTGATAATTTGTATGAATTCTTCCACTTCTTGAAAGTGACTGAAAATCTGGGAAGAGAATGGAAAGAAGTTATGTTATCTTGTTATGCCAGTTTTTTTATTCATTTCATTCAGTTTGTGTGAATACCTAGTTCTTTGGATAAATCACTGACACTTTCTAATAAAAGTAATAATAATTTTACTTGGAATGTTTCCATACTTCCAGTTTGGTGGCAGGCTTATTCTGAAGCTGTGAACCGTAAATGCTTATGGGAGCACTGATGTTTAATTCATTGGGGTTTTCTTATCTTTGTGTTTTTCTGTAGTATTTTCTTGTGTATCAGTCATTTCAAACATTTCCATAGTATTTTAGAGCACAAGAAGAAAAGGTAGAAAACTAAGGAAGGGGTGACACTTGAAAACTTTGCTTGATTTTATGTTTTTGTTATTACTTGTTCATATGACAGAATTTATGAATGGAAGTTTGTAAAGGGGTCAGTGGCGACCGCTACACCACGCCCAAGCCTCTATGCTTTTAAGTTATTTAACCTTTATTTTTACAGCAATCAATTCTAAGTTCTACAAAAAAAAATGATGAAGCTCTTCTGGGCATAATGCAGAGATAATACTGGAAGCCTATGATAACTTTATGCTATGAAGAGACAATAAGCATAAACACCTTTTCTGTTTAAGCTGCGAAAATCATACTTTCAGATAAATTGTCAATGGACTCAAATTCCTGCTGAGTTTAGGCTAACATTTTGGTTAGTGTATTTCTTACTTAACTAGGTGGAAAAACCAAAATCATGGAATTTCTTTGAAGTTGAGGGGGATTTTTTAAAATTTTAATGTAATTGCAGTGAACTACTCTGTATCTTGGGATGTATCAGTAGATTCAGAAGAATATTCAATACTACTTCTCCTTAAGAAGGATAATGTGCTTATTTTTCCAGAGGAATAATTGTTTATATCTGACAGTAATGCATAGAAAACACAGTTCAATATAATTAGATTGTCAGTGTAGGGAAGTTGGTGACGTTACTCTTACCTAGCTATTAGGAAACTCATCATTAGGAAGTATAAAGAAAATCTAATGGTCATAATGCCTGAATCCTGTTAAATTGAAATGCAGTGTTAAAAAAGTAAGGCAGAACTTTACCATTTAAAAAACCCACACAGTACAGTGATAGAGTGCAGTTTTTCTCTTGGGCATTAGATATGATTTTCTTGTAGGTGACTTTTCTGGGAAATAAGATACAGAAGCCTATTCGTGAGGGTCTAGGTTGTGATCGCCACTGCATATCATGCTTCTTTGTGAAGGTGGAATTGCTGCCAAGTCTTGGAGGTGACAGGCAAGCACTCTTAATACTGTTACCTAGACCTACAGTTTATCAAAGATTGTTTAAAAAGACACCAACTGGAAAAATATTTTAAAATTAGCTTTTGCTCTGGAATTATTTAATATAAAATTGAACTTAAATTTCAGTTATCTTTGTTTATCTTAGTTTGTAAAAGCAAATCTTTTGACTTTGATTTTATTAGTGTGCTAGTTGTTCCTGTGGAAAAACTCAATTCTGTCCAATTTAAAAAAATCCATACCTTCACCATTGACCACTTAAAATCCCATTGTTGAATATAAAACTGCTCATGATGTCTCTTCAAAAGACTTTTTGCTCTGAATGAGATAAGAACACATTGCATGTACATAGTATTTCTGTGTATCTAAGGCATTTAGTTTTGGCTTGTGGATAGCTATACAACTGTAGTTGTGGTCAACAGAAAATGAAACTTTTGAGTTATTCGAGTTAACCACATTGTTTTGCATATTTTCTGGTTTCTTAGCAGCCTTAGCCAATAGAGTAAGCAACTGGTGTTTGGGCTCTATGTGATAATACCAAATATATTTATCCTGAAATTTGTTTCTACACAGTAAGAATAAAATTTTAGGGAAGGACTAAGCACTTAGCATGATAGTTCAGCAAATGTTTTAGAATCACTGTGTATATAAAAGCAGTAGCTATATGCAAGTAAAAAAATGACATGTTAGTAGGGATGATTTATGGGGGATGTGGGTGTATATTTTTTCCCATGGAGAATAAATTCTACTTCTTCCTTCTGAACATGATTCTGAACTTCCACTCAGATCCCTGTTTCGGAGAAACTTCTGCTCTTCTAAAGAGTACAACTATTGGCAGTTGTATGCAACTATTGGCAGCTGCTTAGAGGGTTCACTAAAGAATCAAGATGATGTTGCCTCTGAGGACTGAAATGAGATATAATGCAGTTTGGTGCAGTGGTTTTAGTCCATGTTAAGTGGAAGATCACAGACTTTTTTGTTGGAAGTAATAGAAGGGGGCAGAATGCTGATGCAGCACTCTAAGGTATGTAAGCCAGACTTAGTGCTGTGCCAGTGTGCTATGCAGAACCAGGGAATGTTTAGGAGGTGCTGATTCAGTGGAAACCTTATTTTGGGAAGGAAGGGAGACTATCTAGGAAGAGCATGGTTGACTTTGGATAATAGGAGCTAGTTTGTGAAATCCAGTAATTAACTGAAGCATTGAAGGGTACTACTGATAAATTGACAGTCAGCATTAAGGGTTTGTGGTTGTCTTAACTCCAAGACTGGGCTACTGCCAGGAGTGATAGGCAGCCTTCATCTGTGTGGTCTGATCTCCATCATCTTGACACTAACAGTACTTGAGGCTCCATAATCACGCAACCTGAACAAAATAGGGATTAACTTCCATCTGGCTGGTGGACACTGTTGGGTGGTACATGCATGCTGGGAGTGGAGTAGAACTCCTTTACTAGAGGTGGAGGGGCAGTGAAGGGATGCAGCATTTATGCTTTGAAACTCTGTATCCCAATCAAACAGACTAACTTACGGCTAACAAGTAAGAAGAAATAAGAATTGTCACTGAAATCCTATCATTGAAGAAAAGCAAGAAACATCAATCAAGGAAAAAAATCTTAAAATCCCTTTCTTGACAAGGAAGAACACAGTAGGCAAAAGGATGATACTCTCCAATAGAATGATAACATCTGTGCAGCAGTTTTGTTAGTAAAACTCATTTTGTATGCGTAGAAATCAAGGTGCTGTAGTTCTTGATTCCAACGGAGGAGAAAGTTCAGTTTAGAGAGTGGCATCTCTAGCCTGTGATTGTACCGAGTTTACATGACAAGGTTTGGGTAGTGGAGAGACTGCAGGAGTAGCTTCTCAGAGATGAGGTCAGGAGCTGTGATGCTGACACGATGTCTGCAGAAAGTTTGATCAAACCTGACCTCGTCACTAATTACTTTCTCTACTTTGAAAATTAGGACTTGCTGCTGGGCGTTTGCATCATGCTGTGAAATTGAGAGAACATTGCCTTTTGCTTATGTATAGAGGCAAATTGTATGTCTTTGGCATCTGACAGTTAACTTGGCTTGGCTGAAAGCAACTGCTCTCCTTCAGTTTGCTCCTAGAGGCTCGTGTTCTCTTGTTGAAAGGCTTTTCTGCATTGTCAGCTATTTTTGTTTGTGGCTCTAGATTTCATTGGAACCACTGAAAATGAACTCAGTTAATATAGCAAAGAGGACAACCTAAACTAGGAGTTCGCTTAGCCTTAGAAAGGTCTCTGTTTTCTAAAATTGGATTAAGTGAATTGGGACAAAAGTTCTGTATAGCAAATTAAAAAGAAAAAGGGGGAGGTAAAGCTTAGTTTGTTACATGTGGAAAAGTTTGGAATTTGTCAGGTTGAAAGGTTAGAAAATTGTTACATGTGGAAACAATGAATCAGGTGTTGAATCAGTTTTGTAACTTCTCTCTTCAGTTCCAGATATCTGGAGGAGTATTTGCAATCTTAGCATATATTGTTTTTCAAAAGACTGGTAGAAAAACAGATTACAACAAACTTTTATAAAATTCCTTTCATATAGCTGGAGAGCTGCTGCTGTTTTGCTTCAAGATTGACATGAAATGGAATTATTGCATTTTTTTTTCAGGGCTGTAGACATTCTTTTGGTATATCTGAAATGTTTGCTCATTCAAAATAAGCAGTTTGTGGGATGTTAGGTGAAAGACGTGAGAAAATACTAAGGAAGATTTATTCCATGTCAGAGGCCTTACATCATGTCTCTGCAGGCATCTATAGTGGATAATTCACTAGGAGGTATTTGAATAATTTAAGAAAACAAGTGTATTGAGAAAAATGCCATGACCACCTGCTGTGGCAATGGTGGTGTGTAATGAATTTGATGCTCATTTAGTGCATGCACAAAGTGCATGTGCTGCTGAGATTTAGTAACCTGAATATTTCCAGGCATAACTACGTGTATTTGGATGCTTGACTGTTCTAGCAGAGTTTATGTATACCTTTGGAAAAAAAGCCAATTCAAAAAGCATGGCTGAGTTGAAACATCTTGTTTAATCTCTTAATTTTTAAGCATTTTCTGGGTAAATATTGTTTCTTTGAAAGCTTTTCTCTGTTTAAAATTCTTTTCTTTCTGTTGTGGTTGAATTGACAGCCTATAATCCTGTACTTATTGAAATGGGGAGTGTCAATAGTAGTGGCTGTTCCTTCAGGCAGCAATTGTAGAGCAGCACTGTTGCAGAGCACTATGAAACAAGTCTCCAACTGTCTTGAGCTCTTTGGCTGGGTTTTTAATCCAGAATATTTGGGAACAGCAGAATGTTTGGGGTAATAATGCTGCAATAAGGTAACTGCAGTGCAGATAAGTTACTTGGAAAATTCGTTAGATGAAACTACTGAAATACTCAAAGCATTCTTTAAATTACTTTTAGGGAGCACTGTTCAACAATGGCCAGGCTATCTTACTGAGACCCTCTCAAGTCTAGGGTGGGTTTTTTTGTTTATTGGAGAGTTTTTCTGTAGTTTATAGTTGAGGAATACCTTCCTATATTTGGCATTTTTTTCTAAATTAATCTTTGTAAGCATTTTTCTTCCCAGAATGAAAGATACTAAATAGTTGTTTTTAAATCCTTGCCCTTTGTTCTTTGAAGTATTTATTTGCTGCTTTACTCCTACTTGGGCTGTGCAGTCTCTGGCTGTAATGAATTTGTTGTTGTTGTGTTTTCAAATCCTCTCTTAGGCTGTCACGTGATGTAATGATACAGATTATGTAGATGAGGATGGCTGCTTAGTTAAAACGGGTGCAGGTCTGGCCAGCCTTATGCTAAGTGCTTTGCCACAGAGATCATTTCCAGTGTAAGTGATCAGTTATTGCCCCTGTTGTAGCAGAGACAGAGTAAATGGCTTATCTAGCTGTGAGCCTATTGCGGGTATAGGGAAAACATTACTTTAAGCTTCTATAAGATACTGGTGAAACTGTTATAGTTTATTTCCCCTTTGTCCCTGAAAAAAGGTACATATTCCAGGGTGTTTCTTTCCTTTTCCTCACTGCCTTTTTCTTTTTTTTTCCTTTTTAAATCCCCATCACTAATAGGAATGTACAAGGTTGAGGTTTTTTAATAGTTATTCTGATTAGCAGTGTTCTTTCCCTGATTTCTCTCTCAGTTTCTTGAAAATTTTTGGTGGAGATGCAGACCTTGCATAGTGATAGTTCTTTTTTTTTTTTAATGCTATATTTTTTTCAGTTTTACCCAGAGTTTAGTTGATGTACAGGTTGAAAAGCACTGTATTTGAAACCCATGTGCTCGCATCCAAAACAGCTGTATCAACAAAAATTTGTGCCATACATATGACCTTGTAGTTGATTTAAGTAAGTATGTGAACATATGACTGGAGTTTATAATTTCTAGCTAGCCAAAAGGCACCAATTCATGTCCAAAATACTTATTGGTAATGCTGAAGTGTGTGTTGCCTATGTAGGGACACATGTTGATTTCATTTTATGTCATGTATAAGCATTTAAGTATTGGTATTGTGTACCTGAAAAATCGTGCAAAGCTGTATCAGAAATACAGTGAAAACTGCAGCAGCATGGAGTGGTCAGCCCAATAAATATGCAAGATAGTGGCTGGATTTAGATAGTCTATTACTGAGGACAGTGGTGGTGTGCCTAGCTTACATTTCATTTGCTTCACCCAGACAGTATTTAGCCTGCATATACCTATTCATGCTGTACTTGTACGGTGAATTTAGTGCAGGTACAATGTACTATAGGAGGTTCTTCTTTCTGCTAGTATTTAGTGTTTATCTACTTCTTCCTAGTCAATGCTGATACGATAGATTACAGATTCAGTCTGAGTCTAATATAAGGCTATAAATGGGTTCTTAGCCCAAAATTAGAAAAATAGTTGTAATTATACAAGAAGCATCTGTTTATAGTCTTTTTATAAATGTATATAGTGAAATGCATACCTTTATCTCTTATTAAAAGATGTATAAGAATACAAAGATTGAGACTTAAGTAACAAGTAAAACCATGTTTTTAGGACTGTTCTACAGAAAATGCAAGCTGATTTCTAAGACAGATGTTACCCATGACACCAAGCTCTTGTGCTTGATGTTGCCTAAGAGCACACATCTCCATGTTCCCGCTGGACAACATGTTTACCTCAAACAAATCATTGCAGGTAAGAAAAATTGAGAATGTAGCCATGGATATATTAACATAAATCCCTTTTAATAGTCTTGGGAGAATGCCAAGGCATGGACACTAATTCCCTAGTTGCCATTAGAAAGTTTCTGCTTCCAGGATCACAGTCAGTGCTTAATAATGAAATGACTGGAGTAATACTGATGGAAAGCTAACTATTGAGGTGGCTGACATTTGCTGTTGACCTTCTTTGGCTCTTCTTTCAACTCTCCCTTTAAAACATGCTCTATGCTGAAATAGTGCTGTTCATCTTTGAAGGGGGGAAGTTCATTGTATACGCCTTATGTATGATTAGTCAATTCCTTTTAGTTTGCAGCTTTTTTGGCATGGTAATGTTACAATTTTGGCTTTTTTTCAACTTCTGAAGGTTTTACAACAGTCAGTATAATGCTACTTTACACTACAGTTGCACAATATTAATGATAAGAGGTTGCAAAAGGAAGGCACCTTGAAAACGTTGTTTAAGCGCTATTCAAAATTTTGTAAAAGGCAAACTTAAAATAGGAAGTCAAAGAAATACCGGTTTTATTTTTTTAAGGGTACTTTTTAAAATTTGCATATTAGTTGTTGTGCTGGTCACTGTACTTGTATTTCAGTATTCATGGTAGAGAGATTTCTTAGAATTTTAAAATTATCTTTTAATTGCGAACTGTTTTGTCCTCCTTCTCCCTCCTACCTAATTCTATGCTGGTGTCCAACTATTGCAGTCTTTCTTTCTGTCATTATACAAGAGCTTTTGTGAAATGAACTGGAAGAAAGTACAGTCATGTTGTACTAAAAATCTGCTATTTCAGTTTAGGAAAAAAATCAAGCTGTGGTACTTAAATGCAAATGTTTAGATTTTCATGTTTTTTTGGGGAAGACTCTAGATCTTGCAGTGTTTTGAATTGCTAATTACTGTAGAAATAACATACTGTACAGTGGCCTGAAGATTTTAATTGAAAGTGGAAGTCTACTGTAAAAACTGGTGCAGTGGAAAGTAACATACTTGTGTAAAAGCATGTGATGGTGTTATTTTTTTTATGGGATACGCAGATTATCTGTTTAGTGTTTGTTTATTTGGGTGATTGATTGCAGTAAAATTGCTGGATCTAGAGTATTTTCATATTATTTCAGCTACCTTTTTGTCTTCTGTATAGGGACAGAGGTAGTAAGACCATACACACCTGTATTGCCTTTTTTGCCACTGGATTTGAAAGAACCATCTCGCCATGATGATGCATATATATATTTAATGATTAAAATTTATTCCTGTGGACTGTTCACACAGGCCCTTGACCACATACAAATTGGTAAGCATATATTGGGGGTTTTTGTTCTTGGTTTGGCAGCATTGCTTTAGCTTTTCAGATTCACTGTCTGGATATTGTGATGTTATTGTTTACCTACTTATACATCGGGACATACTTAACTTTTTTTTTAACCCTTAATTTTTATAAACTTTTTATTTAAACCTCCATGATTATCCTCGCTGTAACCATTTGTCCATTACATAAAGCTCTCCTGACTGATCTTCCAAATGTGTTCCTGTTTCACTGTTTAGACTTGCCAATTGTAACACATGTTATAGTTGATCGCTTTGATAGTATATACTCTTAAAACAACTTTTTCTACTTTCAGATAAAGAAAGCTAGGTCTGTTTTATTAGACTTAAGATGTACTTCCTTTTCTGTTTCAGATACAGAGGTAGTTTTTTAACACTTCACAAATATTTGTGTACACATACAGTGTAAAATCCATCAAGACAAGGCATTTTAATTAAATATCTGTTCTTTTAACAAGAATGATCCTCGTGTGAAATGTAGAATACCTTTCTGAAAGGAACTCTAATACTACAAAGATGAAGACAATATGAAAGGCCTTTAAAAAAAAATCATAGCTTGATTAGCTTGTTTTCATCTAATTTACCTTTTTTTTTTTTTAATAAAGGAGACTATATTTCTGTTAGCAGTCCTGAAGGTAACTTCAAGAAGTCACAGCTTCAAACTTCAGAAGATCTCTTTTTATTGGCAGCAGGCACAGGTTTCACACCAATGGTTAAGCTGCTCAGTTGTGCTCTGACTGAAGTCAGTTGCCTCCGGTATGTATGATTTAACCCCAAGCTAGAGCAATTCATAGGATGGATTAAATGTAGTGGGCAAGCCTCAGTTTTAATAAAACAAATAACAAAATGAAGAAAAATGCTTTCATACCATTTTATTTATGACAAAAGCTGTCACGCTTTAGGGAAGAGTCTTGTCAGAGTCTTAGGGAACCTCCACATACTTGGTTATTGGCTACCATCAACAGAATGGACTGATTTGCATTTTGGATTTTAGTTGTACAAATGAGCTCACCAAGTAGAAAGTCTGAGTGGTGGGGTTTTTTTTGTTTGTTTGGGGTTTTCCTTTGTTTAAACTAGTTTTGCATTTGAGTGCCTTTCTTTAGTATTGAAATATTTCAGTTTAGATACTGGTTTTTGGACTGACTTTAACAACTGTTTAGTTATGTCTTCTCTTCAATTTATTATAATACCTAGCATCCTTTTCGTATTGCTTTCACCTGCTCAGCAACAGAATCACATTTTTATCAGATGAATTTTAGTTTTCACAAAAGCGCGACTTATGTAAGCATAGTGTTAAGTATATTCAGATGTATAAAAAGGTGTGCATTGCATATGCATTCTGTACTGCACTTGTAGAATCTACAGGAGGAAGCATTACTTGTTCTTTGTTCAAATGAACAGGTTGTTTTGGTCCCTTATGTCCAGAATCCCAGAACTAGTACTCCTGCATGATGTGATTGTCCATTTAGAACTGTAAGAGTATACAATAGCTCAACTTTAAAAGGAAATGCAGTTACTGTAAGGGCATACTTTGATAGAGGGGATGTGTGCTTGCATTGCTTTGAGCAAAAAGATTCCTCTAGAATCACATCCTGCAGAATTTCTTACTAGATTACATTTTTGTCAGTGTGAACTATTGTAATTTGGGAGAGTATAAAAGTGAAAAATATACCTGAACTGTATTTTCTTTAAAGCTGTTGCAGAGGATAGTTCAATAGACTTGCTACTGTTTTCCTTGTACCTTTGAATTTGGACTCGTGTAATGGAGATTAATTTCTGATACTGAGTTTTATTCAATATAAGCACAGGATGTTTTGGTTCATTATACCTTTATGAAGCAGATTTTGAGATGACACAGAGAGATTAGTTGAACACTAGTCTTCATAGTAAACCTAAAAAGGATGACATGTACTACAGAAGTCTGTTTCTGGAAAAAGTCTAAACCCAGACATTATTCTTGTACTGTTATTGTTCACATATAATCCTATTTTGTGACCAGAGAGACTGTGTGCTGTTTTGCTCTTCCAAAGCATCCTGTATTGTTAGTAACAAATAACAAGTGGCTGGCTGGCTTTGTGAATCCAAAAGATAAATTTATCATCTAACAAAATTCTGGGAAAGAGTGGATTTAGAATTTTTTTTCTTTTTTTCTCCCTGGGGGGAAAAGTAGTGTATCAGGTAAAGGGAGTTGTGATAATATGAAAGCAAAACTAAGGACGACATAGCAGCAGATGCAAATCTTGACATTTTGTCCATAACCAGAATAAACAGGGTAGAAAGCATATATGAAAGACTACTGCACAGATAGTGTTTGTATCTCCTCTGTTCTTGAAAGATGACCAAAGTGGCTTATTTTAACTCTCTTCAGCACAGTTTCTTATGGGAACTCAGTGTTTACTGTGAAAAGTAACAGTTGCTGCAAACTTGGATTGCACATGCTAGAACACAAATTGCAGAAAGTTGAAGGAGCTGAATAATGACCAGCTTGTCACCTGAGGGTGCAGAAGCAGCCTCTGTAGTGCTGGGGGAGTGCTGCTGAACCTTTGGGGCTGCACTTTAAATGCTGGAGAATCCACAGCTTCCCTAGGCATCATCTGCTATGATGTAATGGGCTTGGATCACTGGATTTCCATTCTGTCTAGCTAATTTCTCCCTCTTATCTTTGAAGTCTGTTACTGCCTCCAGTAAATGTGGAAAACAGTTTGTTCTCTTCCTGTCTGCAGTATCCTTTTGTGCACGGAGTCATAATGCTCTTACTTCAAACTTGTTTCTTTTCTTACAGGCCAAATTGTATTTGGCCAAAGTATTGATTTACAAAGAATATTGTTCACTATGCTGTTTTTTTCCTTTTAAAGATGAGGCTTTTGCTCCGTTTTATTGGGGGTGTGTAACTGCAATACGTGAATACATTTCTTAAAGAAGACTGAGGCACAAAGTCACTAAATGCTAGGTAGGGGGCTAACGCTCTTAAGTATAGAATGCTTGTAGTCTGTTCTTGATTCTCCTTGATAGATGTATCTTGGTTTGTCTCCAGCTTTTCATTCCTAAATTACCACTCTGTTCTCATATTCACTTTTAATATAGTGTCTTACTTTTAATGCAGTGTCCCACTTCATCATAATTCTTGTTTTGAAGGTGATTTTCTAACTTTTTCTGCCTCTTCTTCCTCTGTGTTAAAATTATCTATAGGTCCCTTTAACTCCTCTCTCTATACAGCTTTCCATAAGACCTCGTGTACCAGTTTGAGTTTATTAAAATCTACATTCCTTGAAGTAGTTTCCAGTTTTTTAGATTCTCCCTATTTCTTTCCAGAGGGTAGATGAAGTTTCTCATTTGTTATCTAAACTTGTCATAATTTTTTCAACCAGCTTATCTGTACTGGTAACGATCATATATAAATCTGCATCTCTTTGTTTTAGCTGTTTTTTCCCTCATTTCTAGAAAAACTTACCAGTTCATTCCATGTTTTGGGGTTTTCTGTTCTCTTTATAGTGCTGAGTACTGAGCAGTGCTGTAGCAGATACGCTTATCTACACTGGAGAGTATCAGTAAGGGTGTCTCAGCATTATTCTCCAAATAATCAATTTCTACCTTTGTGCCCAATGAACAAAATGCATGGCTTTCCTATGCACTTTTAATTGACTTTTTCCCCACCTGAGGAACACTTGATGCTGTGGTGCGCCATGCCAGCTTTGACAGCACTACATTCTTGAAGTGAGCTTTATTTTCCATGTTTTCAGGGAAGTGAGCCCTGGGAAGCATGTAGGGAATCTAGATTTTCAGCACATGTTAGCTTCTGAAAAAGATGATTTTAGTATTTAAAGATGCAACATAGCTTATTTGGGGCTGTTTTGTTCTATACCAGGCAAGTTTTCCAAATAAGTTACAATTCCAAATTGTAACTTATTTTGAATTGTAATGCATCTGGAACTTCTTTCTTTCAGTAACCCTTCTGATGATATGTATTATGTACAACGGTCATACCTCACTTTTATATTTTGGCAGCAGAAAATGAACGTGTTTCTCATAAGTAGAAGGTGATCTCTTACCTGTGGCATCTGATGTGGCTTTTAAGAGATATTCTGATACCAAACTGCAGAAGGGGAAAAGTTTAGAAGTGAGAAAAATGTTGTATCTTCAGACTGGGAGAATACAGGCTTTTAAATTGCAGTTGAAGAACAGCTGGAGATTATAAACTCTCCCCAGAAGCCCTAGTATATATGATGTGCCTGTGTGAAAGATGTCTCTCTGCAAGATACAGAGGAGGAGGTGACAGGAATTAATAGTTTCAGTGCAGCATCATATCAACATACTGTGTCTAGCGCTAGTCTCTTAAAAGCAAGGTTTGGCTGCATGTAAAAGGGACACTGGGTAGTGGAATGCCATGTTATGGAACAGGAATTGCAGGGCTGTGCAGTGTGCAGGACTAGCAGGCTAGGCTCACAGGCACCCGTGCAGTTCTGCGTGGGTTTGTTTCTTCACCAGGTGTCCCAGTGCTCCAACTTCCCAAAAGTAGGGCACTGAACTTACCGCTTCTGGCACCCCAGCAACATGGTCTCTCTGCTCAGAGCTGTGCCTGAGTAGAAAAAACAACAGTCACTTAAAGCCTTGTGGGGTGCAGTGTAGGAACTGCTTGCGTTTAACAGCACATCATCTGTCTTATATTGGTTGTCCCCAGGGTATTAGTCTGTCATTAGCAATAAAGGAGAAGTTAGGTTTATGTGGCTTCATCAAATGTCAAATTGTGTTTTGTAAAGTCAGCCTTTTTGTGTTTTACCTCCACTGTAGCATAAAAATCTGAAGATCTAATTGCACTGAAATTAATGATAGTTCACATTAAAAAAAAAAAAATGCTCTATCTGGCAAATATAACACTTGTTAAACAGTAGCTTCCCAGGTAAATAGATTTTATAAATCAACAAGTAAAGTAAGAATAGATAACCTGGTACAGAGCTGTAGTTTGCTCTTCAAGTTATGAGTTAATTTTCTCTTACTTCTGTGTGTTTAGATTCCATCTTTATGAAATTAATGTTGATGTAACCTTCTTGAAATTCTAGTTTCATGTGTACAAGCTGATGTAATATTAAAAAGTGTACAGAGTTCATATACCAGCTATTATTTGAAGTAGTAGTGCTCAGACAATATTGAGAAACCACTAGATAAAAGTTGACAAGCTATATTGTAATTTCAGTCAGGTTTTAGTAACTTCAAAAGACTTTATTTTTCTTAGGACAGCAGTTCCTGAACTAGTAGTTGCAACCACAGGCCAGGGTTATAACATTTAGAAGAGAGGTCACAAGTCCAACAGACTTTCAGGTACAGCAAGAAAGAAACTGTGTTTGGTTAGTGGCAAAAAGATTTGAGGATTGCAGAGTTGCACAAAAAAAAAATCCCCAAAATCTAAGTAAAAGGCTGCTGAATAATGCAGTGTGTTCTGATTCTGTAATGTGTTTCAAATACAGAAACAATCTGCAGTTAATTTTTTTTTGTTGTTTTTAAAGGACAGTGAAGCTGATCTTCTTCAACAAAACAGAAGATGACATACTTTGGAGAAACCAGCTAGAGCAGTTGGCTCTTAAAGATGAAAGGTATTTAAAAGTCTTGTAGACACCAACTTGTACCATCCCAGTGTATAGGAGAACAAATCTTGGGGCTTAGACTAACTGCACAGCTTTGGCACAAAGACAGCTGCTGATTTTGGAAACTCATAGCTAAGAATTTAATAACACCTAGGGAGTAGAAGGTGATGTGCTTACACTGATCACAGATGCATAGCAGCATGCTATTTCAGTATGTTCTATAAGTCCCATAGGAAGCCAGGGATTTGATTTGATAGTGTTTAATAGATATTTATTGGAGACAATATATTAGATTAGATGATTGTTAAGACTGTCCAAGATGGTTTTTGAAGGTGAAGAAAATTAGCCTTAGCAATAGAAATTACAGATATGCAAAGAGAAGCACAGGTATGATAGAGACGGGTAGTGTACCGTGAGAGCAACATTCTGAATTTGGAGAAGACTTGAAGTCTCTTTGATGTCACTTAGTTGAGATGTTTATCTAGAAATTCAAAGTTTAAATTCAGCCCACTGCTTTCATTTTTACTTACTGTCTAATTGTTGCATTTTTTTTCTCAGTTACAATGTAACTGCGGATTAAAATGCACTAGTCCGCATGTAATGTCAGCTTGGTTTAGCTATAGTTCTGTCAGGAGGCATATGAATATCAGGTTGCCTTTTAATTTCAGTAGCCTTGCTTATTATCACTAGATAAATTGTCACTGCATAGATTTTACATGATAGAAATACCTTTTGTTTATGCTCACTTAATTCTTACTTGAAATTGTATGAACAAATTAATTTTACTTGTTCCTTCACAACACTGAAGTGAAGAATCAATGTTATTTCATAACCTGATGGTGTCTGGTACATTCAAAGGTTCATAATCTAGATATTGTGCAAATTTATAATAAAATCCCTTTTTTTTTACCCTTTCAATAGAAGCCTCAGATACATGAGTACTTGGGTTTTACTCAATAACTACTCTGATAGTGAGGTTTTTAAAACCATTTATAGTATTTTCTTGTTAATGAAATTCTACTGACGTTTCCACAAACTTGGCTAAGCATTCTTATTTCACTACTTGTGTACTGATCTGAATAATAATATATAAGTGAATAACGGAACAGTAGAATCTCTGCTTTAGTATCTTAATTCGTACCAGCTATTTTCCTTTGTAAGGTGAAATAGATAATTTTTTCTTTAAGATTGAAAGGTTGGGTTAAACAATTACATATGCAATACTGGAGGTGATTTGATTTGATTGGTAGGAACAACTCAATGTCTGTGAGATCTGATACTATGTAGTAGGAGAGCAGAAGAGGAAAGGAATCATAGGAAACACCACTAGCATTTTGTGTGGTGCATTTCTAATCAGAGGCAATGTCGTGAAATATTCTTCTGCTTACCAGGTTTGAGGTTCAATTCATTCTTTCACAACCAACAAAGGACTGGGTGGGTAAACAAGGGAAGATTTCTTTATCTCTTCTCTCTGAGTTTGTGAAAAGAAGCAAAAAAGACTCTGAAGTGTTTATCTGCATCTGTGGTCCAACACCTTTTACAGAACAAGGATTACAGTGAGTATTTTAAATGATGAACTGGAGAACAAGGAATTTGTAAAAATTTGATCACCTAACCATCTAGAGTGTTTCTGACTCGGTAGTCCTTCAAAAACAGCCTTGCATTTTCTGCTTTGCAAGAAAATTTAAAAAAAAAAAATACTGAAAAACCACCTGGAATCATACTTGAGGAGTTTAGTTTGTAGCGAAGTAAATGTCAGCAATTATGTAAATTTCATGAGCTTTAGTAAGTTGTCCAAAGCTTTCTAAGAGCATCTCTTTAACAATAACCTTTTTTTCTCCAAGGTTTTAAATGCTGCTTTTAATAGAAAAGTTGCTATATAGGAAATAAGCTTTCTGTGTTGGTGTTAGAACTGCTTTGAATTTTTATAACTTAATTTGTCGAGCTATCACAAGCACTTCCCAGGTTTTTTGAATGCATTTATTTCTGTACCTAATATTTTCCTTATTTTATAAGCCATATATTTAAAGAAAAAAGGTTCTCTAAATTTCTCTTGCCCAGCCTCAAAATATTGAACCAGTATGGACATCGCTTGCATTTCTGCAGCCCTACTGAAGCCAGGTGCATAGATCTAATGGACGGTGGAATTGGATAATAATTATGCTACTTCTTGAGAAATCTGAGATAATTCAAATGATAGCTGTATTTATTTTTATTTTTTTTAGTATCCTAAAAGATCATGGCCTCCTGGGCATGAATTGTTTTCTAAATGTATTTGCAAAGGTAAACATAATTTTACATGTCTGAATAAAAACAAGATAGTGGTGCTGAATTTGTTTCAGCTGTCTGTGGTGGGTTTTATGTTCCAAATATTAATATTACCATCTTGATTTCTGACTTTCAGATATCTGAAGGATCTTGGATACTCCCAAGAAGAGATATATGCTTTTACTGCATAAACCCATATAAGGATATCAATGTTTGTTTGTATAGTTCAATCTTATTTATTTACCTTCATGAATTTAAATAAGTGAGAAGCAATTTTGTAAGACTTGAAATTTCACTCTTGGTACCAAACTGTTTCTCGGAAGAAATATATCTTTGAAAAAATTTTATACTGTGTTTTATCTTGGTTTTGTAAATATTTTTGCTAATACTGAATTCATCCAGAGTATAATAATTAATTTATTGTAGAGGTAAGCAAAAAAGTATAGTATACATTATACAAGATATTTCATGTTGTTGGTTCATGAGAATTCTTAAGTTTATGACAAGCACTGATTTAGGTTTTGACTTGAAAAAGCTTATTATTTCTTACTGTAAAAAGTCTTAAGAGCAATACTGTCTGGAATTAAATATTGCACTGTAACTCAGGTAACTGGTCATTTTAAAATGTTCTTTTTCATCTGATACCTTTATTTGACTTGCAAGTGATCCAGATATGTTTTTGGCTTTATAAACAGAGAATAAAAGTACCTTTGGTAAAACACAAAATTTACATCAAATAATAAAATAATAATTTTACATTACTTTATGTGGTTTTGTAAATCATTTGTGTTTTCAGTTTATAATGTCATACAGAAAAGTTTGCACAAGCTTAGGACGCAAGCTGAGAACTCAGAACAGAGGCACAAAGTCTTGTTCTCCCACAAAACTAGAAATTCTGTGTGACCTCACTGATACCAGGCATCCCTTGTCATCAGACATTCTGAGGGTAAAAACATGACAGCTTGTGGCCTGCAGATACCAGGATAAGGACCACAAAAGTATCTAAAAATATTTGACAGGTTGCAGTAGTATTAATTGAGGTTATTAGGATCAGTGCGGTTGTTTTACCCAATTATTAAGAGTGTTATCATGAGGCAACAATCTTCTATCTAATAGTAGTTTGGAGAAGAAAGCAGCAAAGCTTCTAAAACCTTGTTCTAGATTTTCTCAGTAATATCTGTTTGCATTGTTTCATCTGCCATCTAGTACTGTTTACATCCTTCTGTTGTGTTCAATGGGTATTTTGTCCTCCAAAGAAGCCAGGCTTGCAGTTGTGGCCTTACTACTTCAGCATTCATTAAAAATGTTTTAATAATACCCTTTAAAAAGGTTAAATTGTTATCTGACGCTGACTGGCTGTGCTAAACTGAGCTGTCAGCTCCTCAGTGTCCTCCTGCTTATTGGACTTGAAGTTAGAAAAGGAGCTGGTTGTTAGTCACTGACCATAGGTCACAAGTTATTTCAGAAGAGACAGTGGTAGTGTCATCATTTTATCATTTAGAAGAATCTAAATGTTTTCAGTTACAATTTTGCAATGCATTATTTATGGCGATTTGTACGACAAAGGTCTGAACAGGTTTCTCTTCTGCTGAGCAGAAACATCAGTGCTGTTCTGGAAAAGCAAAACACTAATGGAATTTTATTATTTTTTCTGTCACAAACACAAGGTTACTCTTGTGATAGTTGCTCTGCATAAGTATACTAGTTCTGTATTACTTAAAACAGAATATTTGACAAGTCTATTTGACCTCATGAAGTTCAACAAGGCCAAGTGCAAGGTCCTGCACATGGGCTGGGGCCATCCTGAGCACACGTACAGTCTGGGTGATGAGTGGATCAAGAACAGCCTTGAGGAGAAGGACTTGGGGGTGTTCTTGATCCATTCATCAAGTTGACAAGAAGCTCAATGTGATCCAGCAATGTGCGCTTGCAGCCCAGAAAGCCAATTGTATCCTGGTCTGCATCAAGGAAGGTGTGGCCAGTCGGTCAGTGGAGGTGATTCTCCCCCTCTACTCCACCTGGAGTGCTGTGTCTGGAAATAAGACTAGAAGTAGAAGATGACATCAGAATATTCTGTTACCTAATTAATCTCAGATAAACACTGTTGAATTGATGTTCTATGCGATCTCCGGATGGTAATTCACCAAGAAACAAACTTCAGTTTTCTGAAAGGAATTTTGAAACATTCATCAGAAAGCACTGGCTTAATTACTGTGTTGTCAGGGTCAAAGAGGGAACTTGAATGAAAAATCATTTATGGGGAAAAAGGTACACCTGCAGTCTCCCAGCTCTTTGTTTGGAACACATTCTTGGATAAACTCTTCATGTAATTTTTTTGTGTTTACAGCTGTAGATACATATTTTGTATAACTAAACCAGTAGCTTGAAGGAGTAGATACTTGAGTACAGTATATTAATAATGTCTGCCCAGAGACTATTCATAAAATATTTGTCTGCACATGAGAAACGTGAAAAATACAATAGTTAATACAGTGTCTATATTGCATTTTGCTGTTGAAGACATACAGATTGAAATCCCAATTACACATTGTAATCCATTAGTAAGACAGCTTTATACTAGCTGCTGCATGCTGCTGATGGTGGAAAGGGATGGTAAACTGTAACAATTATTTGCCAGTTGTATTTTTAAAAACTCAGCTTCTTGGGTTTTGTTGCCTTTAGTAAATGTGAAGAAGACAATTACTTATGGGAAGATCCAATTTGCAAATATATCAGTTCTAGTTCTGAAATTCTTACGTGTTCAAAGATTGATTAAAACAAGGTCAGAGGACCCAATGTGAAGTTGCGTAGCTGATCGTTTCTCTGCTGCTGCTCAAGGAGATGTTTGTATGTTCATTAAGAGAGAATTGCTTATAGAAAAGCATCCTTAATAAAACCAGCCCGTAAATATAAGGAATTTGAAGAATGCAATCATGCAGTAGGTTTTCATTAACCAAAAAAAAACCCCCAAACATTTAAAGTTTTTTTATACAGTGTTTACTATTTCATTGCATCAGTTGTTCTTAGACTTCTGAAGGAGATTCATTACATAGTAAGGTGGAAAAACTTGCTCTATTGTCTCCTCCCATGCATTTTTTTTTTCTGAATTAGAATGATTTTTTGAGGAAGCCACAGAAACCTCCATGTATGTGTATCTTTTATTATACTAACCCTTAGCTGCTTTTCTAGAAAGATTCCTGCATTACAAAACTGCAACACCCACCTTACTTTAAAAGACAGTCATAAACTTTACGCGTCAGACATCAGTGGCTCATGCTACATGCAGTTGAAATAAATAATTTCTTCTTCTCCTTTGCCAGAAGGTATATTGTCAGTATACTGGAAATCCATCTTCTGACTTTTACATCAGACTGCTGCATCCTGATTTTGAAGTTTTAAAAACCAACTGACCAAAACCAAACTAAAACTCACCACACAGATTTGTGGAAGTTACACCACAAAATCTTCACATTAAACCACAATTTGAGAATTTTCAGAAACTATTTTCTATGAGCTCACTATCTCACAAAATGCTGTTGTAGAAGACTGGTGCGTTTCCCCTCTCTCATTCTCTTGTGGATAGGTCTGTAATGTGGCTCTTCAAGCTGCATGTTTTGGAAAAAGGAGAGTGGTCCCCAGATGTTTCGATTCCACCTACAGTCTTCATTGGTCTGATGGTATCCCTACAGTGATTCCTTCTAGACCACTTCGGGAGGACCTCTTTAAGCATGGCATACTGCATTTCCAATTGGGAAAACACCTATTTTAGCATTCTTTTGCAACAATTGAAATCCAGATCACATCTATGTGTGTAGTTGAGAGCAGTCATAATTTGACATCTGTAGTGGAGATAAGTGGAGGGACACTTGGTTCCAAGTTCTGAAGTGGACTTTCTGGTGAGATGAGCAGAGTTGCTTGTTCCCCCCAAGACAGGCTCTCAAAACTTCAGGTACTTTGAGGATTTTAAAGATGTAATTTAGGATGAATTGTCATACTTCTAAAAGCCTCTGATTTCCTTGGAAGTTTTGAATAGAACTGTTATTACTCATAACTTGCTTTGCATGAGTAGCTTAGCAACAAATGGCCATTTGACATTATTTCAACTTTCTTATCTAGATAAGATACAGGTTGTTAGAAGTGGCTGAAGTGTAACTTTTTTTTACTTGTATTGCTCTAATACTTGAAACGACTTGTTGCAGATTACAAATTCTATAATAAATTCCTAAAGTGATGGACATCAGACTAAGCATCTAAAATCAAGGCTACTTTATATTAACAAGTGAAAATTTTTTTTGAAGGTAGTGATGCTCATGGTCTTCCTGTTTGCATTAGGTGGCATTGCAGCCTTATGTGACTGTTAAAATGGAACTGCTGACAGTCTGGTTTTCCCTGTAATTAATCTTTATTGCTGATGATGTGATCAAACAGGCACATTCCAGCAACTGTTCTGCGTTCCTGTGTGAGCTGGTGTTTATAAGGTATATTGCAAAGCAGTTTCTGTGACTTATAAAACAAGCCGGAGAAATAAAGTACTTAAGATCTGAGGAATGCTTCCAGCACAGTCTCTGCATAGGATTCTGTAGAAACTTGCGCTGGCGGAGCCTGCTGGAGAGGTGGTGCAGACTCTTGCCCTCAGGGGCTTTCCAGACCTGACTGGATACAGCCCTGAGCAGCATGGACTGGACTAGACTTCCTGAGGTTGCTTCACACCCAAATTATCCTTTGATTCTATGAACGTGTGTGCAAACTTTTTCATGGTAACAATTTCTGTTCATCTATAGTTCAGTTTCATGCAGATTGTTGCTGAAGAGCATAACCCACCCATCACATTCTGAAGATCACATAACCTTCTCTCTTTATCATAATTTTTCACATGTGTATTCACTTAACCTGTTGTTTTGAAGTAAGGACAACAGCAGCAGTAGCTGGTTTTTTTTTTTTTTTTTCCTTGAAGCATACAGCCATTGGAGTGTTGCAGCCATATATGTGGTTTTGTAAATAAATAGCAAGCAACTTTGCCTACAGTATTGGATTGCTGGACAAGATTTTAAAATTTAGATACTCAAGTATCCATCAGTTTTTTTCCATACCATCCCTTTGTTTATGGTATGGCAGCTAGTCTACTTAGGAGAAGTTATATTGTTTAAAAAGGAGGAATTATTGCGATTTAGAGTTGTAGGGATGTTCAGTGGCTGTGTCTGGCTTGTTTACTCTTTTTTAATACCTGCAAATCAGATTAAGACTATCATATTTGATGGTTTTAGAAGCAGAAATAGTTATTAGATGGTGGAGAAGTATTCTTTAGGGAATTTAAAAAAAAATACAAAATTCAAGTAATTTTTTCTCTTTGCTGAAAGTAATAGAGCATAGGTACTGTTTATGTATACTGATGACAGGTTTTTACAAAAGGAAATCCTAATAGACCAGAACTGGATGATTAGAGTTTGCAGGTGAAAGCCTGCAGAGACAGTAATAATAAAATAATATAGCTGGAAAGCAATGTGTTAGTTTATATGAAACTATACTCATCTGTTACAAATAAGGGGGGGTGGGGCACCC
>NW_020799097.1:38139583-38167720 GCF_003259725.1 Athene cunicularia
GGAAGGGGGAAGTGTATTCAGTGAAGTCACCAGACTCAGCTGAACAGTTTTCCTTTGATAAAACAGTGAAGGATAAATCATGTGTGCCTTTAATGAGTAGGTGCAAGCAAAGATGATCATTAGTGGGAAGCCGTGGCAATTAGCTGCAGCAGGGAACGGCTGCCTGTATTCACTCATGTGGCTGTGCTGAGCCCATCGTTGGTGCTGGGGAAAGGGGTGGGGCTGTTCCCCACAGCCTTTCCAGCAAATTGTGGACAACTCTGCTCAGTGCAGCACCTTGAGGAGGTCATCTAGCTCCTTAAACTAGTGCTTTTTCACTGTTTCTTCTTCTGGTTAAGTTCTTTACCACCTTGAGTTGATTCAGCTTGCCAAGAGGAGTGAGATGAACATAAAGGCTGACACAAGGGGAAGGGCAGAGTATGTAGCTGGGGTTGCTCAGGTATTTATAAA
Organism: Athene cunicularia; assembly: GCF_003259725.1. Lineage (NCBI taxonomy): Eukaryota > Metazoa > Chordata > Aves > Strigiformes > Strigidae > Athene > Athene cunicularia. Next base: position 38,140,034 of record NW_020799097.1, read on the forward strand.
CAGTGTTTGTTAAAAAGGAAAATGTAATTTAGTGGGAACTTGCCTCACAGTGGGGACTCTGATTTCCCCACAAGGACAGTCAGTTGCTCGCTGGATTGCAACAAGAGTCTCTGTTGGAATGGGCTTTGTGGCAGCATTACCAGCTGAACCAGGTGAGACTCTTGAAACCAGTTCTACTCAGTTCTTGTAACCCGTCATCCTGCATAAACACTCCACAACGTGCACGATGCATTGCTATCGGTTGTCTTCTGTACCGATAAATCATCTCTTAAATGTCTTACTATGCAGAAAAGACTCTCTTTGGTCTTGGCATTACTGTTTCTGCAGGATTAATTTCTATTATCTATTTACAAACATCTGTGTACAAGTTGATCAATTCTACAGCAGGGTGTGAAAGATGAAAACCAGGCAAGAAACAGACTGAGATAAACAGTCTCAGAAAGAGATAGAAGTTGAGGCCCTCTGAGCTAAGGAATGCCTCAAACACTTGCAAGACAAAACTATAGTCATGGGGTGGATGGTGTGGAGGTCAAAGCTGATAAAGCTACCCCGATGCAGCTGGAGGGGGGAGTCCTGTGGAGAGTGGACGGCCCTGCTCTGGGGCACCTGGCCAAATTTCAAGGGCCATGTGTCCGGTAAATGACCTTTGCTTCATTATCCATGAAATCCATAGTAAAGTTAACACCCACCAATATGCCAATGAAGACTAACATGATCATGCTAATTACATCATCCCATGAAACACCTTACCCCTCCCCATACATGGGATATGTAGGTATGTGGGTCGACCTAGGGGATGGACCCAAGGAAAGTGGGTATAAATCAAGAGGGGGAGGAAAGAAGGGGAGAGGGCTCAGCACAGTGAAGTGAAGTGAAGTGAAGTGAAGTGAAGTGAAGTGAAGTGAAGTGAAGTGAAGTGAAGTGAAGTGAAGACAGCTGCCTCCTGGAACCCTTACTGGTGGGATCATTGCAGGAACCCAGATCGGTGATCTCTATTCCCCTATTCCCTCTATCTCACTCCTTTTTCCCCTTTTTCCTTCACTAAGAAATGCAAGGCATACTGTATTGCTTGCCACAACTCATTATATACTTAGTCAATAATCGTGTGTCCAATTAGTACACTGTGGGGAGTCAATAAATATCTGGACTTTGAGACTTGTCTCACTGTTGTCTGCTCTGTTGGGGATTTGTGAATCTGGGTTACTTGTCTCCCTCATCTGAGTGGGATGTGACACAGAGACCACCCCTGATGTTAATCAAGACATTTAGACACACAAACTGGATGAGATACAGCGGGACCCACCTGGAGGAATTTCAAGAATTGTCCCAAATTCCAATCTACTGAGCTCCTGTAACAATGAATCAATTAATTGTGATGGTTCAGTTACAGAGGTTCAAGTACACTGGGTGTGCACACAGTTACTGATACCCTGCTATACCACAACTGTAATTTAAAGGTTAATTTAATTTTCACGCTTAGAACTGATGTGCTGTAGCTCTTGCCACTCCCTGGTCAGGCAGAACCTGCCGTTCTGGCAGCAGCCAAGATTTAGGCAGGATGGTCCCATTGCCAAGCTCATGTGAGGCCTTTCCCAGCCCAAGGATCCATGGTCAAAGTCAGATTGGTTCATCATGAGCGCAGGGAGAGTGGAATTCCAAAGAGTTAAGAGCAGGAAAACTAGCAGCAGGCAGACAAATGCAATGCATGTTCTGCTATTCAGTTGTGCTCTAATTGATGGCACTTTTGTGTATGAGACATGTTCTGCAGTTAGATGAGTATCAGTGAGTTATATACATAGAGCAATTATCTCTGCTCATATAAGCACTAACTTGTAGCATTTTTTTCTTTGTGGGATGGTAAAGTACCATGACTATTTTTGTCAAGTTGATATATTTTCCCATTCTTTCATCCATACATATTTTTACATGTTTAAAAGTTATGGGGCGTGGGGGGAAATGACAGGAAAAAAAAATACAAAAAAAAAAAAATGTACACACCTTACAGTTCAGTTTTGGCTGTCTATTTTAAGAACTTCCCCAGAGCAGGATTTAGCTTGAAACTGGATGCCTAAAATGAGGTGCTTGCAGCTGAGCTAAGTTTCTGAGCTCCCTTTGTAACCACCAGAACTCAAATTGGCAACTGCCTTCACAATCCAAGAATTGGTTCAGATGAGCTGGGTGTGGGATTTTGGGTGCCTAGGGTCATTTGAGATGTTCGGTGGCAAGCCAGACCTATATACAGGGTCTTTTTTTTCTTTCTTTCCTTCCGTTCATGCCTGTTTTCTACACATCTGAAGCCCAGTTGGCTGCCTAAATTTCCTGTGTTATTATTTAGGTCTTTGATCACTGGTGATGTAAAGTAGTAATATCTGATTAGAACTGAAGCAGAGATTTTTCCAAGTATAGCTGTAGCCTGGATGTATCCTTTGGAGTCTTCCTGTGACAATACTTATGAACTGCTGTGAAATCAGGTTTAGGTTTTCTTTTTGGTTTGTTTGAGGGTTTTCTGTAACTGTCTTCAATGGAGATTTTTCTGTTTTGTTTTGTTTGTTTGTTTGTTTTTTTAAAGTTATATACTACTAAAACATTAACAGTTTTATGATCTTACTTTAAATGGTCTTATTAACATACCTGTTTTCACACAATCATTAGCAACAATAATCTTTTTTCCTTTTATTCCTTTCTACAGATATATAAATCTACTCAAATCAGGGGCTATGTGATTTTCCAAGGCTAGCAGCATAAATGTGGAAAAATGTGGACTGAAAAAAACCCAGACTCTCCATACCCCAGTCCCACATTTCGACTTTTTGATTAGATATTGTAAATGTTAAAGTTGTCAAACAGAGAAAAAAAAAAAAAAAACAACTCAATTCATGTTTTTATAGAGCTTTCTTAGTTTGTGTGATCAGTGACTTAACATTCTAATCAGAGTCCAAATTTATTTAAGTCCTGGGCCTGAGTAAGTATTCCCAGGCTGTTGGTCCGTACAGTCCTCTGCCTATGCAATACAGATTATCCTTGTAGTTAACTACCCGCCTTTCATTCTTCGATTTTATTTTATTGGTCAAATTTCACGTTTTCCGAGTCTGAAGTTTCAGCGCAGGCCTGGATGCATGTTCCTATGGAAACAGATGGCTGTCTTCACAGAAACTGGGCATGCTGAGTTGCTGTGGCAACACAGGTAAGAAATTCTAGTAGGTGCAGAGAAGTGTCAAGCCTGTGCTGGCTGCTAAATCTGAGCATCTGGAATCTGCCAGGAGCCGCTGCTGGATGCCCCAGCAGGCAGTAAAGAGTTCCCTAGGATACAGATGATGGTATTAAGCCTTAAAATAGTATTAAACCTTAATATGGCTCCTAGCTAGCACATCCTTTTACATTTAACCAGAGGAGTGTGGTCCTCTGGTGTGCTTTGTAGCTTCCTGAGGGATTTATAGATTCTGCTATCAATGATTTGGCTTGTAGAGGTCAAAGAGTAATGTCTGTTTTTTGACATCAACTTGCAAATGTTTCTAATTGAAATGTACATGCTAGCAATCCTGTCTGTATTTTTATCTGCAGGTAGAAAACAAGGTCCTGTTGGAAGTCTTTTTTTCCTATTTGAAATAATGAACCCATTTAAAATGCACTGAGATGAGGAAGATCTAGTCATTGCGAATTTAAAAGCATGTAAAACAAGAAGTTTGAATCTTTGTGAAAGATACACAGATATGTATATATCCACCTGACAGAAAGTGGGAGGGGGGGAAGAGACTCACAGTTATGTGGCAAAGGAATGCTGCTCCAATTGACTAGACTGTTAGTCATGAAAGAGAAGATTTTGCTAAAGTATATTTAAAGCCGGGTAAAGAACAGTATGATATGAGTTTTCTCCTCACTAAGTCAGAAGAAATGCCTGGCTCATTCCCAATAAGGATACAAAAAAGTTGCTAAACCAATTGACCAGCTCAGGATGGGGAGAAGGGGATCATCTTGCTTCCCCTTCTGGCCTTGTTGATCTTTGCTTTGAACTGTGTCACTCTCGATCAAATGTAGGTCAGTGCAGAACACAATGCAAAATGTTGAGCATCAGCTCCAAAAAAGGTGAAGGGGAGACAAACTATTTTAGGCAGGAGTCATCTGCTTCAGTTAAAGTTGTGAAAACTACACCCCAACTAGCAATCATTTCAAGGAAAAGTGTGCAGGAGAAGCCAGGGTGGTGCTGCACCGATGCGTGCTCCAAGATGATAATAAGGGAGATATGAGTGACAGCTCTAAATGTCAGCTGTTTGGGAGATTAAGGGAAAGAAATCATGGCCAGGAAGGTTATAATCTAGGAGTTTCTGTGAACTATAAAATGAAAAAAAATCGCCTTTACTGTGTTGGATGTTCCATACAGTTGTTAATGCTCTAAATGATAAAAGGCCTCCACAAATGCTCTTGGACCACTGGGAGGAGAGAGAAAGGAGGGTACATAAAATGTAACTGCATTAAATTCTGGGGGAAGACTTCTAAAAATTAGGAAACTGAAAGTAGGTACCTAAGTGCAGGGGCAGGAAAGCCAACTCTAAGACACAAAGAGCAGCTGAGCATCTCAGTGCCCACTGGCTTCAGCAGTTGTCATGTGTGTCTTACAGAAGAGCTATCTCCTCTGCAGCAGGCTGAACTGCTGTTCAAAACTGCACCCAATACTTCGGATAGCTCAAACTGTTTGGAGCAGTGGAGTTTGCTCCTAAATGCCACAGTCACTGCCAGTTTGAAGTAAGGTGGTCTTCACCTACCCTCTGCCCTTAGCCATTCAACAACATGAATGAATAAAAGCAGAGTAGATTCTGTATGGTGGCATGTTTAAGTTCAAAAAAAAGGTGTTTAAATAACTGTCTTAAGTCCATCTACTGTCCCTTCAAGATTCTACACCATTCATCCTAGGAAAAACAAGTCTGTTAGCAGGACTTCAGTACACTTGCTAAATCAACAGTGTTCTTGTGTTCTTTTTTTTTTTTCTGCAGAAAATCCTGTGAAATTATTTTCCTGTAAAGAATACTGAATATCGAAATCTTAAATAATAGATTTCCTGTGTAGTAGCACTTATATGCAGAGATTCCTCTGTGTATTTTGGAAGTAGTGAAACAAGTTTAATAATTTAATATCCTCCCTATTAATTTTTCACAAGCTGTAGAAAACTTGCCTGCAAAGCTTCAGAGTTTACATGCTGAATTACTGCTATGTTGTCTTCTTGAGAAACACCCAGGGATTTGACCAGCCCTCCCAAGCTTGCATCTAGGAAACCACATAGCTCTGTGGAGGCTGCTTTGACTCTGTTCAGGCTCTTAACGTGAGGAATACTGGTACTGTAGGACTAGTATTCCACTAACTTTGGACTTTGTGAATACAGTAAGATGGGACCCTGCCAAAATGCTTTTGCAAACCTTGCACCTCCTCTTAGACCTACTGAAGAATGGTCAGTTGTGTAAGGAGAAGTGCAGGGCTTGTCTCGCAGACTTCGGGTGCTATGGACTGATGCATACTGGAGAACACGTGGAGTGTGCCAGCTCCCACAGAAAGCCAGTTTGTAGAGCAGGTGTCTGGCCTACCATATGCTCTGGTTTAAGAAAACCACCCATCCCTTCAAAAGAGCAGACCTAGTGGATTTTCAGTCATATAACTTTGGTTTTCCCCTAGTTGGAGTCAGCTTGTTCTTGCATTTCTCTTAATTGGTGATGCAAGCAGCTACCAAGGCCTCATCAGGTGTTTTATTCACATTTTAAAAAATATCAGTTGTTTTAAATGTGAACCTATGAGGTTTTTGTTGATTTTTGAGCTCATCTCCTAGACGCTTACAAGAACAATTTGAGAGATGTTTTAAAAATTATACTGTTTACCTAATATTAAGTGACTAAATCTGGGGAATTTCAGTAGTAGGCTTTCTTGTCTCCTTGCACATACAGGACTGAATCCTTTTAACTGGCTAAACCCCACTGGGGTAGGCAAGAGTTGCTGAAAGGCCTTTACCTTCTACGTAGGAGAGGAGGCAGACTGGACTGGCTGGGCAGTCCAGCATGGTTTCCTCTTTCAAAATGAAATTGTTTACCTTGCTTCTCCTCTTTTTGCAGGACAGTAGCGCTACATTGAAGGCAATTAGGATCTTCTCTAAGCTTTAGTTTGGATGGAAAGAGATTCTTTATTTATATTTCAAACGTAGCCTCTAAAAAACTCCACTCAAGAGGACCTTTGATCAGGTCTTCTCAACAGTGTCCTGCAGAACCACAAATGGTCCGTGAACAAGGGCAAGGAAGAGAATTCTGTAATGATAACATATCAGTTTCTGTTATACAGGATGTTTGGTGAATTGTTTTTCTGACTTGTTGTTTATACACCACTTTGTCTAGTGAGACTAATCTCTAGCTTAGCTTACCTCATCAGTGCTGTTGTCTGAAAATGTCTCTCTGCACCTACTCCCTCCAATTTAAAGGCTCCAACCACCTTATATACTTGAAGGTAGCTTATATGCTCCATGGCACTAAGGACTTGTGTGTGTGTCTGTCCCCTGTGACTAACACTGTGTTCACCGTTCCCCTTGACACCACTCTCCTCTGCTCCACACTGTTCTCCTTCCTTTCCCCTTAAGCTGAGCAACTGATGAACATAATCAGTTAAACTCAGATCAATCATCTTAAATTTCATCTTGAAGTCTCCTCTTTATGTTTCAGACATAAAGCTGGTGTGCCATCATTATTTTTTTTTTCTTATTTCGTTTTGTCTAAGAGAAGAAATAGCATCTCCCAGCAAATCACATATTGTTAGGATTAAAAAACCCCTTTATCAACATTTAGCACATGTTGAGGACATTAGAACATGGTGTCTTGCCTACATAAGGGAGCGATTTGCCAATATCTCTCTTGATAAGGCCTTGTAATGAAGATGTAACTTATCTTGGTGAACATTTAAATCTGTGTAGCGTTCCCTGGTATTCTCTTAGTAAAATAAGAATAATTTTGTAATAAAATGTGTCAGTGTATCTATGGCTACTAAAGAGCTTTTCCCAGCCCAGAAAACATTTTGGAAAATAATTTTCTTAAACATTCATAGCTAATAAAGATCTGGCAATAAAACTTGTGAGTAGAGGTTGAATTTTTATGTAGTCTCTTCCTCATTATTACTATGACTACTTCAAAGTGACTGAAAAGAATAATTAAGTGTGGCTCCTTTCCCTTTTCATCCTCTGCCAGAAGTGAAGAATGCCCATGAATCCTGTGCATAGTTGTTTATTCTTCAATTAGAAATTCTAATTTTTTCTTTCTTCAAGGTAGCAGAAAAAAAAAAATTATATACTGCAAGCTAAGGATGATTAACAATAACTGAACTGCTTGAAATACATTTTCATCAATTATTAGCCTTTTATTGACTACTAGTACTACAAAGACACCTGTTTCAGCTTCGTCAACCCATCAGTTGCCACTGAGAGAACTTACAGTGAACTCTACTTCGATATCCCTCTGTGTCCTCCAGCAAAATCAGGCAACAGATTTAATGCTCCTGGTTTTATCTGTGCTGCGTCATAGTGGTTCATTTTGTGGTGTCATTGAACTGTAGTGGTTACACCAGAAGCCATAAGTGGAGACTGATGTACCATTTGGATTGTGCTGGCTTATTTTATGCAGTTTAATGTATTAAAAAGCCAAGCAGTGTATCAGAGCAAGACAGTGAGGTGTCCTGATCTGACAGGCAAGCTGTACACACCAGAGCTTTTTTTTAAGGTGTCTGGCTTTGATTCTCAGTATTAGTTTCTGTAGACCAACCCTGAAACCAAGTTTATGACATGAACCTCTAAACCTCGAATATGCACATAGCCTTGCCTCTGCATCTGACATTTGATGTGGGTTTCTAGCCAGTTGCAGTTTTTTTTTTACTTTTGTAGGCATGGCTATATAGAGGTTCAGTAATAGTGAATATCTATATTCCCCAGAACATATGTAGATATAGCAGTGTAAGAGTTCCCTTGGATTTGGGGAAATTAAGAAATAATTACGAAAAGTGATTAGCTACCCTAATCCTCTAACAACTGGATAGTTATCATAGTAATGAAAGTGTGGTTCAGCATAAGAAAGAAAATAGCTGGACCATTCCTAGGGTAGTTTGGAACAACACTTAGTTCAGATTCCCCTCTCTGTGAATAAAGCCAACAGAAGAAGGTTATCTTTAATAAAACAGGGCACTGACTAAACCAGAGTATGTCTCAGGTGGGAAAAATCCTGCAGAAATAGGCACAAAATACAATTTTTGTCTGTATTCCACACACAGTTGTATTGCTAATGGCATGCAGTGTTTCTGGTAGTCCAGGTGGCTTCCTAAGTGAAAGCATGTTTACTTTTATTTTCTCTTTCAAATAGATTGCTATCGTGGCAGTGTTTGCAAATAAATTTTATGTACTTCAGAGTGTATGAGTTTGAGGCAAGTTCAGAATTTTTACTCAATAACTAATTATGATATACATTTTTTAATGTAGTGGAATCTCCTCTTGGTAAAGTTATTAAGAGTTAATCTAATCCTAAGCACAGCAACAACACTTGTGAATTATGTATTGGGATGCTCACACAACCTGAACACTAGAAAAAGGAGCCGACAGACCAAGACCCAGAGAAGTGGAGTTATCTGGGAATATCTCAATGTATGCTGCTATGCACATTCAGTTCAATGCATACTGAGTATAAGAAGCATTCATTCTGTTAGGGTTTTCTGACCTTGACGGTCTTTTGTGAAGCCACAACATCAGCAGGACTTTCCTCTTTTATCCTCAGTCCCGAATTTCTGCTCATATCTTAGATTTAAAGCTAGGTTGAGAACTTGGTTTGATGAAGATGCTCCAGTCTTCTCACACTTCCCTCACCAAAACAGCTACTTGTTCCTCACAAAAGGGAAAACTGCTGGCCCTTGCTTGCCCAGCAGGTACTGGGGAGCTTTGCCAGGATACCAAGAATGTAGGAGCCCTCTGACAGCATGCAGGGTACAGCTGGCTTAGCCTACTTCTATGTCCGCTAGTAATGAAGGGTGGAACCTTCATCTTGTCAGTGAACTTACACAAACATCTTGGGAACCAAGCCCCATGCAAAGATTTTAGTAAAAAAAAAATGGGTAGTCCCTTGGGAAGAAGGTCCTCGAAGACAGCCCTGTTGCAGAGAAGGCCTTTGCCCTAAGCTTGTTATAAACCACTTCCATTAGCCCAAGGATGATAGTTAATGCTGTTGTCCAGCAAAGCTGCCTGTCCTGTTTCTGCTGGAAATAAATATTACTCAGTACTTTTGTAGAGCAGCTGTTGTACTCATTGCACTATATGATGGAAGGTAAGGCTGACCCACACTTCTTCGGCACTGTTTTCAGAAAGGAATGGTCCTGACCAAATACGGATGCAGCCTATGTGTTGTGCACCTCAGCAGGTGCTTTGGCTTCAGACTTTTGGAAAAGCAAACTGAGGTACAACTGGCTTAGCCAATTCTTCTATGTCCACTAATCATACATCCCTTTGGAACCAAAAAATGCTTTTGATTGTAAGGTTTAGTGAGTGAACTCTTCTTTCCAACCCAGGTTTGTGTGTTGCAAGGTGGTGAAAATAGTTTTAGCAATGGTGGCACCAGCAACTAGAATCTGAAATCCTAGGGACTGGAAAAATCTGCTCTTGGCTGACGCTGTGATAGTGTCTATCTTAGCACTTGTGAAACTGCTTAGTTTGAAAAATGCTGCTCCTTTGGGGTAAGAAACCTATTAGCCACTAGTGAGCAGGGCAGCGTCCTTAAATGCGGGAGATCTTCAGTCCCTTCTGCTTGTGGAGGAACAGGATCAGTGTGACCTTCTCAAACCAGTCCTGGCCACTGAGCTGTGGGGCAGCATTGGCTAACCTGTGACCTTAAAACAGTCCAAGTACGGCTTCTGTCCTGGGACTGTGCTGGCTTAGACGTGGAGAGCTATGTTCAGGTGAGGCACCATGGCTGGGACTCCTTCAGGGACACGGTGTTCCCTCATTTAGTGCCATTTTGTGAGAGGCTGGCTTCATGGCCTCATATGGGATAATCAGCTAGTTCACTTGCGTTCCCTGCTGAGCACACTGATTTTGATGAATCCTTTTTGGAGAAACACGACTGACTGTCTGTGCTGGGTCTGAATGTACTACCCAGCCTGGGTGGCAGTTAAAACTAGAATGAAACAGCAATGAGAGCTGCAGTGCCCTTATCTGAAACTGACTTGGGCTCTTCAGTAGCTGTCACTTACAAAAACATGGACTTGAAAACAGTGCCCTTTGTCTTATGACTAGCTTGGGATGATTTCCTGTGTTGGTGGAGGTGAAGGGCAGCAAACACTTTACTCCCTCTCCCTCCCTGCCCTCCCCCAACCTTCACTGAAGAGAAGGAATGGCAGCATAATAGAGAAATGCAGGTGTTGAAGAAAACATGAACTTGACACAACCCCCAATTTCAGAGTGCCTCAGAGCATTGCTTGAAGAAATGCCAAGCTAAATAACCAGGGAAAAGAGCTGAGCTAAATGTAAATGTTTTGACCGGCAGGTGGTATTTTGCTGACATGTTCACAAGGGTGTTTAAAGATGAGAATGCGATGCTCTAAGGAGTGTTTGAAAAAGAAAATGGAACCAGCATGAAATTCTCTAATGTGGCTGCAGAAATCCAGGGGTGATGCCAAGGTGTAAAATGTTACTTTCTTTTTCCTTTGGTTTCAGTGAGCCCGAGGTCAGGCTCTGAATGTATATTCTCCCACTGTCATCTGGGCCTGCAGGGGACTCTTGATGAACGTAAGCAATAAATGTATGTCTTCTCCTTCTCCTCTTCCCATTGGGCAAAAATATATTTGACATGACAGAATTTAATGAAACTGCTAATTTGTTTCAGATCTTCCCTGCTGCTTTTGTAAGCATGGTGGGTTTTTTTTTCAAGTCTAGGTTGCTGTGGAAAACAAACCCTGAAACTGTTTTTTAATAAAAACTACCTTGTCTTTGAAAATAATCTGTTCTGTATTGCAGAGGTATAATTACCACAGACACTGTTGGAATTGCATAATTTAAGTCCTTTATCTCATGGAAGAAAAGAAACTAATGATTACAAGTATTCCCATTATTTAGGACGTGCAGACTTAAAACAAATTCAGCTCTTTGTGGCAAGTGACTGACCTCATCCCAAGGAGCACTGCAAAGCATACACATACTCGTTTGTGTGAACCCCAGGGAGATGCGGATGCGGGGCCTTCATTTCAGATTCTGTTGCAGGTAAGTGCAGGGATCTAAATGTGTATACAGTATTTGCAGAAAACAGGCTCTGTGTACATTGCCTTCTAAAGTGGAGTCTCTGCTAGTGCTCTGAGATCACATAAACCATGTTCTCCTGAAGCAATGGCAGTAGGCAGTCTCAGGCCATAGCTGCTGGTAAGGCGTGTTTGGGCTGAAAGATGGAAGATTTCTTTGTGTAATATGTTCCATCTTCCCTTCAGATCTGTTCTTGGATATTTTTATTGCTGCTGTCAAGAAACCCTGACCTGTTCAAAGGGCCTGGAAGTCTGAGGTGAGCATCCTGTGTGTCTTGCCTGCTTGCCTACCGTTGGTCATTGGTCCCTGTGGATCTGCAAGGGGCTAGATCCAAAACTTCTTTATTCTGCCTTGTGGCTACACCTCCTGGAAAGCTGTCTTATATTTATTCCAATTACTCTGTCTGTCTCTCTTACACTCCTCACTCTTGGCAAGGTACTTAGCATAACAGAGCAAATGTGTCAAGACTGTGTTTACTCTGCTCTTTGCTTCTACAACCTACCGTTGAAGTTATCGCTGACACTATGCACCATTCTCACTGGCTGTGCAAGTCACTTTCTGAAACATCTGGTAAATAAAACTACTTGGCTGGTATTGTCATTAGTTCTGTTCAAGAAACACCATCTTGATATTTATATTTAAATTGCTATTTTATCTGCTATGCAGCACCATACTCTTGTACACCGGGTAGGTTGCTCCTGAAGAGTGACATCTGCAAGAAGTTTCCTTTTAGTTATTTTTGTTTTCTGTCCTCTTTCAAGACAAATTATTTTTTCCTAAGTGATCAGCGCCCTGTAGTGTGGACTACTGAAAATGTCTTTGTTGAGTTTTGATGACCAGGACCTAACTGTTCTAGAAGTCTGTTCCCAGTAAGCCTTCAGTGACAAGGTGAACCTCAGTTTGGGATAGATCTTCAACTGTCAGGGTTTTCCTGGAGTATACAGCTATTGCTTCTGATTTCCATGTTCCCTTCCCAGCTGTAATTTTAACAGTCCTCACCAGAGTGAAAAGGGTAAGTAAAGAACAGACCAGTTTGGACAAGGAGATGGGATGTGGGCAAGAAAAGGCTGAAGTAGCAAAAATGTGCCAGGACACACACTACCTTTTTATCAGCTATTTTTAACATCTTCGAGACTTTTCCTATTTACTGTCAGTTCCTGACAGCTAACACCTGTAAATCTGCAATTGCTATATGTTAGGCTGTACCCAGACACTGTACATTAACTTGTTTGGTAAATTATCATATTCAGCGAGCAAATGAGTGGACAACTGCTGTTTGATGCTAAACTGGATAGAAAACTTTATGTATGAATCTAGTACCCGAAAAGTCCACACTGTAAGATTTAAGTATCTGTGAGTTAAACTTGGCAATGATTGACAGGCAAAAAAGATGCTTTTGCTGTAATAAAGCAACGATTTAACAGAACTGCATCTTCTTATTCTTTACATCACAAATTAAGAAAAATTTTTCCTCCCTTTGGAATGGGAAAATTGTAAGCTCTACAACATACCATGTTTCTTTTTAAGTGTTACAACATCCCTAACAGCAGGGGGAAAAAAAAAAGCTCATCCAGAAGTCTCATCTAATATTAGATGAAGGCTCATCTAATATTACTCTACTCTTCTAGGAGGGTAAGATTTGAACTTAAACATGTCTTCATCAGTTGCATAGCAATGTAATCTGCTTGTTATCACATCGTGTGTGAGCCTGAGTTTTTCATTCAGCTTCTGATTACAAGTACCCAAAACTGGGACAATCCTCATTGTTAAGCATGTTGTAGGAAATGCCATTTCTCTCACCCCATGCATCGGTACTTGCCATTGTTGATCTGCCTTCAAACAAAATCATCGATGAATGGAAAGGTATTCTATCTTTATATGCAGCTGGGAGTGACAGAAAGGTGAGAGGCAAGATTCATCTTCCTTAACTATCCAGAAGCCAAGTCCAGGGTGTTCAGCTCACCACTGCATATAGTCAAGAGGAGAAAGGTGGGAAAGGGCACCTGCAGAGCATCTTTTGCCTAATTGCAGACAGATGTGTTTCCACTAGGCAATGAGTCCCATCTTTCTCTCCCTTTTCCCTGTATGGCAAACCTAGATCAACTCTTCAACCAGTTGCCTAAATGTATGATTTAGATTAACCCCTTCCAGAATACAGAAGTAGTAGCATTTGCTGAGATTGTACCAGTGTTTCAGAAATTTAGATAACTCTATGCTTCAAAAAGCAAGTTTTACATTTACATTTTCTTCAGAATTTTGTTGTCTTCTTACATTGTTTTTAATGACACAATGGGGAAACAAAGGTCAGAGATAGAGTATGGAGCGTGGTGAGCTGAACAGACCTGGCATGGGAGCTCTTCTGGAAGACTAACATTAAACAACATCTTTCCAACATAGACCCCTCAAAGTAACACTCATCTCGCATGGTGTACTAGGTCAGGCTGGAATGGACTTCATTTTCTTCATAGCAGCTCATACAATGCTTTGTTTTGTGTCTGTGACCAAAACAGCGTTGATAACACATTAATGTTTTATCTACTGCTGAACAGTGTTTGCACAGCATCAAGGCCTTCTTGGTTTCTCACTCTGCATATCCCTCCTACCAATGAATAGATTGGGGATGGGAAGGGGACACAACCAGGTAGATTGACCTGAACTAACCGAAAAGATATTCCATTGCCGTTTAACACCATGCTCCACAACAAAACAGACAGGAGGGGGTTTAGGAAGTTGAGCGATCTTTATTTGCTTATGATTGGGCATTGGTCCACCCATGGGAGGTGCTGAGTGATTTCCTTCACCATCACTTGTTTTGTTTTCTTTGTCTCTTATTCCAATTCTCCTTTGCTTATTAAACAATTTTTATCTTGACCCACAAGTTTTCTTGCTTTTACTCTTCTATCCTTTCCTCTTCCCCTGCTCCACTGGGGGTGAGGGGTTAAGAAAGTAAGCAGTTGTGTGGTGCTTAGATGCCTACCAGGATTAACACAAAACACAGAATTACTGTGTTGAGAAGACAGCTTCCGCTTCAAATGAAGCTGTGTGAATTTCTGAAACCCCAGTTGTACACACCTATACAAGGACTGAAATGTATAAAAAGAAAAAAAGAAGCTAACAGTGTTGATCCCAAGTTACAAGCTCTCCATCACCATGTCTCTGCTACCCATACTAAGCATATTTCAGCTAGCACTAGTTGAGCAGGCAAGTTTATATCACCAAAGCTGTGTCTGCATGGCCCTGAGGCTGAGTCATTAGCTATGTCTCTTACTAAGGCTCATTATTCCTGACACAGAGCCACACGAGCATGGCTGCAATGTCTTCACCTCCTAGAGGTAACTCATTCCACACCTAACAGTATACGTTCTCAACAGCACTGGATGGTATAGTAAACCTTAGCATGTATATATCAGATCTTTGAAGCCACTGAAGCCAATCAACTCTTACAGGATAGATCCTACAAACCTGCAAACACTAAGCAGGTGTCTTTGGTGAAAGTCATAGAGCTTCTGAAAATAAACAGACATGAGCATCTAAGCACATATGCATGGATCTAGGACCCTATCCATAGCTGTAAATAATGATTTACAAAGCCCTGGTCTTCTTCTAGTGCTTTGGGATGACCAGTCTAGTCAAGTCAATATTTAGGCCAGAGTCATGCAGGAGCAAGAAAGAATGGTCTCAAGTACCAGCTGTTTTCAGCTCATGATTTCTCAAGTACCAGCTGGTTTCAGCTCATGGTTTCTTAAGTACCAGCTGGTTTTGGTCCTGGCTTAGACATGGACTGCGTGGGCAAGACCTGTGCCTCAGCTCCACATCATTTGCTCCAGTGCTGTGGCAATGGAAGGGTGCCACAGAAAACCTTTGTACCAGGGTCAAATAACCATACACATTGTTGCTACAAATAATTTTCTCCTGTGATTTGAAGCTGACTTGCCCAAATTGCATGCTGAATGAAAAAGGATAGAACTCTTTATCTCTTTTTCCCAGTCCAATGATAAATTTCCCCCCTATGCTTTCATTTTTAAATTAAGGCAATTTTAATCAATTGCTCTCTCTGTGCACCTTTTATTCATTTCTAGACTCTTGGCATTTTCCTTTCACTCTTCTTCAAGATTTGACAACACTTTCACTGTCTGATTAAATTTATTCAGGGCTCCACCTATCGCTTGTTTATTGTCTGACTTGCTTGCTGCCCTCACTCTGCTACTATGAAATACTTAGTACATGTTGTGCTTCCCAGCTTTAGCAATCCTTTCTCCGTCTTTCTTGGATGTTGTCCAGTATTTTGCTTATAAATAGTTTTCAGGACATAAATTCTTCCCAGTGTCATCCATCAGTGTTAGAAACCTTCGAGTCAGCTTCTCAGTCAAGAAACAGACTTTGTGCCACCACCCCCATGGTTTTCAGTACTGGCTAGTACTGTCATGACTAGTTCAGCCACCACATTTGGGGTTTTTTGATACCAAATGCAAGATTTGAAGACTGTTCGCAAAGATTTAGCTGTATCTCAAAAGACACAAGTAAGGAAAATAAGAGTAAGGCCAAATTACGTCTCAGAGCAAGAGCATTTCAGTGGATTCTGTAACTTGCTGAACCCTTGTCAAATACACACAATGTCTGGCGACATCTTGAGAACCGTGAAAATTCTCTGCTCTTGCAATTCAAGACATGGAGCTTCATCTATATCTTCTTACTGATAGATACGTTATCCTGTATACTGCATGTGAACTACTCACTTATGCTCTATGTAGTTCCTAAGAGATACTAGCTCACGTTTACTGATATTACTGTCATGGTCAAATAACTTCTGGTTGACTTACTGAGTAGGCAGAATACAGCCTTTTTGCATGTAAAAAGCATGTGGACCTGTGTTTAACTGGCCCAATCTTCTTCCCATGTCGGTTTTGACTGGGATAGAGTTATTTTTCCTCATAGCAGTGCATATGATTCTATGTTTTGAATTTGTGACAAAAAAAGTGTTGATAACACAGGGATGTTTTAACTATTGCTGAGGAGTGCTTACACAGTGTCCAGGTCTTTTCTACTTCTCATGCTGTCCCATCAGCAAGTGGGCTGAGGGTGCATAAGAAGTTGGGAGGGGACACAGCTGGGACAGCTGATCCCAACTGACCAGAAGGATGTTCCATACCATATGATGTCACACTCAGCAATAAAAGCAGGTGGAAAAAGGAAGAAGATGGAAAAGTTCAGAGTTACAGTGTTTATCTTTGCGAGTAACTGTTACATGATGAAGCTCTGCTTTCTTGGAAATGGCTAAGCATCTGCCTGTTGATGGGAAGTAGTGAATTAATTCCTTATTTTGCCTCACTCAGGTTCGCAACTTTTGCTTTCCCTTTTAAACTGTCTTTATCTCAACCCATGGTTTTCTCACTTTTACTGTTTCCATTCTCTTCCCACTGAGAGGGAGTGAGAGAGCGGCTGTGTGGGACTCAGCTGCCTACCAGGGCTAACCCAAAACATGTGGGCAGTGAAATTTCAAGTGAGCACTTCACAGGCTAGACAAAGCTTTCTTGGCCCAAAGAGAGTGAAAAGCGAGCTTGAGGCTATGCTTCAGACATGGAGTGTAAAGGTCAGTGATCTCAGGTTTGAGGTAGTCAGGTTTGGCTTGCAGTAAAGACAGCTTTGTGTGTCATCATTTAGATGAGAGAAAGAAAAGTTGGCCTGTCTGCCCTCAAAATCCAAGAGAGGGGTTCTTAACCACGGGGTTGTGCTGGTATCTTCAGCCTTATGCTCTCCCACCATACCTTGTTTTTGTGCCCTTGTTGCTTCTGTAAAGACGTGTGATGGTTTTAAGTCCTGCTGGGACCAGAGACCAAGTTGCCGTTGCCACTCCCCCACCCTCAGCCGGTCAGGCTGGAAGTGAGGCACAAACCCCGGGGTTGAAATAAAAAGAGATTTAATACAACAGTATGATAAACAATCTGAACAACAACAGTAGCAATGATAGCAACAATAAACAGTAATAACAGTAAACAAAACAAAAGTTATACAGAGAAATACTGCAATGGTTACAGACAGCCCCGTGCTTCCCATGACCAAAGCCACAAAGAAAAACTTCCTTCACTGCTGCTGGACCTGACATCAGCATGGTATGAATAACCCGGCTGGAGATCCCTTCCCCCTCTCTGCTGGGGAAACTTAACCCTCTCGTAGCTTAACCAGGACAAGATGGTAGGAAAAAGAAGTTTAAATATATTGTATTCCTGTGTTTGACTCATTTTTTCTCCTGGAAAGTCACCAAAATATTTGATACCAGCTGAAACCAATTAATGTAGCCCAGTGACAGGATACATCCATCAGCAATTCACCAGAGTTTACTTTCTCACTGCTAATGATAGAGGATTTGATCATACTCACAAGGTAAGATTTGGGAACAGACTTTCTAGTGCATTTTTATACTTCCCCCTTTGTATTCATATCTGGTGTCTTTCCTGAACACAAAGTGTGACTATATTTTTCTACTTTGGGCTTCTCGAATCTCTGTTTGGGCATTTGCTATAACATCCCCCCTCTCACATGCTTCAGGACAGGGCCTCCCCCATTATATGAACTTTGTACTATGCTTCCTACAATGAAACTTCAATATCTGAAGCTACTGCCACGGCTTATGTTAAAAAAAAAGGAAATTAAGAACTGAAGTTCTTCATTTGAGTTCCTTAGTGTTCTTTTCTTGTATGTCAAGAAATTTTTCTGGATGTTGTACTCTACAAGCTCAGAGGACATCCATCACTTTTCATTATCATAATGGACTTACTAAAAGGTGATAACTTGCTTACCGGGAACTTGACGTACAAGAAAGCTGCAGGGATATTATAATTTTTTGTTTTCATTTCCTCCCATGTAATCCAAAATGTGAAGATATGCAAAAGTGGCAAGAAGTTAATAATCAGCTCTTCTGGAGAGAAGCACCTCAGCATTAATTGTGTCTCTCATGAGAAGACTTCAGGCATATCACTTCCACCCATACTAATCATAAAACCAGTATTGTGAATTGTTTCACAGTTATATCCCAGTCAAGCTGATACCAATTTATTACTGTTATGTTCTTTTTAAATACTATTTTATTTTAATGAATACAGATAAGGCCTGTTAGTTTTGTTATGAGTTGTATAGTATGATTCCATAAAGCTGCCTCTTACTTATATTACTGAGCTGTTTGAACTTCATTCCCTTCTCAAAGACCACCCTAGCACAAGAACTAGCATATCGGGCCTATTGTCACTGAAGAGCTTTTTCAAATTTGATGGTTTAAACATAGCTGGTATTCAACTTTTAGCTTCGCTTTCTAAACCATATGCTTGACTATAGTATATTCTTGTGACAATGGTTTTTGTTCTACTCTTTCTTGGGAATGGTCATGCATGTGTTTGTCCAGAGTACACAGAGGGATGAATGGTGCTCAAACCTGATGGCACTCACCTCTGTCCTTCGCTCTTCTGTCCCATTAAGTTCCATTTGAGAACAAGTTTCCAATGAGGGTCTCAGGAAAAGGGCGGACTTGGAAACAGTGTTGCTTGTATTAGGTCCAGCAGAGTCACTAGACTGAGTTTTTGACCTAAGTGAGCTGAAGAGATGTTTATTCCCTACCAAAGAGAGATCTTGGATGGCTACAAAAAATTCTTATTCCATAGAGGCTTATAAATTCCATACTTCTGTAGCATCCGACACAAGAGACCTTAACTGAAGTAAGGCTGCATGCTACCTGTTGAGGTTTTCAATGCTGCAGAGCAAAACTTTTCCATACTATGAAATAATCTTTGGATGATCAAAGTGCCAGACCCTCAGTGAAGAAAGGCCTACAGGTTAGCACGTTCAGCCTTTTCAATTTACTAGCAAGCCCTCTATGATGGGGCAGCCTCATTCAAAGAAGCAGGAATGAATACTCCTCACTTAGTTGCTGGTAAAAAGTTCTAATCTCCTGTCCTTGTGCTAGCCAGCAGGATTCCTGTATTGATCATCCTTGTTTTCCATGCTTTCCATCTGCTGAGACTGTTTGGCCTCTGAAGCACTTTAGTTATCATGAAGATAAAACAGTGTGTGGTCTCTCTGACACAGTAGGCAGCTTGAATGCACTCTGTTGAACTCAAGAGTCAGATTTGAAGCTGTCCAGAAGTCTGAGCCCTTTGGGTGAAAGGTACTCTGCTATTCAGATAGCACTTACTGAAATATTAATTGCTATTTCTGTGCCCTATCCTAGTCCAAGCAGAAAAATTATGTCTTTGAAGAAACATGACTCACAAAGATTAGAAGCTAAGAAAAACGATCATAGTGGAAGTATATCTAGTTATATCAAAGGAAACTTTTCAAAGCTGAAGGTGGTTAAAAGCCAGTATGTTACATATAGGTTTCAGTGAGCTGTGGTTTTATACCAAGTGAGGATCAAACCCCATTTTTTTTAAAACAGCAAACCTATTAAAGAGCAAAATTTTCATTGAAGGTTAAATGGTAGATGAGTTCTAAAGTTATGTTTGGTATTGTAAGTGCCTAGCAGAAATGGAAACTGTTAAAATTTTAGGGGTCTCTATTGATCACCTTGTTTGAAGGAGGCAATTCCCTCCCACCACGGATCTTTCTTTCACTATAGATGGTGATTCACTTTTGATTGCATAATTCTTCCATACACCCACCAGTAACTGATGCTATGTGACAACTGCACATGTAGGGTGTCATAAACAGGGTTTGTTTTTGTAATATAGTAGGCTCTGTTTAAGGGGGTCCCCAAAACCATGATGTGTTACTCTAGAGGAACATCCTTCTTAAATGAATGTTGTTACAGTGACTGTTCAGCATCTGTACTGGTTATATTGGACAGTTGCTGGTTTTGTAAAGTGGGTGTGTTGGTCTATGAATTTTGAAAAAAACAAATTGCCGCTGTGCAGTCAGCACAGAACAAACACCTCCTTACTGTCATACTGTCAACATTTTCAGAGAAGTGATCCTTTTACCTCTCTCATTTCCCTCAAGGTATTTACCTTAACCAGAAGAGTCTAGCAAGTTATAGTTCATAACCCTTCTGCATACTGAAAATCACAGACTGAAAAGAAAGCTGGTTTTGTGGTATATACTGCTTCTGCCTACTTCCCACCCTAGTTTATCCCTTACAGATCTATTCTGTAAGGAGTAAATGGCTTCTTTCTCTGTTTTTGGATCTCCCACCCTTACAGCCTTATGTCTATCTAGTATCCATCTTTGCTTTACAGGTATCAGCCACCTTTTCTTTCAAACCATTTAATAGATTAACATAAATCAAGTTAAAATCTCATTCAAATTTTACTTAGCTTTGAGGATGTAGCTTCTCCTTTGGACTAGAAGAAGGGCTGCGTGCATATTAGTTTGCCTGTCTGCTTATATTGATTTATCTAATAAAAGAAATTGTCTCTCGCACCAAATGATGTCTCACAGAAAGTACTGTAATAATTTTTTATGGCGAGTTGTGTGGTGGTTCAAGGATGCTGTTTCTCAAGAGATGCACCCCAGGTTGATCAAAATCCTCTCTACAACAGTGAATAGGCGATTGTGAATCTTCTAAGAGCAACATTTCTGGCAGAGACTGATACCCACTGTAGGTTATGTGCTTTCCTCTACTAAAGAGGAGCCAGCAGGAAGGAAAATACTACAAATTCTAGGCTAAACTGAAGCTTCACAACATGCTCTAAGGGCCGAGCATAAGACAACAGCCTTTGTATAGTATCAGAGAATGAATATCAGAACGTCATCTCTCTCATGTTTAAGGAAATGAGGAATTATTTTCATGTCCTGCCTTTGTGGTCTCCAAGTGGTCCACAGGAGAGAATGGACCACTCTCAGGCCCACCTGAACTATAACTTGAGCTACAAGAGGGAGAACATAAGACTGAGCAAGGCAGTGGGTGAAGCAAAGCCTACAACAATCTAAACATCTGTGTCAATATCTGCAAGGCATGCCAATATTAATATGCTAGGCAGGTCTTCCCTGCCTAGGGAAAAATACGAATCTGTGAAAAGCGACCAGAAGAGCTGCAGAGAGAGCCGGCCTTGCTAGTAAGTCTGGGGATACTTCCAATGGAAAGATTTCATTTTCTCCAGCCTCAGAGCATCCAGTTCCTTACAGACAACTTCAGAGATACTTGAATTTTAGTGCAAGGGTCTATGAGCACTTGTGAGCCTGATGTCTCAAGGCAGAAATGAATTTAGGGTCCCTCCTTCTCTTTCAGTACAGAGTCCCTGGAAAGACACAACTGCCTTGGCTTCCACTGCAGAACTGCTCTTCTGCACAGCACAGCAGAATCTATGCTCTAAAACCACATTGGGTTTACCTGTTTCTCAGTCTGCAAAATAAAGTATACATAACCTGGAAGAGCTATTGCTTAGGGCAGTTAGGCATACTTGTGAATTTGACCAGTTGCCATGGCTTATCAAATACAGAAGCTTTGAACTACATGCTGTAGCTTTCCAAATTTCAGTGACATGAAGCACATTTATGTGCAATTACTTACTAATGTTGGGCTTGGCAGGCACTGCAAATCATTTTGCTAAAGTCTAACAGAATCATAATCTGTAAAATAAACTAGGATGTAATGCTTGTGACTCATGAGTAGTTTTGTTGGCATAAATCTGTTTCATATCCAAAATAATATTTAGAAAACAATACCTGGAATTTATGGGAATTAAGTCTTCCTGTCCCTCTCTCATTGCTCTGCATACAAGAATGAACTGGAAACCTTTGAGGGTTTTCTTCCCCTCTATTCCCAGAAATAGGAGCTGTTCCAGGAACAAGAAAAGATACTCTGTGAATTAGTGTGAAACATAATAGCTGAAAAGATTTTATTCTGTGATCAAAATACCAAGAAAAAGGGATGCTGTGCTAGTGTATTAACAAAGGCACTAGATGAGTGCATCTGTACAGGCACCGCCTACACAACTGGCCACAGATTGGCAAAAGAGCATAAAGACCGGCACAGGATTAATCTAATAAATTAAAGCATGGGCTACAAGTACTGTGGGCAATTTATTCTTTCTTTTCAGAAGTTAAAATTGGCTGAGAGGTAACTAGAATTTTTTTTTTGGGGGGGTGGGACAATTGTCCAGTAATCTGATTACTGATATTTGCTGGCTGTCAGAGCGAGCTTTTTTTTTTTTTTTTAACCACAGACAGTAAAAAAAGGCATGGATTTATTAAAAGTCTAAGTATGACTTAGTATTTTTAAGGGAATTAGGGTATATCTGATAATTATAAATCAGTTTTTAAATTAGGTTACAAGATTGGCTCATATTACATGTAACATCAGCGCTATGTTCAGATAAGAAAATTAATCACATTAAAATGCCAATCAGCACATATCAGATGGGTCAGTGCTGGTGCAGATTTCAAACAACTATCAGTGGCAAGTCAGCATAGGCATGAGCTTACTTGGATTTTTTTTTTTTTTTAATTATTAAAAAGTATTTCAGAACATTCAGTCTGTAGAGAGAGGAATGCAGATTGAAGGTCACATAAAAAAGGAGTATATGCTAGAAATTTGTGTTTCTGAAGAAGTTTTAAAGGACAAAACTGTGAGAAAAGGACATAACTGCTCTTATAAAGGAGTTATGTCAGCTCTGTGCCTTACTTAAAAGGGGAATACTCAGGATCAGTAGAGAAGTGATATTTACTTCTTGTGTGGCTGATGCTGGAATAATGCCTAAGTTCTGATCTATCTTTATTGAAAAATTGAAGTGGGTTACCAAAAGGAAAAAAAAAATCACTCTAAGGGATGGAGTGTTCAAGACTATGAACTTTATCCAAAGGATGTTAATTATAATTACACAATTACCATAAGAACATACCAGGGAACAACTTCCTTTTTAACACAGAAATGGTACTGAGACCTCCAAACTCCAACTGGAAACAGACAGCGTTGTCAGTACTTGAGTGTAAGAGCAGTGAAAGATGGTCCAGTGGAGGAAGGTGGATTCTCCTACTGCTACTGTGGGCAAAGAGGGTCTCTCAGAAGTTATTCTGCCTGAACAACGTAGAGTTTCCACACAGTTTTTCTGCAACATCAACTTAATATTAATTCTAAACTAAAAATTATCACTTGTGAAAGTAATATGGCTACAAGATATGAACATAGTTCATTACTCACCTGCTTTGTATTACTATTATGTATATCTATAGATTTGCATCTAACCTGCATGAGTGGCTCCTGTTAAAACTTCACTCTCCATTAATGGATGTTTTAGTTTTAGCTTTTAATTTAGTTTTATGTTGTAAGGTACATAAAATGTGCTTTCCCCTATAATATTACTTATTTCAAAACATGACAAACAGAGGAACTCAACAGAGTTGAAAGAGAATCAATATCAATTTTTGGCAACTTTGAACCCTGAATTTGTAAGTATGTATGTCTATCAACAGCACTAGGACTAGGGCAGCCTGTTCGTAGATCTCCAACCTTGAGATGATTTTTGAGAGTATAGTACAGAAAAACATGCTTGAAGTTTGTTTCTTTCTACAATTTTATTAACATAAAAATGCAACCGAACTTTATGCTTGTAACGTAGTCCTACATGTCCTAAGTGGTGCACGAAAGTCCTTCTGTTGCCTTCTATTTAAACCACCACAGATCTGGAAGAACTGCAAAGCTCTTAACTCTGTAATAATGTTCCTTTTCTAGACTGCCTTTTTTTTTTTTTTTTTTTTTTTTTAAGCTACAGTGAAGAGGGTTTTGGTTTAATTTGCTATTGCTTTCTAGATGGCTGCTAACCCCCAAGCAGCTACTAACTATACATGAATCTAAATATTTGGCAAGTGAGAAGGACTGGCAGAATGAATTTCTGCAGAATTTGTGCTTTAATTGCATGATGGTTTTGGCTGGGATAGTTAATTTTCTTCATAGTAGCTAGTATGGATTATGTATTAGATTTGTGATGAAAACAGTGTTGATAACACGGGCATGTTTTAACTATTGCTCAGCAGTGCTTATGCAGCATCCAGGTTTTTTCTGCTTCTCATGTTGCCCCATCAGCAAGTGGGCTGGGGATGCACAAGAAGTTGGGAGGGGACACAGCTGGGACAGTTGACCCCAACTGACCAAAGGGATGTTCCATACCATATGATGTACTGCTCAGCATATAAACAGGGGGAAGAAGAAGGAAGAGGGGGGACATTTGGATTTATGCTGTTTGTCTTCCCAAGTAACAATTACATGTGATGGAGCTCTGCTTTCCTGGAGATGGCTGAACACCCACTTGCTTTACCTATTAAACTGCATTTATCTCAACCCACAGATTTTCTCACTTTTGCCCCTTCAATTTTTTCCCCCATCTCACTGGGGGGAGGGGAGTGAGTGAGTGGCTGGGTGGGGCTTAGTTGTCAGCTGGGGTTGAGTCACGACAAATTGTAAATGCAGTCTCTAGCTGTGTGTCATTGAACCCTGGGCTGATGCCGCAGCTGCTGAGGTGTAAGAGGGCAGCTGCTGCAGTTGAAGCTCTATCTTCATTCTGGTCAGCCACAATGTGAATGACTGTGCCGCCTTTCTTTTTCTCTCAGCTGAATTCCTTTGCCTTTTAAAAATTCCCACTGCTAACAATGTGCATGAAGAGACAAAACCTGAAATGACAGGAGGAATGGAAAAAAAAGATTGTGCACCACCCTTATCTACCTTGGAGTTTGTGCAACCTGCAGTTCCACATCTCATCAGGAAAGAACACTATATTTCTTCCGCTGCAATCTCAGCCACATTGCTGTTACTGAATAGTCATTAATTTTGCAGTTTCACTAATAATAAGTGTTTGAAATGTAATTAAGAATCTTGAGAAAATGCTACAATTCTGTTTCATTAGTCTAGCTGTGGTTTGTTTGGCCTCTTCCGCATTTGGTATAAAATCTCTAAAATCTTTAGAGGACAAAGCACAGGAGATGTGGTGGAAGGAGCATATTGGCTATGCGAGGCTTCTTTCTTTTAGAGGGAATTTGAATGCCAATTCTTTTAAGGCTAGGAAAATGAACAAAAGCCTGAGTCATTATGCCTATTCAACAGCAGTAGAATTAGCAGATGGGAGGCTCCTGACTTGCCATTGTGCTTATTCACTTTTCTGATCATAATCACGACGAATCATAAGCTTCAGTTCTATATTTTTGAGATGAAGAGATAGCACTGATAGCTTTTATGACCATTGCTGGAGACAGTTGGCACTGTCCAAGATCACAGTCCTACTTGGAAAGAAATAGATGAAAACCATCGGTATCACAGATGCCCTTACTTGCTAGCAAGGATTCACTGTAATATTTGAGGGTGGGTATTGCAGCAGGCCAGTGGCTTCATTGGATAGGTATGTGGGTCTTGTTTTCTAGTACTGGATTGAAAAATTAAGTCATTCATTATAGCACTTGATTGTCACAAAGATGATTAAAAGCCACAAAGACAGTGAAGGGACTGAAGCATGTAACATATGAGAAGAGGCTAAGGGAGCTGTGACTGATTGCGTAGTCTCGAGAAGGCTCAGGATGCTCTTATCACTAGGTATGAATAATTGATGGTGGGAGTAAAGGACATGGAGTAAGATTCTTCTCAGTGGTGACAGCACAAGAGGCGATGGGCACAAATTGAAGCAACAGGAACTTCCATTAAACATGAGAAACCCTGTTTTTTTGCAGTGAGGGTGATCAAATACCAGGACAGTTTGCCCAGAGAGGTTGTGGAGTCTCCATCCTTGGAGATACTAGGACCTAACTCATGTCCAGAGCAACATGCTCTATCTGACCCTGCTTCAGCAGGCCTAGGTATCTCCAGATGTCCTACAGACCCTCAGTGATTCCACCATTTCCCGCGCTTTGGTAATTGCAAGCAGCAGAGCGAGGTACTGATTTCACATGCTCTTAAAGGTCTCTTTGTTTTGAGAAGCTGCAGTTCATAGGGATGGAAATGGTGTGAGAGGCCGTACAATCCCAGTGGTTTTAAGGCACTGTTCTTCACCTCCTGGCAGCCAAGGCTGCACCTCTCACAACCCTTGCTCTCCCAGGCCAGGAGCAGGCCTGGCTGCCCAGGGCCACAGGCTCCACTGCCAATGTTGGTGGGGGCCTTGGGCCTACCCACATGCAAACGTGCTGGCCTCTTCACTCCCAGCAGGGAGAGGCCATCCTCCTTGGCTCTCCCCACCCTCCAAAATTAACACTCCCCCTTGAGCTGTGTGAGCTCCTGCGAGGCAGGGAGATACATGGGGGTTACTCCAAATGGTGCTCTGCCCCTCCCCTCGACACCTGCAGACGCGCACGCTGGCCCGAGGCAGGCAGCGGTCCCTGTTCCCGCCAGCGGGGCCGGGCCGCCCCAAGGCGAGGAGCGCTGCCCGCACCTGCAGCCGCCCGCGGGGCCGCTCTGTGGTTTCCTTTTCAGGTTTCTAATCAGAGAGTTAAGATAACTTTTTACCACAGGAGTAAAATACCTGGAAAGATGCCAGAAAAAATGGCAGCTCTCTATTGACTAAGGACAGTTTGGCCTCATTCTTGCAGAAAATAATGAGATGTTCTGGGTATATCAGTCGCGAGCAAAAATGTGCAAAATAAGTCAAGTTATTGCAAGAGAACACCTGTTGGATTTTTTAAGAAAAAAAAAATCCAAAATATTAAAACCTGGACAAAGTCACTTACTGCCTATTCTTTTGCTGGTTGTCCACGGACACTTTGTGGTGGAAGAGGTTTTAAGGTGAAGCACAGATGATACTCTTGCAGCTTGTTCAGTTGAAATAAAATCTGCAGTTTTTGAACCAATAATACAAGCTATTACTGGCAAAATAAATGAAGGCTTTATTCTGCATGCTCACTGCAATGGGCCTTGGTTGTACTGTTTTAATGATGTTTCCTTGATCTCTAGTTACTACTTCATAGCCTGGTGTAGCAGAGAGATGTGGTAGGAATTAAGAATAAGAGAATTCAGATGTGTGCTTGCAAGTCGTGTGCTGCTGTCTGATTTACCTGAAAAGAAATTTGTATTTGAGACACTACAGTAAATTGTTTGTTTCGTCAGCAGCACCAGAGGGAAGAATTAGATCTAAAGGCAGAAAAAAGCCAGATACTGGTTTGGAAAGATCCCAAACCAGTTTGACTTTTAATAAACAGCTCCACTGCAGTGACTGAAATTTGCACTGAACCGATTAAGGTAAAATTTCTGCATGATATTGTATGCTAACTACAAAAGTTCAGAAAATGTTTGGTCATTCAAGTGTGGAAGTTTTCAAGAAAAGCTCTATCTTTTTATTTTTTGTTAGTTCTTGAGGAAACTTAATGCATAACTGACTTTCAAACTGAAAAGCTCAAGCATTACTTTGTGTCAGAGAGATTATGGTTTTACAGACCCTGTGTGCATGAGAGCATACACTGAAGATTTTTCCACCATGGCACAGTCAAACCATGGTTGCAAGATACCC
>NW_020799097.1:38167770-38186145 GCF_003259725.1 Athene cunicularia
CCCGCCGCTGCGGGTGGGTGGGTGCGTGCGTGCTCCTGGCTGGGCGGTGTGGGAAGCCCCGGGCGCGGCGGGGGCTGCCGGCGCCCCGAGTGCCTGGAGTTCAGCCCGCGTTAGCAGGCGACCGGGTGGTCTCGAAACCGAGACCTGGCGACTTTTCGCAAGCCTGAAGTTTTCCTCTAAATTTTATTTTATTTAAAATAATAAAAAAGCTTGAGGTGGCGCTCTCATTTGGGTAATGTGTAAAATGCCACCTGCGGAAAGCTTGAGTCTCATTTCTGACTTTGTAGTGGAGTGATTCCTTCAGGTGTGATGAAACAAAACAACTAGCAAGCACATAGCTTGCTTGGAATACATGGAAATTATTTTTAGTCCCCCCAAAATGTATGTTGTGTTCTGCTTTGGCTGCTGTGTTTGGATGCACTTAAAAATTTAATGTAAAATCTTTGCAAAAAACCCGAAGATAATTTTGTGGGGTTTTTTGTTTGTTTGGTTTTGGTTGTTTGGTTTTCGTTGTTTTCCAGATGACATTTCCCTTTGTGTTTTCAGACTGAAAGGATGAACATCTCTCCTTCATGCAGCCTTAGATTACTTCTCCCATTTTAATTCTTGCCCTCTTCCTGTTCTCCCATGTGCTCTTCCCTAGTCTCCTGCTGATTCACATACCCTATTTTCACCTCCCTTCTCCCTTAACAGTCTTTTTCTTAATAGTTGTCTTAGCAGTCTCTTCCTCTGGTAAGCAGCAGCTCAATCCCTCCTGAGCTGTCTGCCCCTCCTTCTGCTGGAGATGCTCACCTCAGTGACAAGCCAGCAAAACTTCCTTCCAAAGTGTTTCCTGACACTTGTGTTGCTAGTCCTGGTGTACAGTGCTGGACAGTGACTGCAAGCGTGGGCACAGTTAGTTTGCCACTTCTCCTGGGACAGGCATAGCTGGTAGACGGATGGGATAGCAATGGCAACGCTGTCTTAAGCTGCCTTGATGAGGCTGGTTGGGGTTTGTCTGCAAGAATATTGAGGCATTTCTATTTCCAGGTGTGTTTCCCAGCCTACTGCTTTGTTTAGGAGCTGTTCCCTCTGCTATTATCTGTTACTCTGATTTGAGCTCCCTGGAGGCAGTATACCTAGGGATGCAGATTTGCGTAATTGCTGTGGAAATAAATAGATGTTTTGGCTTTTGTTTGGAGATAATCAAGTAATAGTCTCAAATACTGCTTGTTTTTTCTTGTCCATTTGTGGTTTCCTTTTCAGGTTTCTAATCAGAGAGTTAAGATAACTTTTTACCACAGGAGTAAAATACCTGGAAAGATGCCAGAAAAAATGGCAGCTCTCTATTGACTAAGGACAGTTTGGCCTCATTCTTGCAGAAAATAATGAGACGTTCTGGGTATATCAGTCGCGAGCAAAAATGTGCAAAATAAGTCAAGTTATTGCAAGAGAACACCTGTTGGATTTTTTAAGAAAAAAAAAATCCAAAATATTAAAACCTGGACAAAGTCACTTACTGCCTATTCTTTTGCTGGTTGTCCACGGACACTTTGTGGTGGAAGAGGTTTTAAGGTGAAGCACAGATGATACTCTTGCAGCTTGTTCAGTTGAAATAAAATCTGCAGTTTTTGAACCAATAATACAAGCTATTACTGGCAAAATAAATGAAGGCTTTATTCTGCATGCTCACTGCAATGGGCCTTGGTTGTACTGTTTTAATGATGTTTCCTTGATCTCTAGTTACTACTTCATAGCCTGGTGTAGCAGAGAGATGTGGTAGGAATTAAGAATAAGAGAATTCAGATGTGTGCTTGCAAGTCGTGTGCTGCTGTCTGATTTACCTGAAAAGAAATTTGTATTTGAGACACTACAGTAAATTGTTTGTTTCGTCAGCAGCACCAGAGGGAAGAATTAGATCTAAAGGCAGAAAAAAGCCAGATACTGGTTTGGAAAGATCCCAAACCAGTTTGACTTTTAATAAACAGCTCCACTGCAGTGACTGAAATTTGCACTGAACCGATTAAGGTAAAATTTCTGCATGATATTGTATGCTAACTACAAAAGTTCAGAAAATGTTTGGTCATTCAAGTGTGGAAGTTTTCAAGAAAAGCTCTATCTTTTTATTTTTTGTTAGTTCTTGAGGAAACTTAATGCATAACTGACTTTCAAACTGAAAAGCTCAAGCATTACTTTGTGTCAGAGAGATTATGGTTTTACAGACCCTGTGTGCATGAGAGCATACACTGAAGATTTTTCCACCATGGCACAGTCAAACCATGGTTGCAAGATACCCAAGTGTGGGAGTAGCTCTGAACAAATGGTCTATCATACCTCTGTTTTTTTTTTCGTCTCTGCCAGTTTATCTTCCACTGGCCTCAGCGTAGACTAGCAACAAAATGATTTGTGTGGGGAGAGCTACTGACAAGTGAAGAGGTGCTATGAGAGGTGTGCTGTGGCTGTACTTAAGACCAGATGGACATTACGTGAAGATTAGAGTCTTTTTAATAATGGGAGAGGGGGAGTGTACTCAGCTACTCTGCTTGTCAGCGTTCTGGTGTTTTTTCACTGCTGCAAAGCCATTTCTGGGCTGTGCAGCCCTATGAACAACAGCGGCTTTAAATCCTGGGGCTGGCACGTGGCAATGGGGTGCCCTGCAGTGTTGGTGAGGATGGCACAAGGGTGTCTTCAGGCCCAGGTAACTGACACAGAGGGAGGTTAGGGAATTTCAACTGTTAATCAGTACTGAGTTTCCCAGAAGTGATCGTACAGGAGTGGTTCCTTCTTTCAGCCTTGCCTCTGTTACATGTGGTCAGTTTAGGTGTGGTTATTTGAAAAACTCCCAGGGGCCTCTGTTCTTGGATTCAGTTGTTCTTTGGCCACACTGAGCACTATGCTTCCAGTGTTTCTTCATGACTTGCAGCCTAGCCAATTTGTGTAAATCTAGTCTAGTAACCCTATGCACGGGGTTACATTCATTGACATAAATTCTCTTCACAGTGAGATATTTTTTTTTCTTTCAAATTTAATGTCATCTTTTAGTTGCAAAATTGTAATGTTTGTCCCTTTTATGGTGGCTGTTTTTTTTATAGGTTCTTATGTGATAAACAAATAGAAGATGTATTAAAAACAACTCTTAACAACTAACTCATCTTCTGATGGAACCATTCCAGTTGAGTGGCAGTGAGCTGATCGTTGAGAGTGGGAAGGGGGGTGTGTGTGTGTGCGGGTAAGCTTTCTTTTCTCCCTACTCAGAATAAGGCACTGGATTAACAGACTTCAGGGTTAGCAAGGAATTCAAAACATCCCCATCTCAGCACTGAGCTTTCTGTGGGAATAAAGCTAATAAAAAGAGGCATTTAATAAATAATTAAAAAAAAACAAACACAAACCCAAAAAACTTTGCCAAGCCTGGAAAATTCAGGATAATAGTGCAGCCCAAGACAGAGGCATTCAGGGCAGGCCAATTGCAAACTTGCTTTATGGTTTACTCTTACCTCATTAGTGGATATGCCAGAGCTGTTTCACCTCAGGGTATTTTTATAACAAATCAGCCTGGCACCTCTATCAGTACTGAAAGGTTAAAAAATTGTAGTATGCAAGGTTAAAAAATTGTAGTATTGCAAACAGCTAAGGGAAGGGCAGCCTTTCTTTTGGAAAGTGTTGAATAAGCTCACATATGCTACTGATGATACCATTTGTAACATTATAGGACTGAAAAGGTCTCAGTACTTTAGCGCTGATAGGGCTTCTTTTAGTCTTGAGGGAACTTGAGCTTTGAAGCTGCCATATCTGCACATCTAAGAGGAGGTTGACTTTTAGTGGGGAGAGGAAAATGGGCTCAGCAATACCTAGACTTCTTTTCTGACCACAGCCTTGCTGTGTCTGCAGTTGTGTCCATGAGCCATGTCCAGAATGAGGTTCACCTGAGGTTATGTCTGGGGAAAAGCTATTGAAAGGGTAATCTTCCCCCTGTAAAAAATGCTCAGAAATTTAAACCTCCTATTTTCTCTTTAGAAAAATAGACTTTTCTTTGCTTAAAATTTTCTACTGTGACTGTAACAACTGTCAAGTTGTTTGGTTTTTTGTGTATAGACATGTATTATTTGGGTGGAAGGGTGAATTCTTGTAATATATCAGTTTTTGCAATCCTGTCACGATGAAGTGTATGAAGTTGAGCTTCAGTTGAGCTCAGAAAACATTGAAGCTGGGTGATGGATCGATTGTATAATTCTGCCCATCTGCAGGAAATAAATGGAATTATGGATAGCATATCTTTATTATTTGTAGATAATACTGTCTCTTAAGACTGTATATTCTGGCTCTAATTTTTAAGGCTTTTGGTAGTGGAGTTAAGCTAAGCTATTTGCTTCAGTGTGCTTTGGGAGCAAGTCCCACCAGCTCTATACTAACTGTACCATGTCCTTTTGCTGTTAGTGCAGGACTGAAACTTTTTAAAAGTGAAAGGAATACATAGCTTCTGTCATGATATCTTAGGTATAATTCAGCTGTCTTCTCAGACAAGGCTTATGAGTAAGCTTATGTAGTATTTACTCTATTTTCAGATCCATATAGTTGTCTGAATTCATAGTACAGTATGATTTCATATTACTTTCTGCCTAACTTCCAGGTGGCCCTACTGAGTTGAACACTCAAGTGGGCATTTGTGTTTGCACATATCATTATCTTTAGGAAAATACTTGGCAAACTGTTTTGGTCTTGTATTTGTTAAAATTTACATTAAATTCATAATGTTACCACTTTTAAACAAGTACGAACAGTAGCTATACAGTTGGCAAGCAAATTGTATATAATGGCCTGGAGACCTCCTTTTACACAGCACAAGACATTAAGCATTAGTACATGGAAAATAAGACATTTTCATGAGAATTTGCATGTGGGGTGTAAGTAGCTTATTGTTGGATTCTAGCTTACATTGCAAAATTATAAGGATAGTAAAATGTATGTTATATGATGTGTAATACAATAGTATGAGGCACAGATGTCTGTCCTTTCTCATCTGTAGTTCCCAGAATAAGCAATGACTAAATGAGCATTTTCCTTACTATTGTTTTAAAGTTCTTTTGTGATGAATCCAACATAATTCTTGTTATTTTAGCACAACAGCTCATGCAGATGGTGCTGATTGTGAGCATCAATCACAAACTTAACCAGTGTTAACGTTGGTACTTTTTTTTCCTCTTTGAGAAAAGTCCCAGGTATAATGTACTCAAAATCGGTGTATATGACTGATTTTTAATTGTACAGGCAGTTTTCAGCTATCTTTCTATTGTTCTTGCTAAATTGCACTTGGTTTATATAGCTTGCTTTCCTCTCTTTTATTGCAGATGGGAAGATTGGGTATTACCCTGAAAAGACCACACGTTTGATCTTAAATCTTGCCTGTTTAGGATCTTGAGAATTATCAAGAAACAAGGACCATTTGGTTAAGTATTTCCTGCATTTCTCATCAGTTCTTGGGGGTGGCACAGCTTGTTCAAAGCAACAACTGTGTGGTAGGGTTGTAGAAAGATGGGGTCTGTGTTACCTTTCAGCTGATTCAGTGAAGAGTAAATAAGTTTGTGCTTGGTTTTTTTCCTTTTTTTTTTTTTCATTGACTTCTTTTTCCTCTGACTTCACCTCTTTGTCTGTGGGACGGAATAAAAAGGAATGTGATGGTGACTGGTTCCCTTTTCTCACCCCATGCAGAATATTGTTGCCGGTATGGTGACTTCAGGAATATGGAAACAGCCCAAGTTAATTTTGCATAGCCAGCAATAGCTGGGTTAGTTGTACTGCAGAGCTGATGCAGCAGGGTGTAGAGCTAAGCTTTCTCAGGCAAGGTTTTCTCACAGTTTGAAATGTTACTACTCTTTTTTTTTTTTTTTTTTCCTGCCTGGCTTTTGGGATCTTCACGCTTTGCAAGGGGCCAACAGTTTGTTCATTTATTCTATGAACACTATAAAGTGCTTTGACTCTATGGCAGTAAGCAGAATGGAAGTGTGTGGAAAATACATGTAGTTTTTGATTGAAAATTTGCCAGGTTGCTTGTGTATACTGTATTGGTAGTTTCTCTTCCTCCAGAAATGAACGGTACATTGACTGGTCCATATGGATTTATTCTTGTGCATGCAGGTCAGGTCTGAAGGTATTTGTTTCTGGTTACATACCAAAGCCAGTTTCAGATGTACACAAAAGCAGACTTGCCATTGTGACCCCAGAGGTGGTATAAGCCGTGAAATTGTGCTTCAGAAATGGTGTGTGTCCAGTTTTGTCTTTACAGTGGCTCACTTTGAAAGGTAAGTGGCTGTGAGCTTTGTGCAATGTGTTGATTATGTCCAGATTGAAGCAATAGTCCAACTGCAGCAGTATTTGATGCACAGCTGCTGCAGTTCAGAGATGTGTGTTT
The DNA here is from genome assembly GCF_003259725.1 of Athene cunicularia. Classification (NCBI taxonomy): domain Eukaryota; kingdom Metazoa; phylum Chordata; class Aves; order Strigiformes; family Strigidae; genus Athene; species Athene cunicularia. The sequence goes on from NW_020799097.1 coordinate 38,174,159, forward strand.
TGTGCAAATACAGCCCAGTGATCAAACTGGCTTTCTCAGGTATCACTGTCAGGCAAGCTGTGACCTTACAGATTTTCACACAGGTTACAGGTAAGTTCTCATAAAGGTATAATTCAACTCCAGGAGTTTGCAGTCATGTCTGTGGGGAATGTCTGGGCACCTCTTGACATCCTTTATCTTCAGAGAGCAACCCACTGCTCTAGAAGGTGGCCCTGAGCACGTCTTTTTAATTTCCAGGAGACTGACCTGCCTGAGTCTCCTGGTTGGCAGCTCTGAACACAACCCTGCTTTGGGATTTCTTGAGTGATCAAAGTGAAGCTTTTTGTTATTCACTTATTCGCTCCTGAAACAAATAAGTAAGGAAAGGCTGTCTGCATCCATGCACATCAAGGTCAACAGAGGAACTTTCATGTTTGCCTTAAACAACTTCTGTGCCCTGCCAAAAAACCTTCAGCAAGGTCAATTAGAGGAGCTCCCTGTCATGCCTCATGGCTGTGGGATGAATCACTGCTGTCAGTTCCAGGCAGAAAGATTGCTTGAACGCATCTCCTTGGGGAATTCCTTCCCTGAAGCCCTTAGTTGGCACCTGCAGTCCCTCTATGACCCACAGCAGCCTGACAAATGCACCTGACAGGCTGCTAGCACACCAGCTCACCCTGCTTTGCCCTTCTGCAGGAGATACAAGGTCTTAACGTTCACTGCTTTTGCTGTGCTGGTCCTTGTTCCACCATGCTAGGCTGGTTTTTGAAGTAGAGTAAAAGGTTTGTTTTAGCATGCTTCAGGGTGAAGTATTGGAGGCATTTGGACAGACAAAGCTTTCAAGTGAGCTGTAAGCTAGTTTGGGAAAATGCTTATGCTTAGCTGTGCTGGATGATTTAGAGGCGTATTTTATACATCCCACAAAGTCTGAAACGCAGGCTAGCCTGGGAGGTGGTGATCTACGTTTCAGTTAGTACCTCTCCCTCTGACAATGGGTTGTCTACAGTGAAAGTCTAGAAATGCTTGTAGTCAGTGGTGAAACACTGGAGCTTCTAGTCCTGACCCAAGACTAAACCAGGACAGATTCTTTCTGTCCTAAAAGTGGCTATTTCCCCCATAAATCATAAATGAACACTAGTGACTAGATGAGGGGAGATCTGCATGTGGCCCAATTAATCCCATCTGCCTGCATTTGAGGTGGAAGAAGAAACATTTTTTGGATGGTTCATATAATCTATTCTGAAGTCTCTGCCTGTGGATTCCTGTTCAGCTCTTTCTATAATACTAAAAGTGAGGAGGTGACAATGAACACTGGTGATGCCATATGAGAAATATTTAAATGAAAGAATTCTCTGGAAGGCTATAAAAGAGAATAGCAGCCCTTAAACAAGAATGTGCTAATAAAACATATCAACAAAACATTGAGGAGAAGGGGGAAAAAAGATGGTGGGAACCCTGTGCAGAACCATGTAGTTTCAGGACCCAGTCACAAAATGGAACATGAGATCTTTTAAGAGACAACTGACAGCTGAGATGGGAGCGAACTAGGACAAGAATCTTAGGCTTTTCTCTGTGTAATTTGCTTTTCCCAGAGGCAGCAGTTACTTTAGCTGATAAAAAACAAGGAAAACTGTCTAAAGCTTAATTAGACATTCTCTCTTTGATTCCAGGAAATGTTTTCTAGTCACTGGGAAAGTAAAAGAGGAACTTTACTGTCAACACAGTGCTTAAAGTTAGAATTAGCTCTTTTCTGTCTTACCTCTGTTTTTGAACCCCTCTTAAAGGATTGGAAGTAGAAGATAGGAAACATCCTCAGCCATGAACTGGGTTGTCTGTTACAGCCATCTTTTTTTTTTTTTTTTTTTTTTTTTTTTTTTTTCTTCTTTCTCTGTGCTTTGGGTTATTTATTCTCACTGGGAGCTTTCTGAGTGGCTAAAGGCAGATGAGGGTAATGTAAAGCTCCCTATCCTGATCCAAGAATGGGGTTGGTCATGTCTCTCCCTACCACCCCTCCAGCCCCCCAGTCCTGTTGACAAGTTGCTTATTATGAACACTAAGCTGGTTTGAGTTGAAAAATAGATCAATTTCTGAACCTTGTAACTGGATAGGAAGTTTACTTTTTCAGGCATACTTCACTATTTATTTAAAATTGTTTTGAGGCATTTCTGTCAGCATTTCCTCATAGTAAAATAGTTGCAGAAAAAACTATTTTAGAAATTTGGAATGCTGTTCATATTCCCTGGATGAATTTGTGTTCCTCATTTTGTGCCTGATTCTTGTTCTTTATGTATGGCCCTCCTAGCACATGGAACAATGTGCTTTACTTGCACAGCCTTAGTCAATCACATTATCCTTAGGAAGGATTGAAGTTTCAGTTATTTTGAGTGATGTGGCTATTTAAGGCCCTTTTCAAGAAATTTTATCTGGATTTGACTTTGTGCTCTGAGAAGTTTCATTGTTCACAGAACAAGTGATTGCAGCAGTTTTATGAACTGCATGAAGTCTTCACCCTGCTGGGTTATAATTGAATGCAAAATTACCCAAAGCTCAACTTGCTTTTACAAAATGTATTTTGAAATATATTTCAAGTTGAATGTCTTGACTCCAGCTGCTGCAGCAGATGTTTTGCGCAGAGATGTGCTCTCTTTTGGTGTGCATAAAACTGTCTAATACTCTGAAGAAATTACTCTGCAAAATGTAAATCCCTGGTGCAGTGTTGTGATAATGACAAATATCAGTCAAGACAATTTAATGATGCTTGATGTTGCACTGCAGACTTCGTTAATCTGTGAGGAAAATCACTCCTAATTTATTTTCTTTCTGTAGTGACATACTGAAGCTGTTTATTGTTGCAGAGAAATTTAGGTTGGAAGGGACCTCTGGTGGTCATCTGGTCTTTTTACCTGCTCAAAGCATGTTCAACTAGATCAGGTAAGTTTTTTTTTCCTTGTATCTAACTTAAATTTCCTGTTTCCCAGTTTGTGTCCATTGCCTCTTGTCCTTTTACTCTGCATTTCTGAGAAGAGTCTGGCTCCATCATCTCTGCACCTTCTGACTGTAACTGTAGACAGCACTAAGGGCTCCCTGGAACCTTCTCTTCTCCAGGCTGGACAAACCCAGTTGCCTTAGGCTCTTGTGCACCCTGTGCTTCAGCTACCTTACCATCTTGGTGGCCTTCTACTGGACTTGCCCCAGCGTGTCTCTGTCTTTCTAGCATTGGGGACCCTAAAACTAGATTCAGTACCCCAGATACAGTCTTACCAGTGGTGAGCAGAGAAGAATAAACACATCTCTTGACCTGCCAGCTGCCCTTTTTTTAATTCAGCCCAGTACACACTTGGCTGCCTTTGCCACAAGGCATGTTGCTGTCTTGTGTTCAGCTTGTCCATTGCAGGTCCTTCTCTGCAGAGCTTCTCCCCAGCAGTCAACCCCCAGCCTGAACTATGGCATGGGATTATTCCCTCCCAGATGTAGGACTTTGCATTTTTCTGGTGATCTCTATGAGGTTCCTTTCTCCAGCTTGTCCTGGTCCCTCTGAGCAGCAGTCTGCTCTCCATCCTCTTGCCTGTACACCACATAATCCACTACAAATTCGTCATAGTGTCAGTCCCTGAGGGGTACCACTGATAACCAGCTGCTAGCTGGACTTTTTGTGGATAATATAACCCTTTGAGCCTGGTAGTCTGGCCAGTTCTCCACCCACATTTTCATGACAGCATTCCTCCTAAGATGCAGTCTTTGGTATTTACTATTTTTGAGCTATAAAAACTGTATTCAATCTGAGGAGCCTGATTCTGATCCTTTGTAGACTTGCCAGCATCTCTGTGGAGGTGCACAGAGGTTTTCTTCTTTCCATTAAAGAGAAGCTCTCCATGGGCTGGTGGCTGGCCAGCTGTGAGTGGGTAAGGAGTGGGAGGGGGTGTGATACTGGATTTTAAAGGAACAAGTAAGAGAGCCTTTGTAATTGTGAGTGGCTGCTCTTGGGAACAGTGATGAGGAAGATAAATAAGAAAGGATTCTCTTAAAATCAAAAGATGTGCTAGAAGTATGTAGTCTCTAACATATTTTGTATCCACAGGGGTGTGTGTGTGTGTATATATATATATATATTTACTGAGGTACAAGATGTCTGCCCTGAGGATGATTTCTAACAAAACCTCCCAGCAGGCCTTGTCTAACTCTGATTACACCTGGGAGTACGAGTACTATGAGTATGGACCAGTATCATTTGAAGGCCTGAAGGCTCATAAATGTAAGTTCAGTAGAGATGTACTTTATCACAGCTGATTTTTCCCATCTTGATGTTCCTGCTCGTCATTTGTAACTAATTATTGTACAAAAGTATCTCTGTCCTCATTTTTAGGGTTCTCAGAAATTAGAGGTATTACTCTAACTGTTAGATATAATAATTGTTTATTATTCTGTGTCTTTTTGTTGACTTCTTTTCTTGTTCATGAGAACTGTGGATTTCTTGACTGTGGTAGACATTTGTCAATACTGAGGAATGTCAGACTATCAGGATCAGCTTGTAACAGCAAATACAGCCACTACTGCTTCTGGTGACTACTTGGTACTACCTTTGTTGCTTTGTTCTTTTTTCTGTGAATACTGAAAAGGCAGTGGTGGGCAGCTTACTGCTTTTGTTTTTCTTCATAGAAAATAAATTTAAGGCTTTTAAAAGATTTAAAGCACGAGAAGAAACTTCTTCTGAAGAAACTTTTATCATTGGTACTTTCTTCATAGGAGGAGTGTGTTAAATTCAGCACTCTACTAATACTGGAGCTGTTTTACAGTAGATGTAACAAGTGGAGGACAGGGATCAGAGATGAAAAATGCGTAGGAATTGAAAGGAAATTCAGCTAGGGCAACCTAGTACAGCTGGACCAACACTTATCTGAATATAGACAATGACTTTGGCTTTTATGAAATTTCCTTTTTTTTTTTTTTTAGGGGGTTTTGGGATGGGGAAAAAAACCCACCAAAGTAACAGACTAACTGGGAATTAATGGATATGTTTTGCAAGCACTCTGCAAAAGAGGAGCAAACCATCTTGTTTCTTTGTTTCTGAGCTGGATATGCTGTGAGAAGGTTTGAGTACCAGTCTTCAAAGTATTGGGGAAGGGTGCTGGAGCACTGCTCTGGGGTGGGATATATACTTTCTACTTCGTTTGTCATGATGAGGATTCAGAGCGGGAAGGTAGGAACACCTGCGGTGGTGAACAGTCAGGAGGTTTCTGTAAGGGACAGAAGAAACTTGGAAGTTATTAACACTTTTGAAAAAACTAGAGCAGCATTTGCTTTTTAGCCTGAATTGTACTTTATTTTTTCCCTCAAAAAAAGTCTGCTGATTACTGTCTGCATTATTACAAATGTTAGGTACTTGAAAAATGTAGGTTAGCTTTTAGTATGTTTCTAATTTATATTGTTTTCTTCCACTTAATCAGAGGCCAAACCTGATTATAAAAATTACTGATTACAAAGATTAGTTGCAGTGTTACGTACATGCCTTCTTAGCTGGGTATGTTAGAGTGAAACAGGAGAAAAACATAAAAGATAGTTATATCTGGATTGTGAAGATACAGTGGCGAAACAGATCTTGGATTGCCATTGAAGTGATTGCTATGCCACCAAGTGTGGCCACTCAGCTTTACTGTCTGGCAGTGCTGCTCATTGAGCAGGAGGGATCTGGACAACTCTTACTAGAGAATGGGACAGAAGTAACAACTGTTTTCAGATGGAGTCTGATGTATGTATGAAAGGAGCTAACAGGAGTACTGAATCAGTGATCTAGGAAGTTCCTTCTGGATATTTTCTTCAGTTCTTTGGGTTTTTTAACTGATAGATTGGAGTTGACTTTGTTTACTTCAGTGTCATGGTATGCGTTCTGAGGGCTGTGTTTTATTTGGTAAAGGAACAGTCTGTGTGTTGTGTATGGCATGGTATTTCTTGACATGGTATGTTCTTGGTATGTTTCTTCTAGCTATTTCCAGCTGAGCTGAGACTGTGGAGGAATGTGGAGGCAAGGTGATCAAGCATTTAACTTCACTGAAATTCTGAACTGGAGAGCAAGGAGGAGAGAAGATTACACTGGGATTGTATAGGAGGGAGACCTTGAATACTGGCAAAAAGGGGTGTTAATGAATGCCTGTAACTTATGTTAAAGAGCTTAAAGGGGAGTGGAGTTTAGGTGATGCAGGCTGGCAGTGACACTTGGCCAGCTGTAAAACATCACTGGCCCTTCTTAAAATTGGAGGTGTGTGATTTTTTTTTTATTTTTTTTTTTTTTTTTTTTAATTATTATATATTTCTGACCCACAAGGTAGTTCACCCAAAACGAGGGCACTCTTTTGAACCATAACATAAGATGAATAAGATGAACACAAGAGAAATTTGGAGGCCACTTTCAGTTTAATGTTGATTTAATTAATTGTAGGTACGGGGAGGTTCCTAATAACTTAATGTATATACAAAGGAATTCAGAGGCCTGTTTCAGAAAAGCACAGAAAAAGTTATGCAGAGTAATCTGTGAAGAAGAAATATTGATAAAACAATCTAATACACAAAAATGTTCCTTAAAGGAAAGAGTGGAGGTGGAGAGAAGATAAGCTGTTCAGATGCCACAGTGACTTTTCAAATATGACTGGAAAAAAAGCTGTTTGAAAAGCAAAAGATGTGTTCTGCTTGAGGAGAAGTGAAGATGTGAAGGCAGGAACTAGAAATCAGAGCATCTAGAAAAGTAGGCACCAGATGTTTTGTAAATTAAAGCTTTAGGAAGTAAATAGACAAAGATAGCCAGAAGATATGTGACTGGCAGAGATAAGAACAAAATCCTTTTTGTACCTTTGAAACAGAAGAAACCTCAGTAACAGTAGCGTGAGGTAAAAGAGGTAGGAATGATCAGGGGATTTGGAACTACTGCCAGGATGTAGTGACTCTGTTAGGAAGGCAAGGAAGGGTGATACTGCAGTTTGAAAGTCCTAGGATACTTTCCCAATCTATTTGTAATTTGGGACAGTATTATAACTGTAGTCCTATGTACCACAGGGTTTTTTTGAATAAATGCTGTGTTTACATGCTGTTTATTTTGAATAAATGTTTAGAAGTTTGTAGATTTGGGTAATTTACTTAAATGAGTGAGACCTAAGTGAAATACCAAAGAGAACTTGGACCACCTGCTTAAATTCTTTGGATTTGTTTAAAATTTAATTGAAAGAACAGAGGGTTGAAGGTGCATCAGGAGCCACAATAAAGCAACGAAGGTGTACCTTTAAGCTCAGTAGGAATTCTGTTGATGGGAACACCAAACAAACTGCAAGACAGGCTTGTTATTCAGCATACAGTGCTAGCAGGTGTGATTTTTGTGGGGAAGGGCAGTTTCAGAGCCTTAATTTGGGTTTTTTTCCTTAGTTGATGTGTTAAAGTTTTGCAGCTTGATCAATATAATGTACGTGCATATTGTTTAGACATCTTACTTGACCAGACTTTACATTCTGGTTATCAGTGCAGTTACATTATCACTGAAGCATGTCTGACTAATTGGTAGGTACTGTTAGCTGTAAATGGTAAATTTCTTAATGGGAGTATTTCTTTTTAGGTGAAATTTTCAGTTACTATAAAGTCCGGTAGGATGGTAGATAACCATAAGCTATTGTGTATTAATAAGGCCAAAGACAAGATGCATCCAGAACCACTGAATACAGACTATACTTATAAAATTATTCTGAAAGTAATTCAGAGTGAACATTGCAGTGGGAGACTTGAAACTTAACCTCCCTAGCTTACCAGGGAAAAGGGTTAAGTAGTGATTTGATTGTGATAAAGTATTTTTACAGGGAGACAATCTCAAGTTGTAGCAGGCACTTTGACTTTGCAGAGAAAGAACAAATGATTTGAATTGATTTCTGGTTTCCAGATCTGCCCTTTAGGGTGGAAGATACTTCACAGTGGTAGTGTGATTAACTGTCTGGGTTAAGCACCAGGCAGGATAGTTTAGCTGATTCCTTGTTTTCTAGTGTCTTTAGTTAGTTCCTGTAGGAGATAACAGGTTGGCTAATGTTCTGTGCTGTGCCTGCAGTGCTGGGTCAGACAGATCATCGTGTAGCTTTACAGCCAGTGATGACCTTTGAGGTTCAGCAGCAGCTGTGTAATGAGAGGTTAAGAGTAGATAGGATACCTGCCCTGACCAAGGCTTCCCTCTTGCATGTTTGTATGTTATTTTTTTGAACTTTTACAGTGGAAGCTTGAATATTTGCATAAACAAAAAGTAACTGAAATGACAGGGAAAAAAGTACTTGTATACTGTGGGTCCTTGTGGTTGTCCCACTTGGACCTGTCTTAATCAAGTTCCTGGAAGCTTAAGATTTCTTCAGGAGCAACTGTGGATCAACTTTGAAGTCATAAGTGGACATAGGTTTGTTTTAAGACTGGCGATTTATCTACGGGTCCATTTGCTACAAATGAGAACAGTAGGTACATTTTACGCATGCAGGCAAAAAGCCATGCTCTTCCTAATTGCTTCTATATTTGGCTATTGCACTGGTGGTTTTCTTTCAGTTAACTGGTGGTTTGACTTGTCCAAATTCATTTAGCTTTTCTGACATTATATTGCGGTTTACGCAAGTTGGAAACACAAATTAAAAATTATTTTAAAATATCTGGCAGATATTATTGGTATTTGTTGAGGTAGCAAATAGTTTTATCTGTGGTTCTGTTTATTTCAGAACACTGTATTGTAGTACTGAAAGAAAGCTAGATCTTCCTAAACAGATTGTGTCAAAGAAATCCATCAAACCACAGAAATCTAATGGTCTGGGGCACAAATCATTTAAAATAGCAGGAGTTTAGTTCTACAGGGACAGAGGTTTTTGCTGAAAATCAAACAATCCTCTCTTCTGAGTTCGAGCACTGAAGTTGCTTCCAAAGCAATGCTTGGTAATGGGCCAGGCATCATAAAGGGAGCTGCTGTTATTTTACTAACCAAGAGAATTCAGTGTCTTCCCTCTTTCAGTTTTGTTTCTGGTTTGTACAGACATCAGCAAAATTCAGGCTAGAAATGACGGCTTCAATGGCAGCTTTCCGTTTAAAAGTAGGTAACGATAAATCTGATTGTCCTTTCTCTTTGCCACCCAGGAATAAGCTGCAAAGTCTCTTGGAATTTGCAGTCACGCAGCATGTGGAAAGAAACATTCTGTAAATGCAGGCGAAATACTGATCATCTTGTTTTTTCTCTTTTTCACCAGATTCCATTGTGATTGGATTTTGGGTTGGTCTTGCAGTTTTTGTCATCTTCATGTTTTTTGTCCTGACCCTGCTGACGAAGACAGGAGCACCACATCAAGAGTGAGTCTGAAAACTTGAATAACAAATCCAGCCTGACAAATGGCGGGTCTGTTCTTTTGCAGCCCCCAAACAGTGACAGTGCTGACATTGCGCTGGCTCAGCACCATCTTGCTCTAGTCTGTTCTTATGAAAGGGTGCAGTTTATCTTTGTTCTATATAGTCTTTGTTCCAAGCACTTTAACAACTATTCTGCAGAACTGGTCTCCTAATGTGTTCTCTATTTAGCAAATAGTCAGTAGGCATGCAGTAAGAGAAGGGAATAGCTGCATGTACGTGTTTTCATGCTAGAAGGAAGTTGGTGGGTAGGCTGCCAGACAGGTGGTGGCTTTAGATTGCTGTTCTTCAAATAAATGGGGTCATTCTAGGTAGGCTCACATTAAGATGGAGTGGAACAGAGAAATGTGAATGTTGACAGAGTATATACAAATAAAATGCAATGCAGATGTTAAATTAAGGAAGTTGAAGTCTGGAAAGTTTCAACATTTGTGTGTTCAAGTCCAAAATTTAGATATCGGTAGTATTTTAAGAATCTTCCCTTAACCTTGTAGCTCCCCTACTCTGAGTGTTGTAGTTTCTGCTGAGAAATTCCAGCAAGTATGTAAGTAGATGAGCTCGAGATTTGTTTAACACCAGGGTCCCCTGGAAGTCACAAACTAACCGTGTTTCTTGTTCTTTCTGGCTGATAAGTATGTGCAGACCATGGCTTGCCTCAGCCATTTATCTGCATTTGCACAGCACGCAGGCTGTCATCGTCCCTTCCTCTGAAGAAGTTTGAACTCGCATCTCCTCTGTCTGGTGTGCTGCAAAGTAGAAACAAAAAGCCTCTCTGGGGAGAGATCGCTTGCAGGAAGGTAGCAATGATGAGAAGCTGATTGTGAAAGGCAATTGTTAGTGCTTATCACTTGCTAAAGCAGCCTGCCTGTCTCTGCCTACCAAAGGCCCTTTGCTATTTAGTCACATGTAGACTGGCTCTGAAACTTTATGTAATACCACATCTCTAGAGACAGGGCTGTGTTCGAGAGGACATATGTGTATCATAAGCCTCTTCTGTGAGAAGGAAATAGAGACAGAAGAATTCGGCTTCCCCACACTGACTTGCTGGTAGTTTTGCCACCCTTATGGACTCTCATAGAGAAGCCAGACCTTGCTTCCAAATATATCTAAAGTCCTGCTAACTGCTGCCTCTTTATCTGAAGATCTTGTTTCTTAGCTGAGCATCTGAGCCTGTATCGCACATGAATAATGTGAGAGGGGAAGAACTGATGAAGTCAAATATACAACAAGGAGAATTTAATATGGATAATTGTACAAAGTTTGTACGCTTGTAAAAATGTACCTTCAGATAGCAGAGGCCTGCTTGATATCTCCCTCTGTTTTCTTCATCAGTTTTCCTGGAACAGGTTGGAACATTTGTGAAACCTCTGTCTTTGGTCAATTTCTACACCCAGATAACTTGATCTGAATTCAGAGTTGGCCTTGTGTTCATCAGAGCACACTGGACTAGAGACCTCCAGAAGTCCCTTCCAATCTAAATCTTAATATAATTTTTTCTTCAGTTGCTGAAGAGAGCCCAGTTATTCCTTTCTGTATTTGTTTTGAACTTCCTTTGCAGCTTTTGGGAGTTGTGTGTTTGAATGCTTGCCCACTTACAAAGTGTGCTGAGTTGGCACCTTTAACAAATTTGAGCACTATTTATTTTTTGGGGGGGATTCGATAATCAAATGTGTACGGTACCGGAAATAGATCATCCAGGAATATGCTAAGGCCAGTAAATACTGTTGTTTCCTCTTATTTTTTGATGTATATAAAAAATGGAGAACATAAATACCTACCTGTAAAACCAGTCTGCACTGGTTTTAGTTTGCCTGCATCTTCTGTCTTTATACCTGACTTGGATTCTTCATAACTCATCATCTCATTATTGGGCTGTCTTGCAGCTCTTCTTTAGAAATAAATGTTAATGGGATTCCTAGGTCTTGGGAGAAAGCCAGCCTGATTGATGGACGTGTCTCTGACTTCAGTAAGTCAATTTGGCTGTTCTTTAAAGTACCATTAATGTGAAGAATAAGTGTAACTGGGTTCAGATGGATGGATTTAAAGTAGAATACTCTGATTTTTTTCTCTAGTAGCATGCTTTTCTTGGCTCAATATAAAGGGGTGTGATAGCATGCACTTATTGAAATTGTACAAGATGCTTAGAATTGGGTACATTCTCAGACCAGAAGAAAAAGGTCAGGATATGGATGGAGAGAGGTAGAAATTTAATTTGCTAACAAAATGATGTATTATATGTTGCACTTTTTGTTTGCTTGCATATTAGTATGTGTAGAACACTAGATTGTGTGACAAAAAATTTGTTGACAATCTTTCTGAATTTCTGCCTGAAAAGTACTCTTGCTCATCACTCAGGAGAAGACAGTATGCTGTGTTTGTTTCTGCATTTAAAAATGTCCTTAACACATTTGTGCAACAAATCCATGTGTTCATGTAACCTAACTGTACAAAATATTGGCTTCATGCAGCTATTGAGGCAGGCTGTATAACTAGTTGCAGTAAAGGTGAAATGACTGATAAAAAGAAAAAAATTAAGAAATCAAGTTGGTTCTGGGTAAGGATTCTGGAGTGAAATCTGAGAAAAGTAGATACACTGAAACACCCCTTAGCACAGG
>NW_020799097.1:38186195-38252641 GCF_003259725.1 Athene cunicularia
CCCCCCGTACCCATCTTCTACAGATACATGTATGTGTTTGCTGAAAACTTATTCAGGAGGATTTTCTCCGGTTCAGGGCATCATTTGGTACTAAGGATCTGTTTAGATCCCCCAAAATTCCCTTTGGCATGGCAAACCCTGCTATTTTGGAGGACTGGCTACTTATTCCTTTCCATGGTTTGCCAAGTACCCCCAGGTCACTTTGGGACTGTTGAGAGAAGGGGTGCTTAAGCTATACAGGAATCACAAGCGTCAGTCCCAAACCAGTATGCTCCTTTTAGAAGGGTATACTGGGCAAAATGGTCTGTACCCTGACAGCACACTCAAGTCCAGTGGGCAGAGTCCAGAGGTTAATACTGAATCCAGTGGACCAGAACCCAGCATGTAGGCTGGAAGATTCCCAGAAAAGGGAGCTTGGGTTAGTTCATTGGCAACTGCTTGTTTTGAGTGGTTTTCAGTATGTATGATGTTCAAGGTGTCTGTCATTCACCTTCCTGGTCTCTTATTGGCAGTTTCCGGGCTCAGAGGGTCCTGTTGGCCCAAATACTGCAAAAGGGATTTGATTGTCCAGGTGGCTGTGTACCCTTCTACAGTGAAACTGGGATTTCTGAAGGTGCTTTTCTTAATTTGAGTGTTCTGAAAAGATATACACTGGGTTATACTTGCATGCTGTAATGAGCAAGACTGAAAGTTTCTAGTCTAGTTTAAAAAAAAAACCTAACAAACCTCCTCCCCAAAATACAGAAAGATAGTGTTTGGGAATTTCTGAATCCAAAAATATTACTATGTATTAGATCTTGTGTTCTCTACTCATGAGCACAGGATTATTTTTTATCATAAATCCTCAATATTCTGGGTCATAAAACTTCTTTGCATCTTCAATTCTTCCATTTAGATTAAGTTGCCATGGCTAGTCTTGTGTGCCCCTTTGCTCCTTCATAGCTCACTGGATTGTAAAGCACTTTCCACACCTATGAACTAGTTTTGCTTCTCTAATGGATGCATTTTAAGCTTTCTTCTGAAGTCGCTTCTCCTTGGGTTTATAACACTTGCCCTTCTTTCTGTGCTTATTTGCTATCTCCACTGTCTATGTCACAATACTACATAGAAACTCTTGGTGACAGATTTGAAAAAATATATATATGAGACTTAAATTCAGAGTGGTGCTTTCTGTTGCATTATAAATATGTAAATGTCAGTTTTGAAGGCTACAACAGCATTATTCCAGTCTGCTTTCTGGTGTGTATGTGGTGGATTATCACTTACATCAGTTTAAATTTAATGCTTCTACGTGCTTCACTTCGAAATACAGAATGAGCCAATAGTTTTGACAGACTGGAGGACTGCTTTGATTTGAAGGCTAGTGTAACTGATTTTGTTAGGGTAGAATTCCTGTATCATGTAATGGAAGTAAATTAGCATTGGAGAAGCAGGGTTCTTTAGCTATGACTGAAAGACTAATGGTAGGTATGCTGTGAACTTGTTTCTGAAGGTGCCATCTGAGGCTTTCAAAAGCATGTAGGCACTTACCTCCTACTGCAAGCTTGAGGGAATTAGAGAGATTTTCAGAGAAACACTAAGTGCTGTGTGCACCTTGAGGCATCCAGCTATCTGGCTCCAGTGTAATTTGCTACATGTTCACATGTAAACAATAAGATTTAGTTCTTACCTGAAAAGATCTATATTCAGAGAATATGTTTAGATTTTTCACTACTCGTCTTCTGAATACATCTACTGCCTTTCAGATGCAAGTAACTTTCATGTTGTGATGCTAGCATATAAATTCAGCCTGACAAAGAATGTATTGCTATCTGTAAAACTTCCATCTAGTTTGAACTTTTCTCATCCCTAGCTGTTCATGGCTCCTTTATGAGTCCATGCAGATTGGAGCTGGTTTGAACTTACACTTCTTAAAAAAACTCCAAGAAAGATGTTAATGTGTCCTTTCTGGGCTATGTGTCTGAGCTGTTAAGACTGTCAGCTTTATAGCAGTCTTTAGTTCCAGCTCTCCTAATTTGGAGATCTGAACGTCATTGACCGAAGTCAGAGGAAAAGGTGGTTTGACGTCTGGACAACCAAGCACCCAAATTATGCCTTTAGTGACAGCAGTGCTGCCTGTGTCTCAGACTTATTTTTTTTTTTTATAAAAGATTTTTCTCAAAGTGTTCTGTAAGCCATTTAAAACTTGCTACTACTTGATATCAAGAGGAAATTTCTAAGCTTATTCAGTGAGCTGATTGTTACGGTCTTGGATTACTAGAAGTGCCATTTCAGAGTGCTGGTATTGATAACTGATTCTCATGGAAAATTATCATGACAAATCAAGACTTAAAACAGCTTCAGTAATAAATAGTGCTGGAATTTAAAGTCTGTTGTAGATAAACTGTAGGGTTTCCTTTCTTCCTGATCATATTGGTTGCTGAAACCAAATTTGCTGTTTAGACATGAATAGTTCTACTTTTGTGTTTACTGTATTGTTCTTTTTCCTCCCTAGCAATTCAGAACCTTCTGAAAAAAGATTTCGCATGAATAGCTTTGTGGCAGATTTTGGAAGACCTCTGGAATCAGAGAGGGTCTTTTCTCGTCAAATAGCTGAAGAATCCCAGTCCCTTTTCCATTTCTGTATTAATGAAGTAGAACATTTGGACAAAGCAAAACAAAGTCGGAAAGGTCTGGGTCTGGAAAATAATATCCACTTCCAGGAAGTTCCCAGGAGCAGTGCAGTGTTTGAAGAGGACCTAAATTGTCTTACAAAATTTAACATTCCTAACTTTGTGAACACCGAGCAGAACTCTTCGCTAGGTGAGGATGATCTCCTCATCTCAGAGCCACCAATCATTTTAGAAAGCAAATCAGTCATGCAAGCTTCCCATCGGATCCTTGACTGAAGTCTTTAAGGTAAACATTCCCATTATTGTCGTTTGAAGCCTTTCTTGGCCTTCTGGTATTTTGATAGAAGGTATTTCAGACCTGTTGTATGTAAAACTGGCTGTGCTGACAGGACTCAGTCTAGACAAGAAGCAAAATATTGGATGCTTATTCTGATGCCTTCTGTGGTCTAAACCTTTTGCCCAGCATTACTTTTGCTTCCTGATTTTTTTTCCCTTGTTCTTTTGTTTTTAAATGACTGTTTATGTCCAGCTTCTGAAGGATACCATAATAATTTGTGAGAACTGTGAAGGCTGGAGCCTGGCACTGGGAGGTGTATGAATGTTCCTTGGCCAAGAAAAGCATAAACCTCAAATTAAGACTGAAGCAAGGAATAAACAGGCAGCCCCTGGGGAGGTTTTGCAGCTTCTGCTACTCCCAAAAAGGACACCTGAAACTGAGCAGCACAATGGATATCTGCTTAACTTCAATTTCTGATTCCTAACTGCTTTTTAGTGCAGGTTAAACCCAATTTACAAAGCTTCCAGAGGGAATACACCTTGCATATTAAATTGTTTGGTTACAGTGTTTACAAAATGCTACCACCACCTGCTGCTAAGTAAAAGCAAATTGGTGCCTGTAATTATAGTACTTTAGGCAGCTGTCAGAATGTCACTCTGTTGATGACCTGGAATTAGTATACTACACACAAACAGTAATTTGACTTTTTATTGCTGATGCAAACTTCCAGATTGGCAAATGTGAACTTCAGTAGCTAAATTACAGGATATCGGATTAAAAACTATGCTGCTTTTGCTAATAGTTACTATACGCAAATGGTGGTGGTATGCTTGGTTTATAGGCTGAACCTTCTTCTGCTTTTTGGCTCTATAAATGGCCCTTTCTTAAGTAATGGGCTAGCAGGCTTTTAGTTGTTGGGAGGACCAGCTCTGAAATCATAGCTGAGCTGCACTTGTTCCATCTTTTTATACTCACGTAGGAGAACATACAGCTGTTCTCCCAGGGAAGGGTTTGTTAAAAGAATTGAACAGGTGTAATTTCAATCTCTAATTTTTATTTTTTAGAGAAGGAATAAGGTTCTGAACCTTAGCCAGTACACTTCAGCTTTCTTCAAAAAATGGTAACTTATGGCCAAATGGTTTTAGAGCAAGCACAAAAGATGCAGAGGAGCCAGGTTCAAATCCTCTGCGGGATTTAGAATACGAGTGCTCTGTAGGAAGATCTTAAATGAATCTAGTAGATTGAAGACACTGTGCTTAACTGAGTTTTCTTGAAACTAACCTGCTTTGTATGCAACCTATTTGTGTCAGTGACAATGTAGCAACAACCTGCTGATACATTCTTCAGACACCTAAATACTGATTAATTCAATGTTTCTTCACCTGACAAATAGAAAAAATAGTGAATGGGTTGTGCATTTAAAGAATAGGGGGGGGACACACCTCTTGTTTTTATCTCCTGTGCCATTATCATAAACCACTTAAATCCAAATTTCCTGTTTTTAAATGTAATTCTTGCACTACTTCCTAGTTCTGAAAATAATGGGATTATACTAAAAGCAAAACAGATATGGCTTAAAACTAGCAGATTACTGAAAATAGTTCACAAGAGAAGACTGAAGTGAACCCTGTTACAAATGACCATAGTTGCTTGGGCTGCAGTGTAGGCCTCCTGGATGCTGCTCCAGGTGCAGGAAAGGCTCCTTTTACAGTAAGTACTCAGCCACAGGTATGAAGGCTGTAGTCATGGACTTTTCTCTTCCCAAATTAACAAATTTGGGAAATCTGCCTTCTGAATGTGGCAACTGCTTCCTCTTGAGGCACCTCTAGCAGCTGTTAGCAATCTGATGGTTAAGCTTTGTGTGAACTGAAGCTCAATACAGTTCTTGTTAACAAGCTCTGGGACTTCTACTAAGTGTGGCTTTTATAGCCCATTTCTGGATGAGTGAGCTGACTTCTGTGATGTTTGAGCTATTCTTTTTAAATTTTTTTCCTTTGCCATGCCTGGAAAGAGAAATGCTGCTTAAATGAGGGGGAAAATCTGCAGAATCCATCTCCTGCAATGGAGAAATGAAGCTTATTTTTAAAGCATTTAAAACTACATTTCAAAATAATGCAGGTCTGGTTTTAGAAAAAGAAAAGCTTGCTATTCCCAGTGGGCTAATCTAAGTTTTTATTCTGCTACCTTAAATCTTTGTGACATTTTTTGGTGTATAACTGCTACTTTTGGGAAAAAGGAATATTCATGTGTATGGATGCTGATGACACTGAATGCCTAGATGAAAAGTATTTAATAAAATGATTGAAGGATAATACCAACTTAACTTACAATACATTTGAATTGTATTCTTAGTTTCCTTCTGAAGCATGAATTAATCCTGTAAAGGTATTTAAGTGTTTGGTTCCTGCTTCTGTTCTTCCCTGATGGTGGTTCTACTTTTTCATCTTCTAACTTTAAAGACCTTGATGCTACATTTTACAGAAAAATAACCTGGAAGTTCCCACTACACAGCTCTCACATGACTTTCAGATGCTCTGTGGCAGCAATAGTCTGGTTCAGATTTTTGCTCTGCCTCTGCATTAGAGCAGAGTGAAAGGGAAATGCAGAAACTTTCTGCAGTTTTCAAAAGTAGTTATTTTAAAGCTGCTCTTTCTTTCTTTTTCCTTTTTAAGAACTAACAGACACAATATTTTTCCTCAGGGAAAGGTGATTGGTATAATAACCAACTTTGTATAAATGTTTAAAAAATTAATCTTTTTTTAGAAAACAAACATGAGTTGGTTCACTGTGAATAGTGTGTTTTGGATGGGGTAATCCTTCCAAAGGAGTACTTGGAATTGAATGGTCTTTGAAAATGGAATTATTGCAAGTTTTCTTACTGCTTAGCCTGTCTCGGTCTCTTCTCAAAGCTCACTATAAATGCATCACCTGTGGTAGATTTAACTCCACTGAAAATTCCTTTAAGATAATTATGTATGTATGTTTGCATAAACATGTAATGTATTCTGTAAGAACTTACTAGATTATGTGTTCCAGTTTTCAAAGGTGAATATTTATAGAATGTTCTGTGTAAACAAGTTTCAGTTGTGTACCTTTTTAAAAAAACCTGTAACACAAACCTACAATATAAAATCAGAAAATAGCCTGCTCATGGAGAAAAGGGAAAAGTAAAACCATGACTTTACTAAAATCCAGTGATATATGGTCCTGTGGCTAAAAGGTGAAGTACATGATGTGTATTTGTCATGCAATTTAGTATTTGTGCACCTGAGCCTGTGGATCTTAAATATTTTAATAATGACCTTTTTTGTCCCTCTGCTTAAAAGAACCCCACAAGCTCCTTCACAAGTCACTGGCAAGGGAGGAATTCAACTGTGCTTTCCCCCTTTTACTCTGCCCTGTCCTGTCCTCCTGGCAGTGAAAGATGACAAAGCTAAATAAAGCAACTGGAGATGCTGCAGAGCTGGACTGCATTTACTCCATAGCCTCAGGTACTGACAGGTAGCAAGGACAGCACAGAGCCACAGCCTTTTACCACATGTTCTCCAACAAGAGCAAGAGTTGAAGGCCTGTGCTTTCGTATTATTGGATAAAAGGTATGTAGGTAGCTGTATGAAAGGCTGAATGGTAATGTTTGTTTAAAGCTATTAGAGGACTTTCTGCTCAAGAGTCACGTCAGTGCTTGATCCATGCCCCCCTCTTCCCTGCAGAAGTGGATTTGCACAGCTACTGCTAGTATACAGATAGGTTTTCCTTCTTTTTTTCCAGAATAGGTTAAATACTAGATAAAGTGGTAGACTTCAAAATGTATTACATACTATCAAATAAAGCTTTCATCCATGATAACCTATTTAATTTGTTACATGAACAATGTTTTTTTGAGAACTTGAAAGAGAACACACTGCTTCTGTCTACCACACTGAGATCTGATAGTCTTCTGCACACCCTGTTTTCCTATCTTGAAGCAAATGTCTTCTCTGTAATGTAGGTCATTGAGTCACCCAGCCAGCTGCTCACTTGATTTCCTAAAAGCTTTCAACATGACAGTTCAAATTATTACACTCCAGCTGCTTTGCTGTAAACAAATGAATACAGCAATGATTCAAAGAAATGATGTTAAAGATTTTTTTAGTCCATTGTAGTGCCTTCTGGAAATACATGTTTAACTAGTATGATATAAAAGGAAAAAAAATGCACAAGGAGTATATAATTCCAATACTCTCTGAAAGATCCCACTGAAATCCTCTGTGGAATACAGTAAAAGCTAGTAACCTCCTTATTAGCCTTTGTTCTATTCCAGGATATCTTCCCCTTTCTGTGCTGTTAAGACTGCTAGAGAGTCAAGAACTAGTAACTTAGCAGAGAAGTTAAAACTTGGACCTTAGTTCCCTCAAGAGAAAGAACACCATTATTACAGCTGTTCAAGACCAGAGATAGTCTGTTATGGTGTAGGCTGCCCACTTTATGGTAAATGGCTAAAAACTGAAGACTTCAGTGAGTGTACAACTACATAAATACATGTGAAAATGCAGTATATGTCTTACAGTAATGGTAAATAATACCATCCCTGGTCACTAAAATAGACTCAGAGAATTTAATTGGAAATTTGATTCAAACTGTATAAGATACCAGCATTTGCTGAGAACTGAATAGAAGTGTTTGAATGAACCACATGACCACTAAGGCAACCCCTTCTTGATGACCTAAGAGGGAGTGTTGCTAGCAACCAGAAATGCTTTTCCCTAGGCATTCCCATCCTGGGCAACTTTCTGGGAAGACACAGGTTCCTGTAATTTAAAAAAATAAATCACTTCAGGTAACACACACTTTACTACAGTGTTACACATATTGCAAGTTATACAGGAAATAAACAATTGAAATTACTGAATTTTATCTTTTTCATTTGCAAATTGGGCCCAAATCAAGAAAATACAACATATTTACACACAGCTGATATTTTATATACAAAGCATTATCATGTTTATGTATTTTATGAATACAGACTAATACTTCATTACTGGGGGACAAAACAATATGACAAATGCAATATCTGCATATGAAACAACCAAGATTACCATATTCATTACCAACTGACCTTTTTTTTTTAATGTATCTCTATATATGTGTATATACTCTCACTCAATGTTTGTGTATGCTCAAAAAAAAATAATCCCTGCACTTAATTACTGTGCCTATACATTATAATTTGGTTTACTATTTTGATTTTTATGCATGCTCAGTCACATGCTTGTATAAAACAAAATGCACATTTACTGCTGGCCCCTGAAGAAGCATGAGATGTAGATTACATATACACTGACCTGAGCTATTTCACATTTGACTTAAATGCTAACTTTGACCCCTCTTACAGGGACCTGAAGAGTACATTCTGGCTTTTATCTTTTCCTTGCCCTAAATAAGTTCAGTTGATTAAGCTACAACCTTAATACATGTACTCTGGAATGCTTAAGGACTTTAAAGTGTCAGCATTGAAAGTAATGATTTGCTGATTTGTTTGAAGACCTGTCCTTCTAGTCCCCAAACAGCTCTCTACCTGGAATTATCTTCTTTTTCTATCCTTTTACCAGCAGATTTTTCATAGAAGACCAGTGTAATATAGCCACCCTCATCTTCTCTCCCCAGCCTCCTCACTGGAGCAGGGCAGCCCCAGGGGGTTCAGTGGTTCCTAAGGCTACATTTTCTAGACTGCTGATCATTCTTTTCCCTCAAGTTAGTCATCTCTTTCTTGAAACAAAGGGACCAAAAGCTCAGCACACTAAGTCACATGTTAGCGATGCAGTAGGAATTGCTTCTGTGCTACCTAGTATCTTACAGGCTGTACACTTAGGTGTGTAACTCTAGCAGGGCATAAGAGGAGCAGGAGAAGGCACTGGTCTCTGACAATCAGCTTGATACCCACGACTGTTCCTGGTAGTTGAGCAGAAAGTTACATCCCCATTTGGTATTTGGGTAATGGATTATTCCTGCTTAAGCATACTTGTCTCCTTTGTCACTCCTGGGGACTACAGGTGTTTGGGGGTATTTTCTGGCCTCTTTTCCAACTTGCTCAGTATTTTAACTCTAAATTTGCCCACTACCATATCTTTGCAGGCTGAGCAATAGTACATTGTCTTTACATCTGATGGGACTCTTTGTTCTGTCAAGATCATCTATAAAGATACTACTATGTGAGATCCAGAATAGCCCAGTGTAAAAATCTTACTCAATATAGCCTTCCCTTTTAAAGGGAATCCCAATAACTATTCTCACACTGTATTTTATAGGCTTTTTTCATCTCTGCCCCATAACAATTTAGCTAGACCACTCCACCATCATTCTTACTAGCACAGCTGGAAATACCTGCAAAGGAAGGTCTAGTTTGAATTTGAGCATCACCAGAGAATGCCTGCTCTGTGAATGATTGGAGGGCTGGAGCAAAGTTAAAAGGGGTCTTAAAAGATAAGGGAAGGAACATTTTATGAATTAGAGGGAGAGAAAAAAAATGTGGGAAAAAGAGGATTTTCATGCCCTACTGAATGAAAAATAATCCCTATACACTAAAAATACAAGCCATATTACAACCATATTACTCAAATTGTTCACAGAGGAATAACTATAAGACAAGTTATAAAAAAACGTTAAAAATATTCAGGCATTTTTTGCACTATTTGAAAAGCATCAAATACAATTTTTCATGGCAATTGAATTTATGGAATAACCTCAATATTCCAAATATTTTTAAAAAGTTGCATGTAACTTTATTCCTAGCAAAATAATATCACCACGGTGTTGCTCAATGCAAATCTACCTTTGGACAATCAAGATTCCAGATAAGATCAGAATGTAATTCAGTTTATGAGTGTTACATTAATGATTTTCAGTATTTTCTATATATAGCTTTGAATATTAAAATTCTGCTTCTGTAATCATGTCCTACGTAATCATGTCTTCCAACAGCTGTCTGTTATGCTGAATCCACTGCAATTAGGTGCCGGAATAACAACCCCTTGCTTCTGCAGTTCACGTAAAACATCTAATATTGAATCCAATTCCACTCGAAATTTCTCCAGCTCTTGATTCTTCCACTGTGCCAGTCTTCGCCACCTCTCAGCCTCACGGGTTTGCCTTGCTTCAGTAATATGTTGTGTTAGTTGGGTTGCCTGCAAATTAGAAGCAAGTCAGCATTGTGACTTCCTAGTCAATTACTCAGCCAGCGCTGCCCCTTTGCAAAAATACGCCACTTCATTGTATTTGATGCTCAGTCTCAAAGCCCAGTGCCCACATTAAGTGGAAACAATTTGTTATGAATATTACAAAAATCATTCTGATAGCAATGAATTCCTTTAAATAGCCACATTAATGACAGAAGGGTAGAATCCATTATTGACTAATGAGCCTCGAGAGAATTTAACTTACCGTCTCCAAAGCAGCAATTGAAGGTGTTGAATATTTATGACAAAGCTGAGCGTACAACATAAGACCCTCTATAATCAAAGTGAACCTTTTAAATTGCTATTTCAATATGCTAATCAAAAGAATGCTCTGCAAGAGAAACATACCAAAGCTGAATGACATGTTCTGGGCTACTGCTGTACTTTTAAAAAAACAAAAGTTCTATGAATTATCAGAAAACAGGCTTTAGTCACAAAGGTCTGAGGCTGCTGCAGATAAAAGTTTGAATTAATTTTGACATGCATCCAGGGCATAATTCTATTAAATTACCTTGTGACACTTTATTTTGGGGTATCAAAATCTCCACACCACTATTAATTGTAACGGATTCCTTAAGGAAAGCTCTATCTATAACTACTGTAACTGTAGTTTGATACTAAAGAAAATCTGTTATTTCCTTGTTCAGTAATTAGTTCATTTCATTGTCATTCACTTGGGAGACTGTTTGGTGCCCCACTGCAGATGAATAAAGGTGCAAAACAAAATCCAAAGCTTAGTACATAACAAGGTTAGTAGCACCAGGAAAGATGAAATTACGTAGAAGTAATTATTATACATACTATTATTTCTGTTTTTTAAAAATTCATTATGAAACATCTGAGTAAATACTACAGGTCAGGTAATGAATTCAGAGGAGATAGTTCATGGACTAGGCAGCAGCAGACACTTTACAGAAATGATAAAAAAATTCTAACTTTATAAGAAAGCAAATGAATAGCAAAAAAGTAACTACTACAGTTGCCATTAGCAGGACAGAATGTGAACCAAAATATTAACATGATTAGTGCTGGCAAGGTTTGTTCTTAATCCAGTCACTTGTTTCATACACAGCTCTTTTTGTAAGAAAATTAAATATCTGATATAGAAATGTATGAGAATAAAACCCTCTACCATGAACAGTTCTGTACATAAAAGTGTATTCCGTGAGATTTGGTTTCAAAACTATAGAACAAGTTCTACAAACTAGGAACTATTATGGGTCTGATGATCTTCCAGTCCAAATCCCCTTCTTTGACTTTACGTATTTAAATAAAACCTAAGTTAAAACATTAAAGAAAGACAGTCATATATTTAAGCGATTAAAGTGCTGAGGAAAAAAAAAAAAAAGTATAAACTAGAAAACTGTTTCCAGATGATAGAAGCTCCCTCGCCAGATGAAAAATCAGGATGGAAGCCATGACATAAAATAAGATGAAAAAAATCAGTGCAAAATTGTTTCACTCATTCAAGGAATACACGTCAGATACAAGAAGCTGTATCACAAAGATCCAAAACTTCAAAATACCAGATTTTTAGTTTGTGGAGGGTAAAGGCTTTTTTTTGGTCATTTTCTGGTATTAAAAACAGTATGTGGTAGACTGCTACAGGGTTTTTCTATACTTTTAATGCAGCTTTTCTGAATGGGTATTCTAGGACTAGAAAATAAAAATTAGAGTTCAGTTGAGAAATGTTGCTTAACAAACCCCGCATTACAAACTCTGGTCAATGTTTCAATAGCTAGCTTTTGCTGTGTAACTGAAATATGAAATAACTGAATGATACAAAGAAATTCTGGAGGTCATGTGGTCTGACCCTGTGCAAAAGCAAGGCCTCCTTAGATCAGGTAGCCACGGCAAGGATGTGCTGACTAGTAGGATGGCATCTACATTCACTTGTATCAGCAGGCACCAAAGACAAAACCATGGCTGTATCAAAAAGTACTAGCGCACACTGCAGGGGAGCAGGACGAGCCTGTGCTAGTATCAAAATTACAGTTAAACCAATATAGTGCTCTCGGGAAGTAAACGCAGATATACTCTGGTGTACCTTTTGAATTTCTTGTTCTCTTTCTGCATGTCTGGTCTCTATATGCTTGATTTTCTTTTCCAGGCACAAGAAGTGTTTCATTTCAGGACTCTGGTACTCCTTAGCTTCTCTCAGTTCTTCCAATAATTTTGTCACCTACAGTTCGAGAGAATTGATGAAAATTGTTATCATTGTGTTAAGCAGAGTATAAAGCAGATTCCTTTCAAAGTGTATTTGCGTTGTTTAATCATTCCATTCAAAAGCTGCAGAAAGGAAGACATAAAAGAGAAATCTCCTTTATTCAAGAGCTTAAACAAGGACTCAGGGACTTAGATTAGGATCTTTCATTTGTAAGAAGTGGCTTGAGGATATGAAAATCTAGTCCTTTTTGATAAATCCAAGCCTGCTCATAATATGTTATGAAGTGACTATTCACAGTCAATTTTTATACTTCTAAACGTACTAAAAAATTAATAGAGAATATTATGATTTGATGTTCTTACACAATCCCTTCTCACACCCTGGATAAAGATCAAATATAAAATGTGCCAGTATATTTCTAAGGAATAAATTAAGAAATGACATGCTGCTAAGACATAAATACAACCCCCTCTTTGGTCTAATAACTGCCAGGTCAAATGAACTCTACCAGTGACTTACAACTGATTTCCTAATCTTCCAGGAATCCAGGTAAGTTTTTTTATAAAGCCCTATTGGTTTATTCTCATTCTTTGCCTATTTTAAGTAACCTATTTCTTCATTTAACATTCCAAGTCTTTTTTGGCCACTTAATGTGTATAAGTAAACTAAAGTGAAAGCTTTGAAATCTTTATCCTTTATTACAACCCTTGTCTCCCCTTACCCAGTGTATTTGAGAACTGCTAACCTTCTTCAAGCACTCAGCCTCCTTGGTGCTCTGCTGCTGAATTCAAGTAGCTGGAAGCATTGCATCTTTGTAAGGTGTTATCACTCTTACCAAGAAGTGACTCCAGGATGGCTTATGATTATTGCCATTTTTTAAAGTGGTTTTCCAAAATAATGTGGCAGGTGCACCCTCCCTGACAACACTAGAAACCTCTCGACCTGCGGACCACAGCTCTCCCTAGTGACGACTCTCACGTACGTTTTTTGCTCGACAGGCAAGGCCCTCAGCCAATGAAACACTTCTGTCGAGAAAAGTTTATAGACTGCTGATCATATACGACCACAGATCAGATCTGACCAAGGGTATAAATGGAGTCCTGCCAGAGGGAAAATGGAGCCAGTCCTCCCCAGAGCAGCAGGTCTGCAGGCAGGGACTCTCCCCATGGGTCAGGATGCCACCCAAGGTAACTCCTCGAGGTTGAGAGCCCTCATCTTATAAGTGATACGCACACTTTGGATCCTCATTGTGAAAGCTTAAGAGTTCTTACGTCGGTTGTGTAGTATTAATTTTGTTTGGCATCTTGAACCTGTAGTTTACTAATTTTGATTAGAACAAACTTCATTCCTAGTTTATCACCTGTTAATTTTGGTTAGAATAAATTTCCTTTGAGTTTGTCACCTGCATAATCTCACTTTGTAAGCCTCTGCAACAAATAACAAGGCCTATGTTATATTTTTGCCTGTCCATTACTCTAGCAGCTTTGAACCTGTGGGCCAATTTCAGCCACATCTGTCAGAGGAACAGAAGTCTTAGTTTCATAAGGTCTGTGATGTGTGATCTCAAGTACGTAATTAAATACAAGAAAAATTCACGCAGGAAAGGTGTTATGAGGGGAAAACAGCCCCAGGAGAAAATGGCCTCAATATATTTTGGTAGCAACAGAACTTTGTTAAATACAAAGGTGTGCTACGTGCAAGCTGTTATGGAAGAAAAGTATATTGTTAATGGACAACATCCATAAGCAGCATGTCTGAAATTCATATTCAAATAACATTCTTCCAGAAAGCCTCAGAAAAAAGGTTTACCTTTTTTGAGGTACCACCATTTTAGATGGACTCAATCCTATTGCAAATGGAAGTAGTTTTCCCTATCATGACTCATTCCTTTTGCAGGTTTGGTTGTCTACTTTCTTCAGCTTTACTGATGTAACCATTTAATGCTTAAAATGTATTTTATAAACAGCACAGTAGTCTTGCTAGAGGACAAAAGCAAGGCTTTACTTTGACATTTCTCTTTGTCCAGTCTTGCAATGACTTTTGTAACAAAGGCACTCCATTACATTTTCTTAAATGCCAGCCCCTTGAATTCAGCCTGTAACGTGTGTCAGGTAAGACAATCATTCTCTTAACCATCACTGTCATTAATAATCTGTAAGGCAGTCACAGAAGAAACAAATTAATAACATTTGTCCCATTATACTCTTGCTCTGTTTTCCCAGGAGGAAGTATTATATACACTGAGATCACTGGAGCAAAACAAGCTTTGTATGGCAAGGCAACATGTATCATTAGATTCATAATATGAACCAAGTCTCAGCCTTTTTTCTGCAAATACAGAGCTTAATAGGAGATCTTTTTTCTCTCCCTACAAACCCTCAGTTTTCTATAAATATTTCACAACCTATTCAGTAAGATAAATACTGAATTACTTTAGTGAGATTAAGATTGATTATATTAATTATGTACTAAACATATATTGATACTTTTCTCATTTCTTCTAAATAAGGGCAGCAAATGATTAAATGTCTGGAGATCTCAGTCCCTTACAGAATAGAATTCTTTTTAACCTGCAAGAGTTATTAATCACTGTATTATTGAAATGAAGTAAAAATTAGCGATGTTCATACATTAAGAAGATGGTAAATTAAGCATAAGCACAATGGTAAAACAGACTTTATCCTCCTCCTGAAAGGAGGTAATTAAAAAAAAAAAAAAAAAAGATAGATTGGCAGCACTTTAAGAACAACAAAAGCATAGCCAATAGTTCAAAAAGCTTTAGCTAAAAGACAGCAATTTTAAACAATATAACCCAAAAATGAAAACATGAACATGTGTAGTTTTTAGATTATATGCTATTAGTAGAGTAGAAGATTAGGAAAAACCTAGATACCTGCCTCAAAAACGAATGAATTTCAGAACTATTACAACTAACCCTCTCAAGAGACCTTAAATTTCACAAATATCAGAGGAGAAAACCAAGGATATAATTTCCTGAGTCAGTTCTATGGCACTGAAGGATGAAAAGGGGAACTCTTTATATGAACAAAGAATTTGAAAACAGTAATAAAATATCCTCTTGATGAAAAAGCCCCGTGGTCTATTATACTACCTATCACAACTCTTGAGGCTATGAATGCTTGAATTAACCTGCTGATCAATTTTCATACAGATGTCAGACATTTCTTACTAATTAAAAAAAAAATATCAAAGGAGGTTAAAGTTCCACCTTCTTTTCTGTGTTCTCTTGTTCATATTAAGAGAAATGTATTAAATTCTCAGTTATAATTCTGTAGAAGCAACTGAAAAAGACAGTTTCTAAGACTTATCTTACTATATATTATTTGAGGCTTTACAAGGATGAAAGTGAAAACTTTATTAGAATAAGGTGCCCCCAACCCCAATTTAAATATACCTCTTTCTGTAGGAGTTTTTCTCGCATCTGTGAAACTAGAAGGGCTTCCTGATGTCTCTGTTGTTCACTGATTTGTTCTTGGAGATGTTTTATTAATATCTACAAAAAGATTACAAATAGTTTATCATTAACATAATTACCCATGACAACATGTAAAAACCTATGAAGGTAAAAAAATCCAAAAATATAATCAGTATTGTAGTACTGCAGCTATAAGTGATGCATGTATTAACAATACTACCTCCAACATGCATGCATGTGTGCTATTTAACTGTCCTCTACATAGATTGTTAAATAGCATACATGTACATATATAGTATACAAAACCAAGTCTCAATCTTCAAGTTACTTCACAGAATCACAGAATTGTCTAGGTTGGAAAAGATCTTGAAGATCATCCAGCCCAACCATCAACCCAACATTAACAGTTCCCAACTACACCATATCCCTCAGCGCTATGTCAATCCAACTCTTAAACACTTCAAGGGATGGGGACTCCACCACCTCCCTGGGCAGCCCATTCCAACGCTTAACAACTTGTTCTGTAAAGAAATGCTTCCTAATATCCAGTCTAAACCCCCTGGCACAATTTGAGGCCATTACCTCTTGTCCTATCACTTGTTACTTGGTTAAAGAGACTCATATCCCCAGTTCTCTGCACCCTCCTTTCAGGGAGCTGTAGAGGGCGATGAGGTCTCCCCTCAGCCTCCTCTTCTCCAGACTAAACACCCCCAGTTCCCTCAGCCGCTCCTCGTACGACCTGTGCTCCAGACCCTGCAACAGCTTTGTTGCCCTTCTCTGGACACGCTCGAGTCATTCAATGTCCTTTTTGTAGTGAGGGGCCCAAAACTGAACACAGGAATCGAGGTGCGGCCTCACCAGTGCCGAGTCCAGGGGTCAGATCCCTTCCCTGTCCCTGCTGGCCACGCTATGGCTGACACAAGCCAGGATGCCATTGGCCTTGGCCACCTGGGCACACTGCTGGCTTATGTTCAGCCAGCTGTCAATCAACACCCCCAGTGTTAACTTTCTGCAGTTAAAAATAAGTTCTGAAATAATCTGAATGCAATTAGTTCTTTCTACCTTCATACTGTGTGTAAAAATTCTACCAAAAATTTTAATGCACAAATAAAATCACAGGCCCAAGTCCTCATGGGAGACTTCAGCTACCCTAAATCTTGCTGGAGGAACACCACATCAGGGCATAAGCAATCCAGGAGGTTCCTGGAAAGTATTGATGACAACTTCCTAACCTAAGTGACAGAGGAGCCAGTGAGGAGAGGTGCTCTGCTGGCCTTAAACTTACAAACAACAAAGGGTTTGTTGTGGGTGTGAACGTCAAAGACAACCTTGGCTGCAGTGACCATGAGATGGTGGAGTTCAGGATCCTCAGATGAGGAAGCAGGCAGAAAAACATGATCACAGCCCTGGACTTCAGAAGAGCAAGACTTTGGCCTCTTAAAGATCTGCCTGAAAGAGTCCCTTGGGATGGGGCCTGGTGGGCGAGGGGAGGGGGGGGGCGGAGAGGGTTCAAGAAAGCTGGAAAGCTGTCTGACATTCAAGGATCACCTCCTCCAAGTTCAAGAACAGATCATCCCAACAATCAGAAAGTCAGGCAAAAATGCCAGGAGGTCTGCATGGATGAACAAGGAACTCCCAGCAAAGCTCAAACATGAAAAGGAAGCCTACAGACAGTGGGAACAAGGACAGGTAATCTGGAAGGAATATAGAGACTGTCCAAGCATACAGAGATGTGGTTAGGAAAACCACTTGGAATTGAATCTGACGATACTGGCAAAGGCAACAAGAAGGACTTCTGTAAGCACTTAAGTGGCAAATAGGAGACTGGAGAAAATGCGAGTCTGCTGATGAATAGGGCAGGGGTCCTGGTGACCCAGGACATAGAAGAGGCTGAGGTACTGAATATCTTCTTCTCCTCAGTCTTTACTAGCAAGACTGCCTTTCAGGAATCCAAGGCCCCAGAGACTAGGGGGCAAGTCTGGAATGAGGAAGATACACCCTTGGTGGAAGAGGGTCTGGTCAGGGAATACCTATGTATTGTATACTGCACATGGCTGTAACAGGATGCAAACATGTGTGCTGAGGGCTAATGTCACTCTACCTTCAAGAAGGGCAAGAAGAAATATGCAAGGAACTACAGGCTAATCAGCCTCACCTTGATCCCTGGGAAGGTGATAAGGCAACTAATCCTGAAAACCTGGCAGGCACAGGAGGGATAAGGTGATCAGAAGCAGCAAGCATGGATTCACAAAAGGGAAGTCATACTTGACCAACTTGATAACCCTCTATGATGAAATGACTGGCTTGGCAGATGAGGGGAGAGCAGTGGATATTGCCTACCTGGATTTCAGCAGCAAGGCCTTCAACAACGTCTCCTGTAAGATCCTCACAGAGAAGCTGATGAAGTATGGGTTGGATGAGCAGAAAGAGTGAGCTGGATTGAAAACTGACTTAAATGGTTGGGCCAGAGAGAGGTGATGAGTGTTAACAATGTCTAGTTGGTGGCCAGTAACTCAGGGGGGTGGTGTGTAGAATTGTCAATTCTGGGTCCAATCCTGTTCATCATCTTCATTGATGATCTGGATGATGGGGCAGAGTGTACCCTCCGCAAGTTTGCTGACCATGTAAAATTGTGAGGAGTGACTGATATACTGGAGGGTTGTACTGCCATTCAGAGGGTCCTTGACAGGCTGGAGAAATGGGCTGAGAGGAACCTCATGAACTTAAACAAAGAGAAGTGCAAAGTCCTGCTCCTGGGGATGAACCACCCAGGCACCAGGACAAGCTGGGGACCCCCAGTCAGAAAGCAACTTTGCATAAAAGGCCTTGGGTGTCCTGGTGGACACCAAGTTGAACAGAAGGCCAACGGTTTCCTGGGCTGCATTAGTACGAGAGCTGCCAGCTGGTCGAGGAAGGTCATCCTTTCCCTCAGCTCTAGCTAAGCTACACTTGGGAGTAGTGTGTCTGGTTCTGGGTTCCCCACTGCAAGAGAAGTGGAGCTACTGAAGAGTCTGCAAAGGACCACTAAGATGATGGCAGGAGTGAAGCATCTCTCATATGAAGAAAGGCTGAGAGAGCTGGGACTGTTCAGCCTGGAGGAGAAGGCTCAAGAGGATCTCAATGATGTTTACAAATATCTGAAGACAGTGTAAAGCCAACAGAGTCAAGCTCTTTCCAGTGGTATCCAGCAGCAGGAGAAGCAGCAAAGGGCACAAAATGAAATACAGGGGGTTCTGTCTGACCATAAGGAAAACTACTGTTAGGGTGACCAAGCACATGCTTTGGTCTCTGAGCCCAGAGAGATTGTGGAATCTCCCTCCTTAGAGATATTCAAAAGCTGTCGACATGGTCCTGAGCAACTGGCTCTAGATGACCCTGCTTGAGTAGGGGGGGTTGGATGAGATGACCTTCAGAGGTCTCTTCCAACCTCAGCCATTCTGTGATTCTGTGAATACAGTGGCACAGGCCCTTTTTAAAAACAATAAATCCTACTTCAAAGAAAGATAAACTTTATAGTAATATAGAAAGAAGTAACTTTAACAGATGTGTAATGAATGTATCTACTGTATCTTACCTCTTGTGTTGAAATTCTGCTGTTTAGTTCAGCTACTTTAGAAGTAGAATGCTCCTTTGCATGCTGGCAAAGAATGTTCTCCACTTCCCTCTGATGGGAAGCTTTCAGAGATGCAATGTATTCTGCTGTGTCTTCCTGTATCCTGAACAGAGAGGAAAATAAGATGTAGTAAAACAGCTACAGACAGTTCTTCAAAAATGTGGCAAAGTTTCTCAGCTGAACATATAAAATATCAAAAATGTTAAAGGTGGCATGTCTTTGAAATTTCATAACAAAATCTTGCAAGATAGCACCACCATTACATCTACTGTTCTGGAGGGATGACAGGGTGGGAAGCCTACAAATGTTGGATGTGTGCTTCATTTAAGAGGCAGCTAGAATACAGAAAACTTCACCAATCATCTCTAAAAAAAAAAAAAAAAAAAAAAAAAAAAAAGCACAGAAAATAGGTGCTTTTAAATCGTAATGCAGCTGTTCTATTTCAGGTATCTGTTTCAGAACAGAATGTTTTGCAATTTAAAGATGCCAATTTCCTCTACTTTGACTATGAAGGGATCTAAGGGAGACTAGGTGAAGTGTAAAGTTTCTATAGTTGGTCAGGTAAATTCCATTGAAAGCATACCATGGTTTGAAGGAAAGTATGTGTACTGAATATTAATGCTATACAACACAAAGCAACTAAGATGTAATAATTTATGGAGATCTTTTTACTCAAAACCATGACAAACTGTAGTATTAATAAGAAGGATTAATATAGGTTTGCCTGCAGAAAGAATTGTGACAATGCACTGCTCAAAAAAAGCCCCAACAAAAAAACAATGCCACAACCCCCCCACACCCCAAGCAGTAAAAAAGTTTACTCAGAACATCGGCCAAATATTAAGATAGCTTTACACATGGCTGACGTTAATGTGTCACTTCAATCCTGGATAAGCCAACATTTCAACAAGGTTTTTAAAGGAACACATTGAGCATTTACCTTCGTATGTTATTTTCAGAATAAGCCAGTGTTGCTTGAGACTTCACCCTCTGCTGGTTCATTTCTAGAGACAATCTTTCTAACTCCTCTTTCAGCTGTGCATTTTCTTGCAGAACTTCCGAGAGATTAAAATCAGAAAAGGTATGTGGTTGGTATATTTTGTCATCATTGAAAATGCTTAGAAAGGGCTCACTGTTGCTGGAATTCCTTTTATCTGTTGCTGAGGTACTCTTTTTCAAGATCTCTGTAGAGTTTTCCTTATTATCAGGTTTGTTTCTCAAATTATCATCAGACAACATCACCATCCTTTCTTTCTGAAGTTTCTCTACAGTTTTTGTAAGGTCTTGTATTTCTCTATTTTTGGTGACCAGTTCTTCATTCAGTTTTAACAGTCTGTCTTTTGCATTACCTTGTTTCATTTGAGAGTCTGTGGACTCTAAGTCTTTATTATCCTTTTTATTTTTGAGCTTTAATTGGGAATTTTGACTTTTAAGGTTTTCAATTTCTGTCTGGAGGTTTTTAATGGTGATCTGGTGGGTCGTCTTTAGATTCTGAAGCTCCTGTTCAAGTTCTGTAGAACTGGCTTTATCACCATTCAGTTTTGATGATTCACTCATAAATTTGTAGGCTAGTAGTTGCTCAAGCTCTACAAGTCTTTGCTCATACTGTATCTAAGAGAGGGAGGGGAAGAAAAAGCAGTTTCTTCAAGTGTACTTTTATTATTAGCTCTTCCTATTAAAGTTACTGCACATCTGAAGCAAGATTTCACAAGATAGGATACACATCAGCATTACTAACAACAGT
Organism: Athene cunicularia; assembly: GCF_003259725.1. Taxonomy (NCBI): domain Eukaryota; kingdom Metazoa; phylum Chordata; class Aves; order Strigiformes; family Strigidae; genus Athene; species Athene cunicularia. The sequence goes on from NW_020799097.1 coordinate 38,207,256, forward strand.
ACTCAATCAGTTAAAAAATTGGTGAGTGAAAAAATTACATGAAGCAAATTTAAGTCAGAATTACTCAAAACATTTACTACAGAGTAACCCTTTACTCACAATTAATACAGTAAGTATAGGAAAGAAAATTAAATTTACAAAAAACTCTTTCGTTTTTCTATAATTGAGTCCTCTTCAGATGTTACCAGTGCAGATGGCAAACTAACATTTTAATATAGCAAAAAGTATTTTTTTTTTTTTTAATGTCATGTGTCAGTTAGCAAACATAACTGTCACATGCCTGAAAGTTTTACTTCACATTTTAAAATAACTTAAATTTTAACAGGACAGTTTTTTATTTTTATTTATTTATAAGCATAAATATTTAAGTATGAATTCAGAGACACACAGAATCTTTCTTCCTAATGAGTTGAGGAAAACCTAACTCTTCTTAATAGCCTGGATAGCCTCTGAGGAAAGCATGATGAGTTATTGACATGAAGAAAAGGAAGAACAACTGTCCAATGCTTTCCTTTCCTGCTCATCAAGCACCTGTGTGGTTCACCTTTTCCTTCAAATAATATGCCAGACTTGCATGTTTCCTAACACAAGTCTTAAGACTTGCTATCATATAATTTTTGGATAGAATGTTGAACGTTCCCAAACATTCCCTGCAGAAATGCTCGGTCAGCAGAACTTTGAAACCACAGCCTTTGGTAGAGCATGGAATTAGGTAAGCAGCTACTCTGACCCACAGGATGAAACCCACTTATCTTAACTGTAAGAATTAAATTATTATGCCTCAATAACTTGTCCTCTCAGTTTCAATACTACTCTAACATTTTCAACGCTCTTTTTATCTTAAGTGCTGAAGCTACTGAAATTCTGGTTATAAATTCTTTCAATATTTTTTCCCTTGAATGTGCCTTCAGTTTTCACCACCACTCTGTATTAAGACCCCTTGTGACTGTTACTCAGCAGACTACTCAAAAAGCCTCTGACTTTTACCTTTATTTTTTGAAATTGTTGTTCCATGGCACGGAGGCTTTTTTTAGCTTCATCATCTTTACCTTCAAGTTCTGTTTCTAACTTTTTTATTCTTCTCTCCAAAAAATCGACTGTGTTTGTTTTAGCTGAAAGATCATTAGTTTTCTCAGCAGCAGCAGCAGCATAAATCAAAGCAGGCAAAGAATTTGGATACCGTCTTTTTAGAATTCCTTCCATTTCTCTGATCTATCAAAAAGAAATTAAGTCAGAAGTCAAAAAGGATGAAGTTCAAATGAAAACTGAAGTGACAGAATGTAACAAATGTCACCCATTTAAGCTGGGTGAAGAATGAAAACTAGAGATGCATATGTTGAGAATTTTTTTACATTGTTTACATTTATGTTATTGTTTACAGAAAAGCAAGACTCACCATCTCTTTGTGATTTATTTATATATCATCTTAAGACAATCTGAAGACCAGAGCAGTATTTTATTTATGTCAAATGGACCTTTTATTTACTTTCTTAACACTTAAGTTGTATATGGTTCTTAATGCTGTTAAATTATTTGCTTTTTTTTCTGGACTTACATTCACATTCTACTTTTCCAAATTTTATAGAGGTATTTCATAACAGCACTGAAATTATTCTCCCAATAACAGATCATATGCCTTTTATTTTGGGGGCTGCAATAAAACTAACACCCTGCATGCAATACTAATAACAAAAATGCAGCTGCCATCTCCTAAAATTCAGAAAAGCCCACTTCCACCTGACTTTTCCTCAGTAGAAACATAGATTTTAAGGTCTCCACTCCTCAATTTCAGGAACCTTGTAGGAATTCAATAAAATTTAAACTGCTACTCTCGAATCAACTTGGCTGAAATTGGTTATAGCATTAAGAGATTACTGAACATAGACCAAAGGAGTCTTAGAAGATAAACAGCAAGCATCTGTGTGGTTTTGCCCTCTTGCCCCTTTCAAAGAAACTCAAAACAGTATTCAATGTTAGAGGATTTGAAAAGGGATATCAGTGAATAGCTTATTAGAATATAGTAGCAGAAGAGCCCTTTGTAAGTAAATAATTGTAGCTTTTTGCGTTGTGTTCCACAGCACAAGTTACTTTATCACAGGGCTTCATTCAATGCTTTATCCTTATGAAAGGGCTGATAAGTGTTTTAAGAGACATTATCTGAAATAAAGACAAAACACAGTTCTATTATTGCATACTTGTCGTTCAAGATCCTGAATTCTTTTAGCATCTGCTGCTCTGTCTCGCAAGCGTTTCTTCTGTTGCACACACTGATTGCCAGCTTCAGTTCTGAGCTTCTCAACCTATGCAATTTATGAGGAAATAAATTGAAATATATATTCAGAGATACTACCCTGTAGTACAAAAGTAAGCATTTCAAACACACACAATATAATGGAAATATTCTGCAACTTAAAAACTGGTAATAGTAATTTCTGCACTGATTCTTCAGTGGCTTCTTCAAGCCACTTAAGATCAAAGGAGCTGAAACTAGCTATGGAAATCTAGAAGAGAACTTCAGCTCTGGGACAATCTTGTCTTCAGACCAGTAAATTGGCTTCTTTCTCCCATACTTCTAGTTTGCAGGCTTGGTTAATTAAGCTATAATATAAAGTACTACAGTGAATTACATCAATTCAGGGTGAGTTAAGAAAACAGTTTGTGATTTGCAAGGCTACACTCCGGGATGAGATATAAAACAGCCAAAAAGGAATGCTATGTTGTGCCTAAATAACTGCCGACTCCCAGGATGAGGGGAAGGAACTGGATAGCTAACACTTCTGCACTCCCATAAAGTCTGACCACAAAGATTCAAAGCTTTAATCTAAAATGGTATTTCCTACCTTTACTAACTACTACAATCACTGTACAGGGATATTACACCTCGTATAGTTGGAAGTATTCCTATCTTGATTTCTTTCTCACATTGGCAATGTTGGTATAAGTAATGCTTTTATGCCAACAAAGTTTGACTAATTTGATTGTTTCTATGAAGTCAAAGCTCTTAAACACCAGTCCATCCTGGAGAAAATGCAAATGAAAAGATTTTCTTTCACAACAATGACATGTTGATCAAAGTTTGATATGGTGGTGTTTAAGGGGTCTTGTTTTCTGGCTGCTCATTTAGAAGCACCTTCTTTTGTCTGTGATCTCTCCAATAAAACACCATGAAAAAAATTCCATGATCCATTATATTTTATCGTTGGTAAAGTTCTTTATTTCTGTGAATCCGAAGTCAAACCTACTGACAAGCAGACAACACAAATCTCAGAACTATTCAAGATTCATGTATTAGTTTTGCTTGCGCTAAATTGTGAGTGTTTTGGCATTTTTCTCCCCATTACAGCAACCAGACAATTTTAGTAAGAAAGAATTTAGAACCTGCATTTAAGAGAAAAAAAAAAAGTGTTGCCTATGCTACCATGGAGTAAAAAAGAAGAAAAGAGTGATAAGAGGGATGTTTCGAACTGTTAATGTACCAATGTACTACTTTTTCTTAGTCAAGAAATCTGCAGGTTTTAAGGAAACACATTACTTTTGTTTCCAGGAGCATCATCACAGTGTCCAACAGGAGCAAACCCAGGTTTTTAAGCATTCTGCACTTGCAAGTCTCATTGCATATGCAGTAATATCAATTTTGCATATAAAGACTCCACATTTGATTTAAAGGTTATGAAGAGTTCACATTTTTTCTTGAGAAAAATGGGATTATGAAGGACAGAATTACATTATACTCATCACTAGAAAAGAAATAATTTAACATTCCAACTGCTTAGATAAAGGTAGATATTATCACCTCTAGTTTTAGCTTCTCAATTTCTTCTCTTGCATCTTTAAGATGGGCTGCATCTTTATCCAGAAGATCTTGATTTTCTGCATACCACTGAAGTCTTCTTTTTAAATGAGTAATTTCCTGTCTGTATGATTCTTCCATAACTTTAAATTCGTAAGTCTTCTCACCTACAAGAATAAGACATCCTTAGTATTTAATAGTAATGATATATTGAAGAAGTAATTAGTCAACACTATCCTTCTCAGCACATTTCATACATTTACTCTTTTGACAGTCCTGTTACTGCAGTGAAGTTGTAAAACCAGAACCTAATTAGGATTTTAAATGCAACAGTATTCGTACTGTAGTATGTCCTTCACTGTATGCTTTTAAATTTAGACAATATTTGGAAATGGTCTAGATGCATTTGACAAATATTTTAATAAGAAACAGGTTTTAGTTACATATTTATTTAGTGAGGCACAGAGAGTCAAAATTCTTCAACAAAATAAAGGTGTTTTACCTGATGAGGTTGCAATCTGGACTTTTGCTAAATCTCTCTCCTTCTTTGCTTGTCCCAAGTCTACCTCAAGAGCTTGCTTATCTTGTTTGAGACGTCTTATTTCTTCTTGTAATTTAGCTTCTTCCTTCTGAGTTTTAGAGAAAACAATAAGAAAAACTAAACCCGCATTACAAAAATCCTGAGCATGCTTTTTCACTATAAAATGATTAAATCACTGCAGATGCATCAGACTAGAACAGCAATAAAGTTTTCTAGTTTTGGTGTTCTCACACCTTGCTATAGCAGAGAATGGGAAAGCTTAAGCTAAATTTAATTTAAAAAAAGTGTTACATAACTATTTGAAGTAGAAAATATCTGCCTTTTGAGTGACTCAGTAAAGAAAATGGCTTTACTTATTTCTAAGACTTAAGACTGTAGCTTAAATGGACAGATGTACTGTCCAACAGTTCATCTTGCTATGTTCTATTTCCTGCCATTTTCTGCATGCACTCTCTGTTCTGTTTGTGCGTGCATGATCACTAGCAAACTTCAAGACTATGTAGGACAAAAGGTCTCAGTGCCAGTATCACCTCAGGAGATGGAGGCCCTTGGTCCTAGGGATCCATAGATGCAGGCAGCAGCTGACTGAGATTTTGGGGCAAGCCAGTAAATAGACCAAATGTCTAGGGCCAGCAAGGGCCAGTGTATATGCATACACTGTGGTGTGGTACTGCTAGTGAATTCCTGTCCTGATCTGCTGAACAGGATCAGTCTGTATGTGCTCTTTGTGTTTCCAACAGTATTGCTTGTACTTCTGTGGTGTGAGCAAAGACACTACTCTCTGTGCTGTCTGTGTGCCTGACCATGTTAGTCTGTGTGACTCTCTCCATCTTTGGATCTTGTGTTTGGTCTCATTACAGGCTGGACCTAGGGACAAGGAAGTGTAGCAGCAGCACGTATGAGGTTGGAACTTTGAGGGTCTCTGGAGTCTTAAGAGCACAAAGTCAGCTCTGTCAGACCAGGAATGCCTCCACTGGTCCTGAGGCTCACTGGATCCAGATCCTCTTATTACCTACCTAACCACTTGTTGGTTTTGTTGGGGTTTTTGTTTTTGTTTTTAAATAAACCCACTGCAAGCCAAAACAAAAATGGAAGAAGGAGCTTTTAATTTCTTATCTAACTATCAGAGGAAGTGTGTAACAGAACAATGCCCCACTTACAGTAAGCTGAGAACAGAAGTTCCTGAAAAGCTTTAATTTTAACATGAAGCTTACTAAACACCCTGCCTCAAAACCACAAGCATCTGTAGGACTAGAAAAAAAGTTACATGCCTGAATAACAAAAGATTCTTTTCACTTTGATACTCTTTTCTAGAACCTACTTGGTACAAGCAGGGATAAACATTCTTCTGGATTTGTCTTATGTTGGAAAGTTATCACTACTTTCTGCAAGCTCCCACAAGGTATTTTCAGAATTGCCACTAAACACAACAACATCTTTCAGTGAATATATGGTTTAGGGGATTATTTCTGAAAGTTCATTTGATGAGATATTTGTGATATACAAGTGTGACGAGTAATTAACACTGTAGAAGAGTAGCATGCTCTGTTACTTAATTTATGTTACTAGTTTAAAATATGGATGGTTATGCATGTAACATGAAAAACAGGCTTGGTATATACCTACCTGTGCTGCTCGAAGCTCTGAAATCAATTCCGTGAAACTCTGATTTCTGGCTGGCTCAGAATCCTGCACAATTTGTGACTGGGTATTAGCCTTCCCTATCTTTTCTCTAAACAGCAACAGCAAAAACCAGTTATGCAATGTGGTGACCTGGCATACTAACAGTGGTGTACTAAAAACCAACCTCCCCCCAAATGGTACCACAAAGTCAGTTCATGCAGGCTCAAAACAAAGAAAGAAGCAACTGTGCAGTACACCTTTATATGAAAAATTTTCACCTTTAAGGTGAAATCTTCTCACCTTGTACAAACTTGTTTGTTGGGACTACACAAGGGAGGGAAACAAACCTATTCAACATCAGTGGAACTCATTCACAGCCTCTCCCAAGCAAAGATTTGTAAATCACGAGTACATTCAATTGCTGGGGTTTTTTTTCCTCATTACTAGCACAGGATGTAAATCTTACAGGACTTACAGTGCTGTGAATCTAATGGTTCCTCCACTACCAGGATCTCCTGTGGCCCCCGGTCTACTGTGCATCTTGTCAAAAACATTTTGACATGAGCAGAGCATAATACCAGAACAAGTGTAGTATATGTATTACACATTGTGATATGATTAAGAGTATTTTAATTTTAGCATTGAAACATTCTCCAAATGGAAGTCTTGAGTCTTCCCACAAGTCTCCAACATCAGCAAGAAGACTAAGAATTAAGTGCCCATAATCAACATAAATCAATTCTCAAAAGTAAAAACAAAACCACAAACCCAAGAAACATTGGCAAACATGCACCTGACAGACTCTGCAGGGGTTCTTCACAAATAGAATAATAAACAAAGCTGAGAATTCTAGAGATTTTAGGTCAGATATTTAAATGAGCCTACCTTAGGACTACTAATTCAGACATTAAACACTGATTCTCCTTAAACATTTGTTCCTCGTTTTTTTTGTTTTGGATTTGTAGCTCTTTCATCTGTTTGTATAATTTCTCATTTTCCTGAGTTGAGACAAAGTTAAAGAATGTTCATAAGTTACTGTTTTATTCAGTTCAAAACCAATTTTCTATGACTTGCATAGTTTGCCTACTGAAACAGTGGAAGCAAACACTAAATGTTTTATTACTAAGTTTCTGAAATATCTACTTTCATTATCTTTATGCTAAAGTAGTATACAGTGACCTCTACAATCTTGTCCAAGTGTCTGCTCACTCTGGAGAATCTAGGCCAGTTCCTCTGCAAAGCTATCCCAATTATATTCAAAAGGCATATACATGGATGGGTGCTGATAGATCAGAATTCAGCCTACCCATGCTCCAATCCTGTGCACACAAACCATCACCAAGTTTGGATGATCACAGCCATACTGGCAAGACATTGTGCCTAGACCAAGAAATGCTGTTGAGCACCAGCTGGAAGCTGGTTAAACTTAACCTATTTATTTTTATAGCTTCAAGTATTTAAAAGGATTATTAAGCTTGCATTATCTATTTCTACACTTGACTAAATAATTAAAAAAAAAGTAATCAGGCACACTAATAAGTTTTCTACACATCCAGTGAAAAACATCTTAAAAACAGATCCCTTCAGATTTCTAATATTCCTTAAAAATACTAGCTTTCTACTACATTCATGGCAAAAAGTTTGTGGTTCTTTATTGGCCATAAAGTATTTTCCCTATTCTCAATTGACAAGTCAGAGTATTCTTACAATTTAGAAGAGTTACATGGAATCGTAGAAGAACTTAGTTCAAACTAGACAAGTGTGAAATACTTTTTAAACATGCAATACATGTTTGCTCTTCACAGCTAATTTTCATGCAGTTTTTAGACAGCAGGATAACTATTTTCCATAGAAAAGTAGTAACCATCACATAAGTTTGTTTCTGAAACTGGATAGAACATGGCTTAATATGCTGTGTGGTATACCTGCTGATAACCTTGAATAATGACCTCCTGATCTTCAATTTCTTTTTGTATTTGTGCTAGTTTTTCTTCAGTGACAGGAATTGTTGCTGTATGATGAGTCCATCTCTTTTCTTGAGTCAGCTCTTCCATACTTCTCAACTTTCAGAAGGAAAAAGACACACAATAAGAAAGTTCTGTTAACAATATGGAATTCTCTGCAAGACTACACTTTTATAATATAAATAGGTCAGTTGTTTCATTAAGATATGAAAGCTGACCCATGATCAATTGGAGTTTTACAGAAGCATTACAAAACAGAAACAAACTATAAAAAGTTTGGGAAAAGTTAAAATTTTACCCTCCCTCTTCTGCTCTTATGCATCTAGACAGGAGGGTATAGTGGAATAACCCTGGGAATATGCCATATAGACAGAACACAACATTGAAAAATCTATCAAGAAACCCCCCAATATGTCAACATTTAGTACTTATCTATAACCAGTGGTATCTGTTAATCTCTTACTAATTTTTTTTAACCTAAAAGTGAGTTAAATCTTTAAAAAAATGCTGCAGAGCTCTCAAAATATCTAAAGAATCTCAGGGTAACTTAGTTTATCTCTGTAGAAAAAAAAGATCATGTCTTACGGGCAATAAACCCAGCGGTGGGTATGCATTTACAAGCTAGCAGTGTGTGTAAATCTGGATTTTCTGCTCATTAACAACTCATGTAAAATAATTTAAATTTAATTTTCAGAAGCAATATTTCTTCTGTTCTATATTAATCGAATACAAGAGGATAAAGTACCTTACTCTGAAGAACATAGTTTTCCTGACCCAGCCGAGAAAGCTCTTTTTCATGCTGTGTTTTCAATTCTACTATCTTTGTCTCTATTTCTTTCTCTTTTTGTGAAACCGTGCTGGTTAGTTGTTGAATCAAATCACGAGCTGTATTCAGGTCCTCCTCTGCAGCTTGTACTCGTTTTAGCAAATATAGTTCCCTATCACAACTTTTGATAGGAGAAAATGATAAATCCTAGTGAAGAGAAAAATTTAGGGGAACATTACACTGAGCTGATTGTTTACCAAAAATTCTGCTCACCGATTTTATTTAACTGGCTTGTCTGCTCTCAGCAATCACATAAGGCACTTAAAAAAAAAAACCAACCCACCAACATTCTAATGGCAAAACATCCTACATTTATTTTAATAAGCTACTTCCTCACTTCCAAATACGTATGAGGAAAACAAGCCAAAAAACCCCAAAAGAAACAAACACCTCTCATATGAGAGCCATTACACAGTTGCCAGAATTATTCTATTATGCATCTTACTTTCTGAAAAGATGTAATGATTTAGGTATTCAATGATTTTTTTTAATACAGTTTATAAGAAAGAAGGAAATTCCATCATGGTACTGCAAATTCAGTCATCTTTGAGAAGTCAGAAGATACTATTAGATATTCAATGTAATGAAAATTGAAAAAACCCCAAACAGTAGTACTATTTAACATTCATAACAATACTTTTAAGTAGAAGTTTTATTTAAAATTTTTCCCTTTTCTACCACAAAACAGTAATTTTTAGAAATTAATAAGCGTGCCAATTTTAAGAATATAGAACCACCTAAGTAATAGCAACTGAATCCAAGCAACTGAAAAGCAGTATGATTATACTTAACATATTTTAAAAGCAAAAACTAGTTTTTGACTAAAGGAAAGTCTTTTTTTGGTACTTCAGTATTTGCCAATCTTGTGATAATTATTAAAAGTCTTGATAAAAAAGCCTTGCAAGCCAAGCTGTACATACTATAACTAGAAGCATCAGATTATTACTTACATGCTGATATTGCCTGCAATAATCCACAGCCTGGTGTCCAAGATTATTAACAACTGATTGGCCAGGCATAACTCTGTTAATACCTCCCTTCAAAGTTGGTTCATTTGTTGCAGATCTTATTATCCTAGTAGCAAATAAGGCTTCTTCATTTAGGCAGAAAGTAAAATAGAACAAAATTAAATTCAGAATTTAATGTTCTTTCAAAAAAACAATCCACCCCTTAGGCATATATATTAAGTATTCTACAACTCAAATTTTGAATTAAATATCAAAACTTGAGAACAATGAGACATTATGGAAAACGTAGGCTTTTTAAAGTAAGTAACTGGTGTCAAGATAAAACAAAACCCAAGCTAACAACTGAAACAGTAGCTGGATAATAAATCCTTCATGGAACAAGGTTAACCTCAGTTCTCTGCTCAAGAAGTGGCCAGTTATCCAAGTATACAGAAACATAATGTATTTCAAGCTATGGTGAAGATAAGACACGGCAATTTTCAAAATGAACTTTGGAGTGCAGACAGCATACAAAGCCATGCAACACTTATTTGTGGCATCAAATAGCAATTTGACCAGAAATTAAAAATCAGGGAGGTTCCACCTAGAGAGTAACCAACATGCATGGAACTATTCACATCTTAAGTCTTCTGAAATACAGATAGTAACTCTAACTGTCATTTAATTACTACCCAGAGTGATTTAAGGTAAGAGCTCCTGCTTAGAAATATTATACCTGAAAAGAAACAGGCAGTGATCATTGTCCAAATTTAATACTTTTCACATTTCTCACACTGCCCCTCACAAAGTGCTCCCTTAGCACTGATGATCAAGGGATTGTTTGATTCAGTGCCATTCTCTTCCTAGCTTTAGAGGCCCCTGCAGAATGCATCCCAGTGAGATTAACTTCTGAAGTCACCCAAAATTGCTATGGAGAATGGTTATAGCTCGAAAAGGAAAAACGTGTTTGAATGAGGCTAGTGGCCTCATTTTCTCATGACTCGTTTTTCACTTCACCACCTCCATCTGACTCTACACCCTCCTCTTCTCCAGGAAGTGCCACACCAATGCACTAAGGAACTAAGGTCCCTTAGTTTGACAGCTGCCACTGAAGCACTCCCTAAAATGAGCAACATAATCCTAAACTACTTTTCCCCAATACTACTCACAGGGTTTCTAAAAGCATTACATGCTAGAAGTGCGCTAAAACCTGCGCATATGTAGAATTATTTTCCCATGCCTCAGAGATAGCAAACATTGTTTGCAAAGACACTAAGATGAATGATCTCATTAAACTCTTCAGGCTTCACCCCAAAACAAAAAAATTCAGACCTTTACTTGTAACTCAGCTTTCACAGGACTGCATTGGCATTGCCCTTTCCTTAGTGTTACAAGAGACATGAACAGAAAGTATGTCTTTCTTTTTTGTACTTTCTTTGTACTCTAGGAAAGATAGAAGCTGAGAACAGAAATTCAACATCACACACAGAACTTAGTGTGTCAGCAAATCTTTGCATTTACTGTAATGAAAAATGTAACCCATAGATGCTTACTTTCAAACACCAGCTTTTTCTACTGTTTTGGTCCTACTGATGAACAACAGATAAGCCTCAAACATAGTGGTGGTATATGAGAGTGGAAATGAAACAAGATTACATTGCAAAGCTTTATTTAAGAGTCTCTCTTCCAGCAACTTCATTCTAATACAGAAAAAATTCAGTACTTAATTTTGTTTGGGTTTAGATTTCTTCTACAACTTTAAATTTTTATTTTTTTAAACATGAACCATGAACAGCAAAGCTCTCTTGCTCTTAAAACTCAAGCTTCTTATGGTAGAATTACCTTTAGATCTTGTTCTATCTGCAGGACTTCTGGCTTTCACACTGGTCTTTTTGGAAGTTTCTTTTGGCATTTTCTTCTCATTAACTGGAAAAGACTGTTTTGAGGGTAAAGACTGTTTTGAGGGTGAACTGGGTTTCCCATACCCAGAACTTCTAACCACCCCATGAGGAACATATGAAGATTTCTTATTATGTGAAGATCCTGGACTTCTGATATTCTGGTATAGCATTGGTTTAGTTGTCATTGATTCTGATCTTTGATTCTTCAAGGAACAAGACTGAAGAGCCTGTGATAGAACACATTTGTTTAAAACAAGTTTTAGATTCTCGTGTAATCTGAAGCAACTTTCATTGCTCAAAGAACACAGACCCAGTTACCAGAATTACACAGATCTAAGACTTGGGGCTGCAGGAAGCATTATTTTTAAGGAAATTAATAGTATGTAATTTTGCAGAATTTTACTACTTCAGAAGTATACCTCGTGCAAGTATTTTGTACTGCCTCCATTTAATTGTTGTAGCAAGCTGTATTACATTACAGGATCTTTAGCTTACCAAAGCAGGTAGCTTGTGACTAAAGGCTAATCACAGTGAACACAGAAACCCAGTGATGAAGAGAGGAACAGTGGCAGGGAGAGGAACGCTAATGAACTGGATCATCAAAAATGGAGCACACAGCTTCTAAGACTAGCAACTGAGAAAGCTTAGCCTGTGGGCCCTAGTGGGAAATCCACCAGGATAAATTAGCCAACCAACCTCTCTCCCTGCAACTTCTTGCAGACAGAAGAGGTTATTGCCTAAAGGCATGTGGGACTCATTTAGGGGATGCAAAGAGAAGAGAATTTGGGGATGCAGGGAGAAGATTTGGGAATGGAATGTTTGAGAGGATTGTGAATCTGCAAAACTCACAGGATGTTCAGGGAAAGGACAAAAACTAGGTAGAGATTAAGGTTGATCAACTAGGAACAAGTGTGGGAAATAGAAGGAAAATAGTAAGAGTAAAGCAGTTGGTAACATGACCAGGTTGGTGGTCAGTACACTTGTCTAAGTGATCACAGCAGTCTCTCCTACATTCTCATCGAGCAGTATTTCTAGCTGTCCTCTCTGTAGCTATGGTCTCTGTTCTGAGCCTGTGTGCATTTATATGTGTCCCCATAGTGGAAACATGTGCTCAGACTTGCTACTAGCTTGAGCTGGGGACATGGCACTGCAGCAGCCCTGCACATACTGGGCTGGGACAGGAAGAATCCCGCTGGTGCCAAAGTCCACAGGATTTGGCTACCTCTACCAATAGTAATGTGTAACATGAGAGTTTCAAGAAAAACAGCAACAGTCTCAATTTTTAAACATCAGAGCATAATCAAATGACAGGCAGTCTAAAAATATACAAAGTTTAAATGTATTTCTATATAATAAAAATCTGTTTGATATTACTTACTTGTTTAGTTTTGCTGCCTTGTGAAAGCAGGGAGTCTTGTACTACTTTTTCTCTTAGTACATCAGGCTGTACTTCACTTGTCTGAATTTCTTTCTCAGTCACCCTCTGGAAGTTATTGTCATTCATAGCTGTCTGTAGAAAGACGCTCTCTTGTCTGTTAAATTTTTCAAGTAAGTTTGTCTCCCAAACTGCATTATGCTGGTGCTCTTTAAAGGGTGAGTGGCTGATGAGGTCATTCGCTGTGCTGCCTACCAGTTTCACAGGACTACAAGAGAAAGAAATAAAGTCATATATAATAAGACTTTTGCCCTTTTCTATCAACTCAGGAAAAAGTGGGCCATTTTTCCTTTAGGTATTGGCTGTAAAGACTGCTTGAATTTGAAAGAGTCACTAGGCTTCTTTTAAGAACAACCTTGCAGATTTAGTTATACAGATTCACTCCCACCTTGTGGAACAAGAGCTATTTCCCAGCAATGACTTTTCATGGAGGTAGCAAACTTGGCCACAAGATGAACACCTTCAAGGATGCAATTGATGCTAATAAAAAAAATGAATGGTACTTTCTGCTGGGTGCAGCTATCCAATAGGGTCCCAAAATTCATTTGCTAATTTTAACCTATTTCTGACAGTTCCAAGGCCTGTGTTTTCTGCTCCAGACACAACAGCTGGAGCAAACCAGAAGGAGGTATGAAGTGCAGGTTAGAAATAATCATGAGAGTAAGCAGAATAAGAGGATTTGATCTTAGATTATAGAGGTTGGAGAGCTAGTATAGGTTGTGGGCTGAAATCCATGTACAGCAGAGGAGAAAGAGCAGAAGACTGGGGAAGCAGAGATGCTAGCTGTGAGAGTAAGAAACACTCCAAGTGATTTGGCAAACACTGCTGCTTATCACTCAAAGTTTGGGAATCCCTAGTCTAAACCAATTAACCCCGTATATTCATTTTACAGTTCACTGCATATGCCATAATGCCAGTGCAAGACATAATGAAATTTCAGCATTTAATTAGGGAAAAAGATAGCTGAGTTTAGTAAGCTGTTTTTCATAAATAGTTAATAGACTTAAGTTATTACAATTCTTAAAATGCATTATTAATATTATTAAATACCTTTCAGGCTCCACATCAGAATTTCTGATATTACATGAATGTCCTTTGATTGGTTTCATCAATTCTTCCACAGTAGGCAAATCTAATTAATGTAAAATTAAAAAAAAAATAATTAACCCCCCCCTAAACTTAGAAAATATTTTTATAAAAAGCACATTTAAAAATGTTTCATTAATGGAGTATTAAAGATATTACTAGTTCACTTATTTTACATGCTTGTACAATACATGCCTTCCTTTGAGTTATTTACCCGATTCAGTAGTTGACATGTTTTTGGAATAGATGTCATTATTTTGTGAAGCACTTTGCACTAAGCATTCCGAGACTGCCATTGCAGAATTGTGCAGTTTTTGCTCATCAGTGTCCCCCAAAGACTGATCAATATGATGGTATGCTTGGTGTAATGCTTCAATGTCACTGGTGGTTTGTCCATAGGAAGTGCCTGTGAAAAAGGCAGGCTCATATGAGACACTACAAGATTTTCTGGTTTGGGAAGCATCCCACTGGAGCTTGTGTTTCAGTTACTGGCTTGGTCTATTATGTGGTGAGAACAGTGATTTCAGTTATGAAAAAAATATTTTAAAATCTCATTTTTACTATAAAATAAACAATTGTCAAGTAATTTGTACATATTAAACAGTCTCATCTACAGTTTGCATGCCTCTCCCTCAATATTTTATCAGTACTCAGACTAACAGCCTATGTGACATAACTATTTTAATAGATGCCATCAGAGCCATACTCTGGATACACATGCATACACTGCTGTAAAGCTTGATATGACAACGTATTTCATAATTGTGTTCAACGCTGTCAAAGAAGAATTTTGGCTATCATGAATAACCAAAGGAGATGGTATTTAAAAAACAAACTGCAGTGTCAAAAGCAACTTTACAATAAACAACTGTAAAAAGGTGTCTTTTTAGTAGAAACATTACTTTTTCCTGAAATAATTCCTCTTTCTATCAAGATGTGTTACTGAAAGCCAAGGGCTTCATGGTCACTGATAACCTATGAACAAATGAAGACATCAGAGCCACTACTACTAAAGTAAGATTTTGGGGTTTGAGTTTTGTTTTGTGCTTTGGTAGTTGTTTTTTTTAAAGCAACCCTTACCTGCTTCATTCATTTCAATCCCACTGACTTCTTCAGGCAGACAACGTTCACCTAGAGCTATATCTGATGTTTCAACAGCCTTCTGAAGTTCTGTAGTTGAATCTTGTGAATCAAGTAATACAACTAAACCCAAGAAAATAAATGTTAAAGAAAATACAATTCTCTTGTTTATACTCCGTCTACATTATAATCAGAAGTATACCAAATCTTATTATGCAAAAAATGCTATAGAGATTATTTTAATGTCATTAATGATAAACTGTTTGACTGATTGTAAGCATCAAAATCTGAGTACTAACTAGATGTAGTAAAAAATTACATTGATGATCACTTTGAAGTGTTAACATGAAGATTAATTCTTAACCATTTCAGTCCAACAGACTTACAGTAGATCACAATAAAAAAATCAGGTGAAAAAGAGCAAAATAGTAAAAATCAGGTAAGGAAGTTTCAAAAAGTTACATTTAGTATTCTCCTACTGATCAAAGTTTATGTTTTACCTTTAGCCAGCATGCCAGTGTTTCCTTCTTCCTAACAAAAAGAAAGAAACAAAATACTACTTTTTGAATTTCAAGAAAAAAAAAAAAAATCAAAAATCTGGATGGACTTTAAATTTGGTCCAAAACCTAAGAAGAGTTCTTAGAAATAACAACTAAGCAGTTCTTGGTGCTCCAAGAATATGCACTTCTCACCTTAGGATGCCAAAAGGTCTTCAACATCCTGTACTCTATGAACCCTCTCACAAGTGACCAGGAACTAAATGCTACTCTGCATAAATGGAATAATATTTTTGCACCTCCCTAGTTTTCTTACATTGTAATTTTATAAAAGAAAATAATGTAGTAATAAGTACATTATACTTCCATTCTATTTGTTCTTTACAAACATTTATTAAAAATATTAAAAATAAAAAGAATTTTTAATAAGCATTTGTCTTATAGATGAACATGTGATGCTCTATGGACTCCTTTCATAAAATATCAAATTAGAACATGTGGTCTAGCAATGCACCTGATGTGCTCCACATCAGAAGACCTGACTAAACTGGTCGACCATAATACCCCCCCAAGCTCATATAGTGTAGATTTTGGGTCCTCTGTCCAAACTGCTTCTCTGTACAGAACTACTTCCCTCAGTCTGTGCCACTTGTTGACGTAGATGCCACCTTAATAGTTCCAAGAGATTAATCACTACCCATTCTGAGGCTCCTACTTGAGCTCATCATTTGTGCACGCCCATCCAGAGTTCTTAATTCAAAGGAGTAGTAAGCAGGAAACCCTGTGAAGAACTTCAATAATCCTTTCAGTGATTTATCACAGGAAAGTGTATATCCTTACTAGAACAATATAGTCCCAGGACCACTATATTATCTTCCATCAGATAGTACACATTATAGAAAGGTTTACTATATTTACAGTTACACATTGCAGAGTTTTTAACATTCATGCAACTAATATAAACATTTGGTAAGTTATACCTGTTCTTGAGGACTTAAATCAACTCCTGACGCAATGTTTTGATTCACCTGACTTCCCTCAGTTTTAAAAGAAGGATTAGCATGTGCTTCCTCCTCAAAATCTTCACTGTAGCTGCCTGAAGAGTAAAATAAACATCAAATAGAATGAATATTCAAGGAAGATAAAGCAATGAAGGAAAGCTATTTCCTTTTCCCCAATCTCTCATCTCAGAACAGCTACTGCCACTATTACTCCTTTCACAAAGGCAACAGAAAGATTTCAAGACTAGGTGTGGTACTAAAACTACAGTAAAAGTCACACAGTATCTCCAAACTTAATTTAAGTTTGTCTTATGATCAGATATACTTTACCTCTGTCCCCTCAAGGCATACTTGAATTGATCCCTTTTATTCAATAATTCTCTCTCACTTAGGGGTGAAATGATGCAATTGCCCACCTAATAGACAAAGTACACTGCACAACCACCTTGACAACTCCAGCAGTTTTTAGGCTCAGAACCTGTAATTCTGCTTTCTCTGACCTGCTTTGGTGGCCCAACAGCCACTCTCAAGAGTAAGTATCATTTAAAAACACAAGTGTGTCAGAGAATGAATTTTACAAGAAAGCCAAATGCTTTTCTTTCAGTTACCTAGATCCCTCCATAAGTTCTGATTCCCTGTTGCGTTCTCTCCCACTCAGATCTTGTGGTTACAGGCTTCAGTGTCTGCATTATCTGTAACATTTAAATCTAGAAGCATTGCAAAACACTGGTTTATAATGTGTTCTTTCTGTGTTTTGTCACCAATACAACTGACACAGAGTCTAAATCATAAAACTACTCTATGCAAAGTCACTATTTCAGCATTCTCTTTGGGTTTGGATCATAAGTCTGATCAGTTGAAAACAGCTTTCTCATACTGATTTAAAGACATACACAGTGCTTATGCTATTCCTGCACATGTATTATCCACTATTTCATTTTCTATTTAATGAAATAGCAGTTTGACAAAGACTAAACCAATACACACACAACACACAGATTGGTCCTTCCAGGCATTCCATAGAAACTGTTTTCTTAAAAATCAGAAGTGTCAATTTCGTAAACTGACCATTACATTAGTAATTTCAACTTATTTGCTAGGAAAAAGGCTATAAAATTGTAGCATTTCTGCTACAACTATCATGATCTGTTGCAGTCTACAGAGCAATCAAGCTTTCAAGGAGAAAAGATTTTCTGTGGTTAAGGTTCACAAATACAGACTCTTTATGTCTGGGAAATTCAGATCTGACAAACAGGACCTCTTAGAAGTTCAGCTAAATATATAAATTTGAAAATACAATCTGTTGATTGAGTTATGGGAATACACCATTTATCATATGCTAGCAATGAAGAGTGAAATAGAGATGACAAGTGAAAGAAATAAGCAGATGAAAGGAGCGTAGCATAGAAATTTGGGCCAAAAAATCAGGTAAGAGTAATACTACAGATTACAGAAATTAAACTCAGGCATGAAAAGATGGTACAAAAGTACAGATAACAGTTAAGACTTAAGTAAATAAAACATTAAGACATATTTCAACATCACTGTAATTTTTTCTTCATTTTTGATTGATAATTGGTTTTTTGGTTTTTGTGTTTTCTTTCCTTTGTCTTTTAGGTCACAAGAGATTAAAAATCCACTTATAAAAGGCAGAAAACCAAAAGCAACCCCCTAAAATCCTCTGTCTGAATACAGCTGCATGGTCATAATGCAAAGGCAACCTAAAAGGCTGATGTAAGAACTACAGATAAATGTAAATAATTAGTATGAAAATTACATTAGGTTTCAGATAAATAAAAGCTTTACCCACAAGAGTCAGGGTGATATGGGAACAGAAATCAATTGGTTTACACATTACTCAGAAGAAAATAGTTTAGGGAGGATGCTGGACTGTCTTGTTAATCTGAAACCTAGAAAGAGTCAAGTTTTCTGACTAGCCCCAAAGGCAACACAGAGTATAGAACAAGTTACAAGACTGTACAAGTTTCTTCTTTCCAGATCATTAAATTACAGTGCACTACAAACATGGAGATCCTACGCTATCCTCTGACACCCTGCGGTGTCTTTTTCTGAAGACTCTACATTTGAACTGGAGTACTAATCGACAGCTTTCGTATCTGTTATTTTGTTTAATGAGGTTCTCACAATTTTTAGTGTACACACAGCAATTAAACAACAAAAAAGGTAGGAATTCTCAAATGAATGATTTAGAAAGATAGTATTACCACATTTCTCTTCATGTGCATATTCCTCTTCTCCTTTTTCAGTTTCTTCATTTCTGAGAAACAAAATGAAAATATAGCTCTCTTCTTGAACAGCAAATACATTTTTTTCCTAACTCCAAGCTTTGATACTTCTCACAATTAGCAATAAAATTAAAAACCTGAATTTGTCCATCATATCAAATCATAGGTAAGAAAGGTGGACGTCAGCAAATATTAAAATAAATATTGAAGTTTTTACAAATGTCTGTAGTTAAAATTCTCAATCCAACTCTTAAAAATCACTCCCTTTCTGCATTCCCTCCATCTACATTAGCTTCTCAAATAAATTTTTATCGTCAGGTTTGCTTTCTGTTCTGATCTTCTCATTCCACATTAATCAAAAAATATAAATCTCTCCTTTATTTCCCCTTTGTCCTTACCTGAAACTCCAGAATTCTGATCCTCCAACTGTTTTCACATTGGAAGTTTCCTCTACACTCAGCATTCTTCCTAACAGCAGCCTGAATTGCCCCTTCATCCCTTTCTCTCACATAAGTTTGAATTTATTTTCATGTAACTGATTACAAATGGATTGCCCTAGTCTATGAAGATTTTGCATCTTTTCTCTAGATTCATTTGTAACATCATCTATAAGGGGACACAGAATCTTTCTTAATCTACTTCCTTGTTATTATCAGATGTTAATTCTTCATTTACTTACACCTTATAATTAAAAATGATAAATCAACCTACTATTGAGCTGTGCACAAGACTCTATAGCTATGTCCACTCATCCCCAAGTCATGCTCTCACCTTACTCCTTTCTTTATTTATTAAGCTGATTTCTGCCCTTGTCTTCAAAATTAAAAAAAAAAATAAAAATATATCAAACCACAACAAACAACAAACTGATTGAAATCATACTGGATGTTGTCCCACAAAATCTCAGTGGCCATACCCAAGTCACATATGCCCACTTATACAACTTTTCTTCCTTCTAAATTACCGTACAAATGGTGCTATTATGACAGAATCATTGGAATCCAGCTCTTTATTTAATCTTGAATAATCGATAGTAGAGGAAGCTTCTCGTTCAAGTTTGGCAAAGAAGATCTCTTTTTCTTCTTGCTCTTCCAAGGTATCCAATCCAACTTCCATGATACTTTGATTAGGCCCAGAAGCTAAAACTGAATCTAAATTTCAAAACAAAGAACAAACTAACAGTGTCTGTGCTGTACATCCTCAAAGAATAGTCATAATACTTAACGTCATCTACAGACAGACTCATAAAATATTAACAGTTTCAAATAATCACACACTAGTACTAGGAGCCTTCAGTTCATGAGATGCAGCTAACAGAAGTGAAGAATTCCAACTTGCAATGAATTAAGGTAAACTGCTCATAATAGTAATTTATTTAGGTCTAGCTAATGAAATGGTTGTGCTCTCATTTCTCACCATTTGTCTCCAGGCTGTCTCTACTTAAGGAGACAGCAACCCCATTACTTTTCTGAAGCTGCATCTTTTCCACGTGCATATTCTCATCATTTTCTCCCATAGGTTGTGAAGTGTTCTGTATCTTGACAAAGCTTCCATTGGCTCCAAGCATTTCTAGGAAAAAAGTTGTAATATTCTTGACTATCATCTAAAAGCTACTTGTATGACACTTCAGTCTTTTAGTCATCTTCCAGACCCACCAATTTTAATCTCATGTTGCAACTGCAAAGATAGTCTCACAAATCATAGTCATCTTACTTCCATTTCTGAGATATGTAAATCTTGTTTAGAGTTAACTAGGCTATTATATACATTGTTTTTCTATCCTTCATATCTGCACACAAACCTGAAGTTCAGCATGGGGCAAATATAACAACTGTAAAAATTAACTTACTGTAATGTTACTCCTGGAAGACAATCACACACACAAACCCGATAATGAAATGAACATTTCTCTGTTAAAAGCCTGTTTATTTGGTTTGATCTACTACACCAGAGAAAGCACCACAGATTTTGGGAAATTGTAGCTGTTGTCTTATCAGGTACATTTCATTTGTCGAAAATTAAATGCAAATGAAAATCTGCTGCAAATTAAAGGAAAAATAATAGTAACCAAAGTTACTGATGCACACCCAGTTCTTCCATTCTGTATGTTTATGCAACTACAACATGCAGTTTCTCTCCTTACTGTAATTTCATTGTTGTGAGGGTTCAGAATCACTTGACCAACTTGATGTATGAATTCTGCCCTCAGACAGAACACTGCCTTATGTACTTCCTTACAGAAAACAAAAAGCCAAATATTGCAGTACATTACTAGTTAAAAAGCAGTACCAAGTCCCTTCTGCCTGCCCCTAACACACACACACTTACACTTTAGAGGTTCTCTTAGGAGAAGTGATAGGAGAAAAGCTGCTTTTAGCCAATGACATGAAACGATTTAACAGTTCTCACAGAAGGGAGCAAAAACCATGTTTGTCTTTTCCGATATGAATCTCGACTTGGTAAAACAAACTCAGAATTTTTGTTCTGTCTGGCCAAATGATCTTTAGACTATAGCCATGTCCCTGTACTGAATGTACCAGGAGGTGAAGATTTCCTGCTGACAGGAGATGTGTATAACAATAACCCTTCACATCAAGAACACTAAAGCTGTCTTCAACATTCTGATCAAGTGCTTCAACTCTGGGCTGCTACTGTGTTCTCTGCAGAGGTCCAACCTTTTAAGAAATGCCATACTTGCCTATATCATGACAATGGAGAAACTTCTCCCTTCAGTACTGAAAATGTACCCAGGGTGGAAGCAAGGGTGGGGCAAGTAAGAGTCTGAACACCTTTTCCTTCAATACGGGGCAGCCCTTAGGACATGCGTTCTGACTATAAGGGCCTCCCTATTCTGAAGTAGAATAGTTTGTTTCCTTGATTTCAATTACAAAGTCCCCTTGCAAGTTTTATTAGAAACCTAAGTGCATAAGATTCTACATCTTGGGAATGACTTCCACATTCCCGTATCTAACTTCACTGCTGTTTTCGATACAGAGCTCTGACTGATTTACCTTGCATGCAACAAGTAAATGTCAGACATTGACTTAAAGGTCATGCTCCACTTGTATACAAAGTTAATGCCTAAATAAATACATTCTGCTACTACACTGAAAAGCATAAAATGCATTGAAAAGCATAAAAAGATCAAAGTGCTGAACAGAAGTGAAACAGTCCATTTCTCTGGTAGCTAAATGGAGTAATTTAAAGTAATTTACCCAGATGGCGCTCTATTCTAGTTATTAAGACAGCAAACGGGAGTCTACAGCCAGACAGCAAGTTTTTTGAGAGTTTTAGAATGCCCATAATCTCACCAGACCTCAAACACCCTATTTTTTTCAATGAGAATGTTAGCAGAATCAAAAATAAATTGTCCCTGTCCTCCTGTATAAGATTTACAAGAAAGTATATGGGAATATACTTCAGTAAAAAGAATTTAACAGAATTTTAGAGAAAAACGTTTCCCTGAGTTTTTTATTTAAATTATCTCAAACTCAGTGAACTTTCTGAACAGACCTACACTGAGCTTAAAGGTTTCATGGGATTTATGTCAGCTAATATTCTTTAAGTATTTTGCCAGTTCAAGACAGACCAGAGCTTTTTTTAAAAAGCACCTCCCATAACAATTTGAAAATCAAATACTGTTTTGCAGCCATCGAGTTTTGCAACTCAGCCACTCCCAATTCCCAGACACACAATCCAGATTACAGAGGATACTACTGTTGATAATGAAGGCAAGAATGTCTTTTTTTACTCACCCTACACAATCTGAATTCTGAGAAACCTATCAAGCTTGGAAAAAATATCAACTTGGATGGATTTCAAAGCCTCTTTTCACTGCGTTTTTTGGCTCTTTGCACAGTCCTACTGATTTCTGTGGGGCTTGCAAGAGTGATTGGGGGGGGGAGGGCATTTGTTACTTTTCATAAAAACTTCTTGGAACAGCAGCATTCTTGAACTCCAAATATTTCACTACCCACATCTTCATATGCAGTATTCTGTAAGGCTAATGATATACAGTATTTTTTTTAAAGTCTTGACAATTTAAATTCATTAAAATAAGAACCTGAGTTTCACTTAGAAAAATATTTCTAACCACCACACTTGCAGAGAAAAGTCTAAAAACATAAATACAAAGGACTCAAACTTTGAGTCCTCAAACAATGATAAACATCTATTTAAAAAGTAACTTCTTTTCTCCTTAATCTGACCAGGACTGTCAGAACTGAGCCACTATACCTTTTTAATATTACATAAAATACAGATTTGTTACCCTCAGAATTGTCTGGACTGTCAGAAGTGAGACTTCCTTCTTCTTTCTTTAAGGATGAATCTTTCTTGTCCTTATGAAATTTTTCCAACATTTTGAATTTAGACAAAGCCTTGCTGCGAGATGCACTGGAAGAGGTTTTAGGAGGAACTACTTTTAAGTGTAGAGAAACATTTATAAGTTTTTATACATAATGGACAAGGAATAAAGAGAAAGATAAGATGTGAGAAATCAAATTGAAACTTCTGAAAAAGTAATGCAGTTCAATTTCTTGTATATTGAATAATCTATCATTTTCTAGCTGTAACTAAAAATTAAAGTTAATACTTATAACCTCTGAGAACAAAACCCCTTTTTAAAAATAAAAAGAGGGGAAAAAGACAAATTCCTTCTTGCTCCACATATATATACACATATGTATTCAAATACATTGTTCTAGGAGCTCAATATATTACCTGAAAACAAAGAAAACTAGTAAAACTACTTCAACAATCAAAGAAGTTTTGTACTACAAGATTTGAAAGCAAGCATCTAGATCGGTTCAAAGAAAATTGGAAAAACATAAGGACATGAAAGTGAATTACTATTGTCTTTATCACTGTCAGGTACACGAACTGCAAGTTGTTTGCTCAAACCCTTGTGAGGGCTTGCTTAGAAGCAAATACAACCAAACACCTTCCATTCACATTAGTAGAATTAAGTTTTAAATAACAGTAGCCATACTGAAAACTGTGCTCTCTCATGTACTTAGATAGTAGCCACACTACACACTTTATATACCTTAGGCAAGACAGATGCACTTTTTCTTGTTCAAATTGTCAGGGTGGAGGGGGCTTCTAAATTGGCTAATTCAGACAAAACTCTTGGTTACAGGTCCTTACCCTGACACAAGAGAGAGCAAAGGTAGTCTAGGGGATCAGCCCAAATACTTCTGCTATCTAGAAACAGGACTATGTGGATATGTGACCAGAAGCTAACACATCAGAAACACCCAAGATCACTAGAGGAAGTTGACGAGCATATGGCAAGTGCAGTGCAAAAAGAGAAGCGGTATGAAATCCATTCTGACACAATGCATGCGTCCTTTATTCCTTCAACTGATGTCCACTAGTAAGGCATCACTTCTCTAGATTTATATTCTTCCACATTTACTGAGAAACTGAAAGTGTTGACAGCATGCCTTCCATTATAAATAATGCAAACAGCTGATGCCTTTTAAAACAGTAATTTGAAATAATTCCCAAAGTGCTCCTGTTGCTCATATTTCAAATATTAAGTCTAATCAAGAAACAGATTCAGTTTTACTGTTTGTCTCCCAGACCGAGATGCTTTATAGCTATTCTATGCAAATGAGGCTTATGAAAACAGGGCAGCATATACACTCTAGAAAGCTAACACAAGGAAATGTTCTATAGGCTACACAGTGATCACTGATATGATCTAAAGACCAAGTGCCAAATATTTCTTTGCCATGGTTCTCCAAAATATTATTGATCTGATTGACTTTAACACCAAAGCCACATTTAAACTAGTACATATAAATTAATTGCTATTGCCATTTACACAAAAGTATATCATAGATCAACTTTTATAACTCTTACTTATTCATTGGAGTTTCTCTTCAGATAGCATAAAAAGTGACTTCATATAAAAGGTTGAATCTGAAGTTACACTGACTAAAATAATCCTGCAGATTAAACAATTTACCTTGTCGTTATTATACCAACTGTACTGTTTCCTTTCCAGGGGTAGCATGCAAAGAGCAGCCAACTAGTCAGCAAAGGGAAAAGAATCACATCAATAGAAAAATCAGTAGAATACTTATCTGACTGCAGTCTTTGAAATTAAACAACATATAATACATAATATTATATGTAATAATATTTCTTGAATATAAAATATGAAGATTTTTTTTAGATTTTCAAAGATATTCCCCACCAGGTTACATTCAAATACTGTCTGTCCTACTACATCACTACAGGTAGTGATGTATGATGTAATGACAATTGAGCAAAAGTTCACAGTTATTAGTTTCTTCTTGAAATGACAAATGAAGTAAGTGGCAGCTTGCTTTCAGTGATAACACTATGGTCAAATGGACAATTTGCAAAGGATTTTCTACAGGAAATGCACAGGTAATACAAGGCTGATATTGAATAAATATAGCAAAACATATTTAATCAAATACCAGGCTGGCAATCTGAATGGGGACTCTTTTGTTCACTGTTTTCCACTATTTCAGCATGGTTTTCCATCAGTTTCTTCGCTTTTCTCAGTTTAACAAATCTTGTTTGAAAATCTTGAAAAGTAAGACAAAGCAAGAACAGACAGGAAAGCAAGACAGGACAGGAATTCTTATTATCCAATTTCTTTTTATCATTTAAACAACAAAAACAAGTAGAAAGGACATTAGTTAGAGGTAGGTCTTTAACCTGTCAAATATGAAAGGCAGTATCTTGAATCATAATTTGCACATTTCAATTTAAAGCTGAAGAACAAAGAGTTCAAACGTGCCTGGAAGAACAAGTTGTGTTATTTTAAAATGTACTTTATACTTCTCAGCCAAAATAACAGAAATAGTCTATGCTGTTTACCATAAATCTACAAAATCGAGTGAAAACAGGCTATTAGTTTAAATCTCTTCCTACTTCCTGGCACTTCTGTAACAAGATGCCTTGGAAAAAACAATCAGACAACAAATAAATGTATAGCATATATTGAGTCTTTTAGTCACCTCTCTTTGTGTCTTCACAGAAAGCATGATATAGATATCAAAGTAACCCAAAACGAAAACCTCAAACTAGAAACAATTTATCAGCTTGGTGCTTTACTTGAGCAAATTAGCCTGGCTGTTAATATAACAGTATCTCTATACAGCGCCACCCAAACACATCAACTCATACATATGGAGCACGTATTTCTACTGCAGTGTGGCACTGTGGGTGGAGGTAAGATTTGTACTTTACATAAGTTTGATTAATGATGACAAAACACTTTAAAAATAATAATTCTATTATCTGACAGCCTGCTAATAAAGTCCCATCTGTAAACAACATGGCTAGACGAATACACAAGGATCTCCACAAAATTTCAAAGCATGCCAATATTATGCTTCTCAAATTAAATTAATCTTATTTCCATATATGTTACCATCACAACAATATTTTTTTTTCACAAGACAAGCACAAAAAGCTATAAATCTGAATCATCATCTTCTCAGTCATCCTGTGCCATAACTTATACTGCAATGCTGCTGTGCCTTCAGCCATTATTAAGACATCCGAGCAACACACTGCACAACATACACCTGCTGAAGAATATTAGATCTGACAAAATTGTATTTGACAAAGTACTTGGAAGCATGCAAGAGAGACACACAGAGGAAAAAAGGGGCAGTTCTAGAAGCCTATCCACAATGAATTCGTTAGTCTCACCTGACCTGTCATTTTAAAAACACTGCAGATATATCCACATGAACTAAAATCATAGCATAGTTTGTAGCGTGTACATCCATGTATATATCCTTTATGGCTGGGATTCATTATTTGCCATTATAGCCACATAAAAATTGTCTACTTTTGCAACTGTAGAGGAAAACTCAGTTTATACTGCAAATATCTCTCTTTTGACTCTAAGTTAATTGCCCTACAACTAGACTGCAGTTAGAATGGCATCATCATAGTATAGATTGCTTCTGTGCTACACAGCTCCTAATCTATCACAGTATATGTTAATACAACTGCTACCATTTGCAAGTGTCCAGTGTGATATGGCTTACTGCATATGTCTCACAAGTGTGGAATTCTATGCAGAGTGATGGTGACCCAGGTGAAGAAATGAAACTAATAATCAGGCTGGCAAAAATGGTGCTTGGGGAAGAATTCAGTGCCCAGATCTAACATATTTGCCCCAAGTTCTTGTATTCTTAGTTTTATTATCTCCAACTGCCAAGACATGTTGAACCCTTGATTCAGAAAGCATTACACATGGATTACTTCCAACTCCCTCTGAAAAAATCCAGTCCTTCATCTCTACAGAGACCTGGACAGGCTAGAGCGATGGACTGAGGCCAACTGCATGAGTTTCAATGAGGCCAAGTGCAGGGGGCTGCACTTGGGCCACAACAACCCCCAGCAGCGCTACAGGCTTGGGGAGGAGTGGCTGGAGAGCTGCCAGTCAGAGAGGGACCTGAGGGGGTTGATTGACAGCTGCCTGAACAGGAGCCAGCAGTGTGCCCAGGTGGCCAAGAAGGCCAATGGCATCCTGGCTGGTGTCAGCAATAGCGTGGCCAGCAGGGACAGGGAAGGGATCTGACCCCTGTACTCGGCACTGGTGAGGCCGCCCCTCGATTCCTGTGTTCAGTTTTGGGCCCCTCACTACAAAAAGGACATTGAATGACTCGAGCGTGTCCAGAGAAGGGCAACGGAGCTGGTGCAGGGTCTGGAGCACAGGTCATACAGGGAGTGGCTGAGGGAACTGGGGGTGTTTAGTCTGGAGAAGAGGAGGCTGAGGGGAGACCTCATCGCCCTCTACAGCTCCCTGACAGGAGGTTGCAGAGCGCTGGGGATGAGTCTCTTTAACCAAGTAATAAGTGATAGGACAAGAGGGAATGTCCCAAATTGCACCAGGGAAGGTTTAGACTGGATATTAGGAAACAGTTATTCACAGAATGGGTTGTTAGGTGTTGGAATGGGCTGCCCAGGGCAGTGGTGGAGTCCCCATCCCTGGAGGTGTTCAAGAGTTGGGTTGACATAGCGCTGAGGGATATGGTCTGGTTGGAAACTGTCGGTGTTAGGTCAATGGTTGGACTAGGTGATCTTCAAGGTCTTTTCCAATCTAGATGATTCTGTGATTCACCAAGAGTATGAATATGAACAGGCTAGCTTCCTTTGCAAGTAAATGGATTCTGTACTTGCATAACTGGGTAGGTTCACCTTCTGAATGTTTTCCTTTTAAAGGAGAAAACATTTTTACGAGAGACCTTAAAAAGTTTACCAGAACTCTCTTTTTATGTCAATAAACTGCAGGTCAAGCATGTTTCAGTTTTAATTGCTTTACCTCTAGTTAAACTAGACAGCCAATAAGATATTCTTCATTTAAAAAATTAGAAGTGGTAGAATTGGTTTGGATGGGAACAACCTGATATAACCACATTTTTTCTGATTCTGCTTTGCATTGTACTTAACTCATACAAGCACTGTTCTCTAAAACTTGTAATCAATCTGACTTTTAAGTACCTATTCCAGTAGGTTTTGGTTTAAGTAGCATAAGAATCATCAAAGTGCTTTACGGCTTGCCTCAAGCATCTCAGAAAAAACATGGAAGAATGCTGAGCTTATAAAGTCACCTGAAAATTTTCTCTTGATAGTATGTAGAAAAATGAGGTCATGCTAACTGCTTAATTCACACACTTTGCCCAACAAGAACAGTCTGTCCTTCCATTTTCTGAAAAGCTGTAAGTAAATCATGTATCTCATAACTACTTGATAGGAACTCTCTCATATCCATCTGAGTTTTCCAGCAACATCTTAACAGGCCAGAGACAGATAAGCACTTCAGACCACTCCTATTAGTGTTATGCCTAATGGCATAACTGCTGCCTAAGATTTGACTCCCAACTATGACAACACTGACAGGATAGAGCTATGCTTAAAATCACAGAGTACTGGCAGTATCTTAAGCCTGTAATATGAAAAACCGATTTCTGGAACTTTCCGTAAAGCTCCAGTTGTAAGTTATACAAATCATGCAAGTAAGAAGTCACCAATTCCTACAAGAACAAGAAGCAATCACCCTGCGGAAACTAACTACTTGTAAGCTTTACTATCCAATAAGAAAACAATGGAGAAAAGGAAAACTAGAGGTGGAAAGCTTGCAAGCAATAATATATTTTCAAACAGAACTATGTAACCAAACAAATACTGAACTAGCAATCATGTCATCACAGCCCTTTTGCCCTTGAGCCATGGTTCCTGGCAACGGAAATGTTGAGAATGCTGACAGACATACATCTTTGAATCAGCTGCTGTCGAAAAGTTTTTTCTGTGCTTCCCCAACCTATTAAAAATGTTGCAAATAGCACAAGATTATATATATTGGTCCTTTTCCTCTCCAGTTTTGAAAACAGAAATCTATAAAAATTCAGTATAAGAGAAGAGGTAGGTTACAAAACACATCTACAAAGACTTCAGCAGAATTCATTAAATTACATCTTCTAGTTATATTACTATTGATAATGCGTTTACTCTTTACAAGTTTTAATAACTTGAAAGCTACAGAAAAAACGGCTTGAATACGTTCCTTAAAAAAAAATACAATTACATTTGAGTTTTATATTTTACAAATTTGTATTGTAATGTTTTAAAGCACTTGAGTGGCATCAACTTAACCTGAAACCAGGCCTATATGAAGTATGAGAAAGAACTAGCCTGACCCCCTGTGGCCAAAAAATTGCAAAACTAGATTATTTACCACCATCATCCAAATCTTCCTCAGATATCCACCATGGCACTGAATCCTTTTTCTTCGTTTCTTTCTTCTTGGGTTGTCCCAATGTTTCAAGAATGCTGGATTTCTTGTTTGAATTTCCAAGTGAATCATCTGAAAGAGACTGAGTCGATTGCATTCAAGATTAAAGACAGCTTTTACATTTTCGTATTGTTTAACTGTCTTTCAGCCACTCTTTTCTGAACTTTCGACTTCAGATGCCTCTCTTTACTCCCCACTGTCTGGCTTTTTTGTCTATGCATGAACAAGTTGAGTAAGAAACAATAACTATATTCATGTGGTATAATACTACATATTATAATAACCCCAGTGCAATTTGGATATGTTAAAAATTAAATGGTTAGTAAAGTATATGTTCAAATGAACCACATAATCAGCATTTTTTCAATTAGTTACAACATATAAGAAACAAAATTCTATACTGCATCCAAGAAGATAATGAAGCAGAGCAAAAACATTTCTGCCTTGGCCTTACATTATTCATATTTGGAAAAAAAAAAGTTTCACAAGCAACATTCTAGCTGCCAGCAAATCAGATTTCAGAAATTAATTTTATACTTTGTGT
This sequence comes from Athene cunicularia, assembly GCF_003259725.1. NCBI lineage: Eukaryota > Metazoa > Chordata > Aves > Strigiformes > Strigidae > Athene > Athene cunicularia. Next base: position 38,237,532 of record NW_020799097.1, read on the forward strand.
TGATGGAAATTAATAGAAATGCCAGAGCCATTCCTACCAACTTTGTGTTTTAAGCTTTCATGTGTGTTCATACGTGGCCAACTGCATGAGTTTCAATAAGGCCAAATGCCGGGGGCTGCCCTTGGGCCACAACAACTCCCAGCAGCGCTACAGGCTTGGGGAGGAGTGGCTGGAGAGCTGCCAGTCAGAGAGGGACCTGGGGGGGTTGATTGACAGCTGCCTGAACAGGAGCCAGCAGTGTGCCCAGGTGGCCAAGAAGGCCAATGGCATCCTGGCTTGTGTCAGCAATAGCGTGGCCAGCAGGGACAGGGAAGGGATCTGACCCCTGTACTCGGCACTGGTGAGGCCGCCCCTCGATTCCTGTGTTCAGTTTTGGGCCCCTCACTCCAAAAAGGACATTGAATGACTCGAGCGTGTCCAGAGAAGGGCAACGGAGCTGGTGCAGGGTCTGGAGCACAGGTCGTATGGGGAGCGGCTGAGGGAACTGGGGGTGTTTAGTCTGGAGAAGAGGAGGCTGAGGGGAGACCTCATCGCCCTCTACAGCTCCCTGAAAGGAGGGTGCAGAGAGCTGGGGATGAGTCTCTTTAACCAAGTAACAAGAGATAGGATGAGAGGGAATGGCACCAAATTGCGCCAGGGAAGGTTTAGACTAAATATTAGGAAGTATTTCTTTACAGAATGGGTTGTTAAGCGTTGGAATGGGCTGGCCAGGGAGGTGGTGGTGTCCCCATCCCTGGAGATATTTAAGAACAGGGTTGACATAGCGCTGAGGGATATGGTATAGTTGGGAACTGTCAGTGTTAGCTTAATGGTTGGACTGGATGATCTTCAAGGTCTTTTCCAACCTAGACAATTCTGTGATTTTGTGTTAGCCCTACATGCCGTTCTTTACTTACAACTTAAATCAATGGAAAAAAAAAAGTCTGAGTATGAACAGCCTATGAATTTAAGTTACTGAAGAGTATCAAAAAGGGAAAGACCTACAGACACTTCATTAAGACAACAGCACTTTTTTGATGCGATGCAGCTTTTTTTAAACACAAAATAACCCTAATCTCTGCTCTTTTCCTTGAATAAAGCTCTTTGTGGCTTACAGCAGCCACAATCAGCTGTCCAGACACTGAACAAGGGAATATATTCATTAAGCGAGCGCACTGCCACCTTACATGCTATATATTCTTTGTGCTTAAACATGGTGTTAAGGGGAGTAGCATACTTTTTATTTTTATCTAACTTTTTAGCCATAATTGTTGAAACCTGTTGTCCTAAAGTGTCTTAAAGAACACAGTGAATTGAGTTAGCAAAAGTCATTAACCATAAGAAACATTAACATATGAAATGCATCACAGAGGAAAAGATCAAAAGCTTCACTTTTGTAATAGTCACAATTAAGAAAATGTGATACAGAATAGTAGAGGCAACAGGACTGTGGGTACTTAATATGTAAAACACAAGAGAATGTTTTATTAAAACAAACCTCTGCTGTCCCCTGCCTGAATCCTGCTGCATAAAAGCACTACATGAAAACCTACCTTTACTATATATCTAATGCCTCAATTCATATGGGCCTAACAAGAACATCCCTAAATCAAGTGCCCATTACCCATAACTACCATTTAAGGAAAAAAAAAAAAAATATTCTTATGAATATCTCTGACCAGTAACAGCTTTAGAGCTTGAAAAAACTCAATGCCTGTCAATACAGTCTCAGAAAGAAAAATTAAGTGCTCTGAGCCTTGCACTTTAATAAACCACAATTTTAATGAATTATGAAACTGCTAGACAACAGGATGTATTGCAATTTCTTTAAGTTGGCTCAGTGACAAAGAGCAAAACATCTTTACATTCTTAATAAATGTCCTATAAATAATAACTTCCTTACACTAGTCACAAGTACTAGTGCCATTGTCCCCAAAGGTCGGACTCCCTCCTGCTACCTAGAAGTACTGACAGGTGCTTGATGCAAGCTCTGTTACCGCTTGCTGCTTCTTTTATGACTAACAGTATCCTCTACCCTGCAAGTAGAACTTCAATGATGCTCATATTCCTTAGAGTACTGTAACTAAAGAAACTGAAACTCCCACAGGTGGTTCTCAAGTTCTGGAAACTTTCTATGTCCAGCCATCTTGTCAACTACAGACAGTAAAGTTGCAGCAGCTGGGAAAGAAACGCTGACACAAAAGTACTAGTGCATTTTTCCCAACATGTAAGTTGTCTTTTTTTTTCCCCTCACTCTGAAAATAAATAAAGAACTAAGCAAATAAAAAAATAAACAAACTTTTTGGACCAGTAATCACTTTTTGGTGCCAGTAAGTGGCACTGATTTCTTCCTTCCTCATTTCTACAGAACAGCCTTCCAGCTTTTCGAAAGAGACACACACACAAAATATTAAAATAAAGAAAACAAAACTGACAGTTGTTTAATCTCAACTTCAGTAAAAGCCAAGAGTCAGCTTTAAGAACTGAGAAAACAACATGGCACATAATCAGCTTACCACCTCCTGCGCACATGAAGGAACATAATAAAGTAGATAGGTAATACAGGATTGGATCTAAACCACTCAGGCTTAAATGACTAGTTGTGCTAATTATTTCACAAAACAAGTCTTTTTCAATAGAACAAGTCTACTCCAAATTATATTTTTAGTATAAAATATTATTTTAATATATTTGATCTTTTAATAAAAATTAAAAATGTTTTTCAGACACAGTTTATTATGTAGTGTTACTCTTCCAGGTACTATTCTACAGATTTTCTAATGAAGGTGGTACAGCCTTTCCTTTTGAAAGTCTTCCTTCTCAACTGTTCATGAATATCAATTAGAACTACAGTCAACCTAGAAGACCAGAAGCAGACAATGGCTTTTTCATAACTTTGCTTTGCTTGAAGTGTCATCCAAAAAAGCAATTAACTGAAGCACTGTGCAATACAAAGAGCTTCTCATGTTGCATGTCTCAAGTGAACTTCACAGCCAACACTCTGAAAACCTAGGAGCTATACCAATATGAGAGATGATGCTTAAGGGAAATTAAAGTGACAATAGAGGAAACGCACTAAAGCAAGATTCTGGTAGTGGGAAGTGGAAAGATCACAAGAACACAGATGGAGGAGGAGGAGGAAAACAATCTTGGATGATAACAGGCCATTCTGGAAAGGAGTTGGGAATAAACATGATCAGCCAGAGGAATAATTAAAAGACCTATCCTACATGCAGTAATTGTTATTATGCATTTGTGTTTCCTTCTGTATAACGATAAAAGCCTAGAAAATCCTCTTCACTCTTCCAACTGTATAGTCTTTCTTATAACATATATTTTAATCTCAAACATACATATAACACAACCCCTCCTAAACAAAGGCTGCTTCACTATGAGTTATTTAAAAGGGAAAAAGCATCCTGCTCCCTTTCTTCTCTGAAAGATTTGCTTAAACAATAGTAAGTGTTCCTCAAACTACTAAGACACAGTTTTTGCTATTTCCTCCCCTACCCCCCACCCCCTTTTTACTGTCAACACAAACATCACCTACACAGTGATTTCAAACAACGGATCACACCAGTTTCTCATCTTCCTAATATTAAAAGGCTGCACACTTTTTGTAAAAAACAAAAGCAAAGAGAGGGACATAACAGAAGATGCATGCGTATAAAGTAACAAAGTAGATAATGTCATTGTTATTTGGATCTATATCTAGCTGGCAAAACATAAACCAATGCATATTTTAATGACTGGACTTGCAGTATGTGTGTTTAAGAAAGCTTAAACACTTTATGAACAGTTTTAGTTTGAAACAATAAGACATGAGTTGTTAAAAGTCACTTTCTCTGGAACATGCCAAATCCCACTTGGAATAACACATCTATTTTGATTTTTCTCTAACTTCAGCATTCTCAGTGTGGGTAATAGTTGAAGAGCAAGAAGAGCATGTCAAATGAGGAACAAAATGCTAGAAGCAATCCTAGGCAGAGTTTTGACAGATGCGCAAAATAAATAAAAGAATAAACCTCCTTTCTCTTTCCCAGAGCAACTCCCTTCATAACAATAAGTAATTTTGACAGAAATTAAGATCCTAATTTTCTATTTTTACTAACTAATAATTTCAGTGAATTCAAGAATGTTAACTCAATTACATCATCAAATTAAAGGCCAAAATCTACCTTCAAGTTATTTGTGAATCTTAACTTTCAGATGGTATTTTGTTTTCTATTCTATCAATTTAGTATTGCTCAGTGAAGTTACATTTATTCTGTATCTGTAAAAACATCTCACAAGCTGCACAGTCAAGGCAGAGTTACAGACATACCTGGGAAAGCTAATTCTTGAAAAAGCCACCTCTGATTACCACAGTCTTTACTACACAGTACAAAGTAATTTTTACAGAATTTAGTACCTACATTTTTCACAAGTAATGAAACTGCAGCACAGCTTCTACACAAAAAAAAACTTTAAACATACATTACGTACAACAGAGGCGCCAAGAATACTGTCTGCCATCGTTAGCTACACTTATATAGGAGAATCTAGTAAAGGCCTTACATAGCTGTACTTATACCTTAGGGTTACCACACTGTGTGTCTGATAGGCCAGTGGGCAAATTCTTAAATTACAGGTCTATATGCAGCGAAAAAAACATGCAAAGTTAGGGCATTTTGACCATGTCCAAGTAATTGTTAGCTTAAGTCATAACCCACAGTCTTGCAGGATTTTGCCTGTACTCAAAATCATCAAGCATCATAAGGAATAAAGGAATTAAATTAAAATTTTCTAATTACTACAACATACTTCATTTTGTTAGGATTAATACAAGAATTTTTAAATAGAATTCAGTGAAATTAGGTACTGCACAGAAAAATAAGGAAATTCTTAAAAGTAGTTTGTCTACATACAGTAAAAGTTTTTTATCGCATTTTCAGTATTATATCAATTTGAAGCTTCTGCTACTATGTAAAAAACAGAATTAAATTGAAACAAAAATGAAGAAATAAAAGCTCTTCCCGAAGATGCAACCTAGCAGTGACAAAGTATTTAATCACAGAACTGTTCCTATGATTTCAGTACAGTAAAATATCATGAATTAAGTTTATCAATGAAGTTAAGACCTTGCAAAGACCCACACATGAGACGGCTATGTGAATTATGTGATAAAAGCACAGCTGTATCTTCCATTTCATATTCTTTCATACTCAATTTCCCCCCTGTAGTTTAATAAAGGGATGTGACCTTGCTCTGAAACCTACCTCTTTCAGAAACTCTTCAAACTGCTCATCTAATTCTTCTTTTGAAAATCGATGAGCCATAACGTTCAACTGGATGTTACCTTCCAAACAACTGAGTTTAAAAACTAAGATTTAAAATAAAGTTAATTAAAAGCATTCTGAAATTACAGGTAGTGTAGTGATTTGCTGCTTTCATAGAGAGCTATAAGCAAAAATAAAACCAATCTCAAGAGAGATGCCAAATTTCATTCCTCCCACCCCAAATCTAAATTATTTACTGAATGAGATAATCAGTACAAACATGCCTGGATTACCCAAATTTCTTATAATCAAAATACTCATTTCCAAAGCAACAGTTTCCGTATTTAAACTCTGATAAATAAAATATGATTCTCTTAATCTTCTTTATATTTTTCTTCAAAAGGCAGACCTCTTAGCTACCCACAATTAAACATTTTGTCAATAATCAAACAAGAATCCACTGCAGTAATACTTCCCATCCCTTTTAAGGGCTTTTAATTCCTTTCTATGTCTCTTCTCCAAAACTGGAGACATCTGGCATTCCAAGTTTTGTTTCCTTGTCTCTGCTGTGCTTAGGACTCAGTAAAGAATAAATACATGAAAGTCTTCTAAGATTAGAGGATGACATTTGGTTTGATCTGCCCTGACACAGAAAGCCAATGGCACTTGTCCCCCTCCCATTCCCAAAAGTCTGTGTTGACTTCTCAGGTATAAAATGTGCCTCACACTTAGAACACTACAAAGCTTTTGTATATCTTACTGCTCAAAACATATGGCTACCTTCGAAACTGCATATGTATAGCAGCATTAAACTGCCCTCGGATCTTCCAGGCTGAGAAGTGCTATGTAAACATAAAAGGGCTAAACATTTGCAGAAATGTTTTTACCATTAAATAAAAGTTCTCCCAATATGGAGCCTTCTCAGTACACAGGACTGTTACCTACCTAGTAAATTGATTTTGACAGGCGAGTTGTGACAACTGCTTCCTGCTTTCACTCCTTATTCATCGATAGACCACCCGACACTTTGGCTTTCGCAGTTAAAAAAAAAAGCTATAGCAGACTGCCCAGACTTTGAATTGAATAAAGTATCCTTATGTAAGCACTTGGACAGATTCTCTGAAAACATGGTAAAAAGATTAAGAGTTACCTCTCACATAATCCAGTATCATTTTAGACTTTTACATCAAAGAACACTAGATTCTAAACATTAGATGCTTTAGTAGTTTACTAGCTGTAGCAACTACTTCAGCAAGTGGAGAATACTTAATTCCACCCTTGCCAGAAAAACAAACTGATTCTTCTGACATTCTCTCTACTTCTGTCTACCTTATAATTACAGCTTTTATAAAAACAATATAAAACTTTATTTTTCAAAAGGACATAGAAGATTACACACAAACATTACTCTTAGCAAACAAACTTTAGAGCCATACCTTTAAAAGTGCAGGTTCACAAATGACTTTGTACATAAAAAAGTCACTTCCTGGGATGTATGCTATAACACAGTGCTGAAAGCAGAAGTTTTGGGAAGGTATGGCTAAACCACAGGGATGAAGAAAAGCTTAAACACTCTAACACATTTCATGTGACCTTTTAACCATCCCAGCGCTAGGATCAGCCGCGACCTGATCCTCCTCGTCCTCCTCCAGCTTGCCCTAAAGTACACGCAGAGCTGGCCCACGGCGGCTGCCGAGCAGCAGCTCTGGGGACGGCGGGCCGTGCTCCTCCCAACCCCAGCCGCAACACCGCGGCTCTCCTCCGTCCCCGTTCCCTGCCGCCCTGAGCCTAGCGAGTGCTGGCGAAAGGGTGCGACAGCCCCGGCAGCGCGGCGACTCCGAGCCGGGCGGCTGGGCTGCGGGATCCGAGATACGGGACGTGGCTTTGCCTCCCCCCCGCCCGCGGCTGCCGGTTCCCCTGAGTTTGCTGCTCAGGTTGTTTCAGTTTCCTGCCCTCTAGGAGCTGCGCAGGACCCTGCTGATAAAGCGGGGGAATTAAACCGAGATTCAGTTTATTTCTGCATTCGGTGGCCATGCCAGGCCGGCGCAGAGGATAACCACCCTTGCTTCTGCTCATGAAGTGCGTGGGGCTAATGCTGTTGCCACTTGCAGCCAAAATCTCTTCCTCAAGTTTCGAAAGGATGCACTTCTCCTGAAGTCGTTCAGCTGATCTTTTGGAAAAGCAAGATGGAATGAGTTAGAAGTGTGTTGCTTTCCCTAATGCAAAGGTCAAAACTAAACCATCCTTTCTTGCTCTTACACATAAATTCCCTTCTAAAGCTTTTCTAATGTTTCAGCCTTAGATGTCGGCTGCTGTGCTTTTAATACATTTTAGCACATCTCTGGAAATGTTTAAAATATGCAGAGAAATTAATGACCCCTGTTTCCCTGACCACTGTCTCTCAAATAACCACAGAACAATTGCAGTCTGTGCTTGCATGTGCTCTCCAGCTAGGGTCTGTCAGTTGTGTTTGTTGTGAGAGTCACGTTGCTTTAGGAATTTTTACGCCAGCATTTAGTAAATGGCAAAATAAAACAAGCTCACTTAAGAATACAAATGAACATTGTTCACACACACACACGTTTTGATTGTCTGCTGAGCAGACTTGGAATGAAAAGATTTTGAAAGGAAGTTTTCTTCGGCGAGAGTTGGATACTCATCGCAAGTGAGAAACTAGTTAAAATCCCATTACTGTCTCTCATTTCCTGTTAGCTAGAGAGGTAAAGACTGTGCTTCCAATATGGCCTTTATGTATCCCAGATTTTTTTATGCAAGTATAAATTATAGTTTAAATTCAAAGAAGCAAATAAGTATGGGCTCTGTATTTTCCACCCCGGTCTATAGGAATTATTTCGCTAAAGGTGCTGCAGCACTTCTTTCAATCAAGCCTTTTGTCTGCAGATGGGATATTATATTTCCATTTGCAAAATATGGGTCATTTATTTTGTCTTTGTGTGCAACTTCTGCTGCTGTCTATGGGAAATGTGGAAGCTGATCAAGGACAGGATGCCCACATAAACTAATATACTAGAACAATTTGTTAAGCGTGACAGCCTACTGCTGGTGAAAACATCAGTTTCCAGCGTTTGTTCTTTTCTCTTGTCTTATGAAAAAGCATGGAGTGAGGCATGAGCATTTAAAGAGAAATATGGAAGTTAATTAAGGGATGTCAGTCTGATGCTGCATGCCTTGATCCTGCTCAGATTTAAGCTAATGCAAATTTTGCTGTTAACTTCAAAGTGATAGCCGTGACATCATTCGTTGATCATAAGAGTTACTTCATATATAATCAAATAATCACATCAAGGGCTCAGTCCTGCAAGCTGCTAAAAAACTGTTGCACATTGAAGCCTTTCTGTTTGCAGAAATATGTTCAAAGAGGCCTGTACAAAGTGTAGAAAAATGTGCAGAGGGATCAATGCTCTTGGAAACCTCAGTGCCCATATGGGAAGGGAAAAAAACCAAACCACTCTTGATGACTGTGGTGGAGAGGAGGCATTGCCTGGTGTTGAAATGTCATCCAGTGCATTCAAATAACATGCACAATAGCCACTTAAAAGATTTTCATTTCCTTCTAATGCCAACCAGTTGGAGCAGTTTTCTCAAGAGCTCTTAACAGTGGAGCTTAAAAAACAGAGAGCAGGACTAGCAATGAATTTCAGTCAGGAATGTAGCAATTTGGGCAGCAATGCTAATAAAGCAAAAGGGTGGTCACAAATTCTGAAATGGATCCTGCTGGACAGAGCCCCAGATTATAATGTAAAATTCTGGCTCTGCTGACATGGTTGGGAAGCCTTTGTTGACTTCTGTGGAACCAGATTTTGCCTCTGTAGTCACTGGCTTCTCATTTGAATATGTGGCATATATACACTTAACACAATTTTTTTTTCTACAGATTGCTAAAATATAAGGCTTTAAGTATTAGTATAATAATTTCAAACAATTGATGGTAAAATTAAAAGGGATAAAATATCCATACTTACGTTTTTGCACATCTAATTTCAGATTCATATCATCCATAAATGTCAATGGGGAAAAAGACATCAAATAAAAAAGAAAACAAAACGTCTGCCACATCCACTTTGGCTGAGGCATTGCATTAGATAGTATTTCAGTACTGAACTTGCAAATATGTGAAATATGAGATTATGATAATAAATATTTAGCCATATTCTTGGTTATGTTTTTTTAAAGGTTAACAGTTTCATACTGAATGAAAAGCAAACAAACAGTGGTGAATTAAGAAGTTAAAACTGCATTCTCTGTGCATGCCCACTGTGATAATACTTCCTTACATGACTATGCAATAAAAACCCTTTCCCGTATATGCATCAGAAAAAAAAAAAAAAGCCTTCCATAAAAGTACAAGTTGCTCAGAAAATGGAAAAACTATGTGTAACTGTATTTTGTGCAAGAGAAAACAGTAGTCTGACATTGTTAAATTGGGATTAGTTACAAAGTAGCTCACCTAACTATAATTTAAATTTAAAAGATTATTTTTAATACTTTTTTTCACTGCAGGTCTTATTTTGTTCTGCCACTGATTAACCATAGTCCTCAGATCCCAAGGGCCAGATTTATGGTCAGCGGTGTTATGGTAGCTACCCTGAATTCAGCTTAGCATCTCACCTGCCAGCTCTTTTCCAGCATGCAGTTTCTCCACAGTCTGAGAAATAAATTCTGCATCATGTTTCAAATTGTTCCAGAGTCTTAGACCAGTCACTAACCTTATTTCTACTTCATGTGTGTGTGCCTTGAACTGAGCTGCAGGTTTAGAAGTTGGGCTGTCACACTGCGGGCCATTTCCCCATTTCTGGGTTAGCAGACATGAACCATTTTTCAGACTTTTTCAAAATGGATCCGCCCTTTGGCTCATTTGTGTAAATGCTTAATTGCCTTAATGCTGTGCCCTGTGCTACCAGCTTTTTGGTTCCTCTGGAAGAAGAGGAGCGCAAAGTTGATGTAATTACTGGCTGCATGAGTAAACCCTTCCCCATCATAGGGAAAACTATGCTACTGCCAACAAATGTAAACAGTTAAAGGTTCCTTCAAGAGGATGAATGTTTGCAGTCAGTAATAATAGCTGCTTCTCACTCTCCCAACTTAAAAGAAGTGCATCTGCCAACATTTAACACTGCTTTTTCTACAATTTCCCAATTCTCTATAAACTTGTTGGGAAACATTGCTCTACTGTGTAGTCCAGCCAGTGGAGCAGAATCCCTCCTGTTGAGAGTTTTTGCTTTTGACAAATCCTGTGAAAATTATTGTGCAAAGATAGATACAAAGATGTCTGCTGTGACCAACCGTAGCACATTTGAAATAGCCTTATGATCCTGCTCTTTGCCTACTGCAAGTCCTCCTTTGTCAGTGAAAACTGGGACTGGGCAAAACACCTATGACTCATACTCTCCATGGGGACTGGCAAAACAACTTGGGTCACTTTCACCCCAAAGTAATTTGAACTGCAAACCCTCATCTGTCATGAATATTCTCTTTCGTATACGGAAAGCTTTGTAATAAATTTTTCTCTTTGCAGAAAGACAGACCACGTATCTTCAATTCAGAAAAAATTAAAGTAAATGTTTTCATTAAAAATTCTTAGTGGCTTAAGAAAGATTAAACTCAGAAAACTCAGCAAAGAAAAATTGAGTGTTCTGTTTTATTCAAATTTTTCAAATCTGTAAAATCTCTTGTTAATCCTCACAACATATCTGCTTAACACTGGCAAGAATATTAGCTTTGCATTTCAGATTTTCACTTAGTTATTTTTAGTTCTTCTGAAGCCTGGGAAATAAGAAATATAACCGCTTTGAACAGTCTGAAAGAGCCAACTCTAGCAGGGCCTCTGAATCTGATTAGATAAAACAACAAAGAGGTTCTGTTAGGGCAGAGGCAGGAAGAACTAAGGTGGGTGGCAATATCTGTCATAACTCAGGGGAAATGTAGCCTCAAAGCACTCAAAAGTGGGTGAAAAAATAACATAAGCAATAGACAACTTTCCCACATCTTAGGTCACTCTCCAAACGCAGTTTGAAGAATTTTCTCTGGCCTCAACTTTTTTTTAATTTTATTTTTAAAGTACAATAAACAGCATATGTGTGTTTATCTTAAAAAGCTAATTTAAGGGAACATAATTTCTCTGCAGATAAGTATCCAAAAAAGCGCAGTATGGCAAGTGCAATTTCATTTGTCGGTACAGAAACTGCATAAGATCTTAAGTGATAGTTTGAAATTTTCAGCATATTGCTCTGTAAGTAAGGTAGCTTTAGGATTGTCACAGGAGATTTCTCCCTAAAAAACATCTAGTCATAACATCACATTTTATCCTACTGGCCAAAAAAAGGATCAAACTGCTGTGTTTAGTACAACTGGGAGGTCTTCAGGGGTTTTTGGGGTTTATTTAAAAACGATCTGTTATTGGAGTGGTGGGAACCTGGAACACCCACTTGGCCAAGGATCATGCTTCCCTCCCTACTTTCAGTGCAGGATTCTTATTAGGATTCTTATTTTTTGTTGGAGTCTCTGCTGAAGTGAAGAGGTAGAAAGAAAGATTTGTGCACCTTCTCAGGAAAATCAGTCAAAATGTTTTCAAAGCTGCCAGGCATCCACAATGTTGAGATTTGTCTCTGTTAAAGTCCAGGAGTGTTATCTGTTTGAAGCCCTCCACCCAGTGTTCCCTACACCACTGATGGCTGCATCTGAGCAACGTGGTGCTTGTTCCTTGTATGGAGACGTATGACAGCAGTCCCTCCAGCCTGTTCTTTACTTGTGTGTAACTGTTGGCATTTCTCCGGTAACTAGATCTGTCTTCCCAGGGAAAGACATGGGCCATAGTGGCAGGTGCATACATGTATGATAGCTAATGCCAATCCAATACCAGTTTGCCTTGCTCCAGTGGTTCAGCCCCCCCATGCTGGCTGAGAGTGCTCAGCACGCCTACATGGCTCTTTGTACTGAAGTGGGGTAGTTGAAGCTGTAAGCACCAGCGTTCAAGCTTGATGTGCAGGGTCTGCTCGACTCTTTGTGGCTTCTGGCAACAGGTTTGTTGTCATTATAGTGCTGAGGTAATAATTTCATTAAGCAGTTAGATACTGGACAAGACTGTCTTCTGGTTTGAAAGATCATTACTTTGTTAATGGATCACTTGCTTTGCTGTATACTAGCTTACATTTTTAGAAAGAAAATTTGGAATGATCATTAATTTATTTGCTGGGTGTTTGATTTGACTTTTTAACCAGTAATGTATTCCACAGTTTTCCTGACTTCATGTCTGCTATAAACAGTATTCCTGTGAACCAAGTGGCTTGTCAGTGGTTAATTCTATTGCATTTTCAGCAGGCTAAAGATAGTTATAGTGTATATTTGGACAGGAGAGCTGGAGTGTGAAATTTATCCCAAATACCTTTTTCCTGAACCTTTTATTCTCATTATAATTTCATCCTAAAATAATCTGCTCCACACTTTTTATTTTCTTTGAAATCATGCTGTGAGGTTCCGTCTGACATTCCTGCACAGGTAATTGAGCATCAGGTCTTAAAAGCTGAGGGGACAAAATCAGTTCCTTGCCAGGAATTGTTGCCTTTACAAGTTCTGTTCCACTGACTGATCCATGGACTACCCAGGTGAATGCATAGGAAGCCCTTTTCCTCCAGTGACTGGAAAAAGAGTAGATGAGTGCATATAGATACTCTTTTTTGTCTTTGGCCAGTGAAGGAATAAACCCCTCAGAACTCAGGTCCACACATAATAACAAAAACTCTGGGATGTGTTAATCGTATTGATGGGGAGGGGGACAGGGTGACTATTTCAAGTCTGTTCTCTTCGCAAAGCAAGTTCACGTGTTTGTTGATTTAATGTATCTGTCTTGCTCAACAACCTCTTGCCCGTGGAGATGCAGGGCCTGGTCCCATGCTGTTTGTACAGATGCTGTTAGTACCGAGCTCGGGGATAGTGAAGTCATAGAAATCTGAGGTCTCCTTCTCTATTGCCACATCTCCAGCACTGTTTGATGCCATTTTGGCTGGGTGGAGATCCCTCATCTACGACACATTTATAACATGCCTTTGTTGCCCTGTGCTGGTGGCACTAGAAAAGGAGGTTTCATTCTCCACTAGTGAAGCAACCTTTCTGGAGTCAGCATGTGTCCTCCTTTGTGGTTTATTTTTTCATACTTGAAAATAAAGATAATCAGAACTGATGTTCTGTGTACAGAAAACAAAAGCCAGCCAGATAAGTACTATGCAAAGGAAAACCTCACCACTCTGAAACTCTCAAATGTGGACAGGCAGAACACTGACTGATTTTTTTTTTTTTTGTAAACATTGCTTTAGGTAGGGATATGACCTGTCATTACTTAGAGATTTCCAGCAGCTGAACATTTGGTGTCTGTCTGCCACCCACCAAGTACCAAAAATGCCACCAAGAGATCAGCTTGTCGAAGGACGAAAATAGTCCTTAAAGCTTAGCCTCGAAGGACTATGACACCTGCTTTCCTGTGTCTTCTCTTTCTCTCCATATCTAACCCACTAATCGCCTATTAGCTCCTAAGGTACCAGAAATAAACACCAGCAGTCCCAAGGTTCAGACAGTGTATACTAAGACTTGTGAAAACTGCCTTTTGCAGGCATTTGTCTGGAAAATAATACCTAGTTTAAGGATTTAAAACCTAGTGAGGTTCTTTGTTGTTTCAGGCTTCTGGGAAGTGGTCATTTTCTTAATGTGATAAGAAACTGAAATGTTTTCAAAGAAAAGACACTTAAGATGGGTGGCCTGCATGGATTAGTAAAACTGGAAGCTGCTGTTACGTTAATCCCTTAATTATGACAAACCTTCCCTGCTGAGCTTCTATATTTGCTTAACAGAATATTAAGCTACATTTTTTACATGTATACTAAAGATATTTAGGTGTCACTGTTTTCTTGCAGTGTAATAATATTTGATCTGATTTAATTTAAGTTTGTATAAGCTTGGGCTTTTTGTTAATTTCCTCCACTCTGAGGGATAAAATAGCCCGGTATAAAAGCCTTTTAAGATTCAACAATATTGTTCAAGCATGGCATCTGCAACTAATAATAAAGACTATGCAACTTTGAATGAAAAAAAATGTCTAATTATCATGGCAACGGGAAGATGGTTGACTCATCTTCGGCAGTTTGGATTACATGTGTGGGATTGTGTTTTGGATGGAGCACTCCAGAATAGCAACACTCCATCAAAAACACAGTCATGCACCTGTACTCCAAATGGCTGAATAAGGCAAAACACATGTCATCTGAACACTGTGAATCAAATTAAAGAAAGAAAAGAAAAGAAAGCTGGAAGAGAAATAAAGACAAGCACCGTAATATTGGTGTGTGTGAAGACTTGTTTCTCTAAAGCTCCCTGAGTGATTTATTTATCACTAAACCTCTGTTCGCAAGCCATGTTTGATTTTGCTTGATGCTGATATAGACACTGCAACCGGATCTTATGGAAAGGGCTGCCAGCAACCGTTTGATCCTGATAAATTACAATAACAGGCACAATTTACAATGAGAAGGTATTGCTGCTTCTGGCCCTAATGTGTGATGAGGTTTAAAACATGATGGGCCAAAATTCTCCTTACCTGGTGGCCCCCTCAGACCACTTACTGAAGAGCATAAGAGAGCCATTGAGCAGTTGAAAATTACATTCACAGCAAGAGCCAGGCCCAATTTTATATCAAAGGTGAGCATGTGTGTGTGTGTATCTGCCTGCATTTGGAGTGAAAGAGATGTTGTGGGGAAAAGAGGTGCAATAATAGTGTATAATCCACATGTTTGGAAACTTGTGTGTGAGCTGAGCATCCCAGTCCTCCAGTTCCTTCTGCATGTGCACACCCCCCCCCCCAAACCC
>NW_020799097.1:38252691-38256577 GCF_003259725.1 Athene cunicularia
CAAACCCGCTTGACCCCCCCGCAACATTTATGCCTGCAATGCATATGTGTTGTGAATATTGAAGTATTTGCTTTGGAAAGTTAGTTGATGACTGGATGCTTATTTGATCTTCACAATGTCGAGTTTAAAATGTAATAAGTGATAAAAAACACCCAATAGTTGGACATGGAAAGAGGTGCAAATTCAGAAGGGGATGTGAAGTGATATGAATTAGACCCCCCTGCGCATTTTCTTTGCGGTAGCATTCCCAGGCACCTGCCCCTGATTTCAGAAATGTATACAAGTCACAGTCCACACCCAGGAGAGTAAAGCCAGATTTATTGAGATATTTCATTGCCTAGAAGCTTTTGAGAATCCTCTCTGACGGTTTCTTGCCTTTGAGGGGGACTTTGAATCTAATCAGATTAGCATACATGCTCTTACTGATGTGCCAAGAGTTAGCTGTCCTGGAGGCCAAGGTTACTAATCTAAAAAAGATATATATTAAAGAATGAAGTGAAGTGAAATGAAGTGAAATGAAGTGAAAGGGATGCTGCAGGAAAAAGAGGAACAAGAAAAAGGCATCATCTATGTGTTCAGAAACCTGTGCATTCTCTGAGCAGCTCATATTGCTGGTTCCTCCTGTAAGAAAGCATACAAGGGCAGAAGAGACAATTTCACACACTTTTGTTAGTGAAATTTTGAGAGAGGCTTCAGAAAGTCTCTAGGAGTAGTGGTGACGTTCAGTGGCTCTGACAGATTGTTTACTAGATTTCTGAATGACTGTAATGCACCTCTCCTAACACTGGATTCCTGCCTTCGGGAAGTGTTCAATGAACCAAGACTGTACCGTAGCTCTTGCCTGACCTCATCTTCTATTAGTCGTCTCATCCAACTGCTGTTGGGCTCACATGGGACCTGTCCAAGAGGATCAGGAAAAGTTTTCCTCTATTCACAGCATCATTCTCCCTCACCCCAGCATGTATATACACTTGTACATGAGCAGCAGTTCTCCTGTATCCACAAACCTAATTTGTCTCTGTCCTCCGCCTTCTGTAGCCTTTGACAAATAAGCTCTGCCATTTCTTTTCTTCTCCCCCATCATTTCCCATTTAAACACATAAATATATTCCACTAACTATTCCTCTTCTCCTTTGAAGAAATGTATGTATACATGTACCTACCACCCCCGCTCCCTGCCTCTGCTCCACCAGCTTTTATATAGTATCAGTATTTCCCATGCCATCCGTTGGAGAGAGGCAAACAGAGCTGCCGCACATATTTAAAAAGTGAGTGTATGTGTGTAAACACACATGTGCATGCACATGGTCTTGTGTACAGCCCCACCTCAAGGAGTGAATGGTTGCCTGGCTCATGGAGAATGAACCAGGAGAGGTGAGCACAGACTTGTACCTCTATAGCATGGAGCACAGGCTGGGTGTAAAGCCTTAAAGGAGGACCAAGTATGAAATATAAATCTTGAATGCAAAGGGGACAGGGTTTGAGGGAAAAAAAAAAAGATATGTTTCTGTAATTCTAAATATAAACAAATGTTTAAGGTCAGTATCTGTTATGGTCTCTGTTGTGAAGGGGCAAACTACCTGAGAAAAAGAAGGTAAGAATCATTACTTGAGAGGTGCCCTTTTGTATTAAATATTCTGCAGGAAACTTGGGTGCCAAAAATAAGATTGGATAATTCCAGGCCAGATTTCAAGATTATACACCTACCAAGGAGGCATATAGTAGGAATCAGAATTAGACGTGAGAAGTCAATCACAGGAGAAAAAAGAGTTTAAGTGAGAATATTCTGAAAAAAGGATTGGCCTGAAATTATATTAATGATTGCAAACAGTGGCCTGAATATTCAAAATGAGGGCACTCCATGGGAAATGCCTTAAATTAATCTGTTTTTTTTTGAGCATGGCTGCTAAAATTGCCAAAAATTAGTAGAATTTAAGGGTCTTTATTCTCAGTTGGACCCATAGTGGAAGAAGAAATATAACTGTCATTTCCCTATCCTTCTGGGAAGTGTAAGTGACATATCCACAGCTCGCTGGGCTGCCGGAGTATACCAGGGTGAAGGTGACTACACATCATGTAGTCTGATCTTCTGTCTGTTGGAAGTATTGCAGTACTGGGACCTGTAACTTGTTTGGCTGTGACCTACCCTCTAGGAAAGCAGCTATAAAGACATTGCTTTCCCTAGTAACTGGTTCTGGTCAGTAATTATGATTACTTCTTTTGTTAAAACCCCATCTAATTCATCACTTAAATGTGTTTGGCTTGAGCCTTCCACTCGTGAGACCATCCCCTGCTAGATTAAAGAGCACTGGAGCACACTCTTCTTTCATCTCTGTGAAAGTACTAATACATTGAAGCCAAATCACTTCTTAATATTCTTCTTGGCCAGCTGTGACTTGGGCAGGTAGACTTGCTTCACACAACTGCATGAAGCTAGTCGTTTCATTTTAAATCAGCCTTTATGCTAATTTAACATTGGGATGTGCAAGTCAGTGGAGTTTACCCTTCCACCTGCTTGCATGGGCTCCAACCAGAAAATGCAAACGATGAGAAAGCTAACGACCAGAGACAGTAGAGCTGGCCACCCATATGTCAGCTTTGCTTCAGCTGAGCCAACATTGCCACAGGGGGTGTCATAGGTTTTAAGAGAGGTTTCCACGTGTCCCTTCTGCTTCCTTTAGGCAGCAAACTACTTCACATAGTTCAAATTTCACCGTGAGCTATGTTTACCAAGTTGTCAGAGATAAGCCTGGCTCTGGAGGCAAATGTTAACATGGGGAACAGAAATGCCAGCAGTGAGCACATATGGCACTGTTTGTACTCTTAAGTTTGAAAGAACTAAACAAGTTAACAAATACAGATGTTTAAAATCAGTAAGAGTGTTTAATGAAAACAAACAAAATACTGTAGTCTATAAAGCAAAACCTGTTTTTCTTTTGCTCCTTTTGACCAGCTGGGATTAGTGTTTTTCTGAGCCTATACCCTTCTTTGACATATGGGACGTTTTTGAGGGACATTAGTCCCAGCAGATGCTGGGTGGCGCTTGGGTGGATGCCTCTGATTTTTAGTTAGTTAATAAATCAACTTTTACAACCATGTGTATCCTATGATTTAACACATGCGTAACAATAATACTGGATTAGGAAGAACAAACTGTTTCACTGCAAAGGATATTTTATTTCTTAGTAATATTGCATACAATATGAGCTTTTCTGTAACATAAACAAAGGATTCATGCTATTTTTTCATTTAGCTGGTGCCCTTCATCCCCCATGGGTCAAATTGTACTCGGAATTGCATTAGTACAAATGCAGAGTACCTCCGCTGAGCTCAGTAAAACTCTTTCCATTCACTTCAAAGGGTGCTGCTTCAAACCTCATGCAGCCTGCTTTCCACAGGCATCAGCAGCCACTTCCTGCCTAGTAAACTGCTTAAGTGACGTTCCCTCAATTAAAAAGACTCATGTAATGCTGTACCTAATCAGAAGGTTAAATAGTGTCATGTTGTTTTCCTACAAAAATCTTTTTCCTATGCGTCCTGCTCTTGTTTTAGCAAGGAAAATTTTCTTTTTTAATCTTCAGGCTCCCACTGCAGATATGTGCTAAGCTACTAGCACACATGACATCATCCTTGGCTTCAGCCTTTGAAAGTGAAATGGTATTTAAAAATATGAAATTCTGGTAGCAATGTCACACCCGAAGTTGAAGTTTAAAACAAAACTGACAGTAAAATCAACTGCCAGGAAACGGACTATTTTTTAAATTAGACATCTATCATCTCAGCTTTGGGTTAATCTCTCAAGCCGCCTCAAGGATGGATGAGGTAATATTTGCACATGTTGTGGATAAGATAGAATGAAAATGGATTTTCTTTTTTCTTTTCTTTT
>NW_020799097.1:38256627-38362469 GCF_003259725.1 Athene cunicularia
GGGGGTGGGGGGGTGGGGCCTAATATGCTACAAAGATTATGAGCCTGATGGTTGGAATCAGTATGAGCTGTGATTGAGGGGTTATGTGTGAAGCAGCAGATTAGAATGGTTTTAATATGTTGCATGATGGTCTCTGAAAGTTCCAGGCTATGTACAGTGTTGTGAATAGGGGCACTTGCAGAAGGTAGCAAGATAAGTGATAAGTGGAGGGTTGACATAATTCTGGAAAAAAATCTCAGAGCCAATACATTTAGTGGATAAGTTTAAGGGCTTGGTCTTGTTGCTTTAGTTCTGGGTGCCAGGGATTGAGGTTTAACAGAGATTCAGGTCTTGGTAACAGAGCTAGCTAAAAGACGGCTGGACGAAAGTTATAATGCATAAAAGCAAATGAAACATTGAATCATAACCTGTTACGGTAGCAACCTCTTTTTCTATTACATAAACTATCTGAGAATTTGGTTTTGTCTGTGTTAATAGTATTTAAAACACATACGAATTACAGCTGGGGAAGCCTGTTTTCTGTGCTTTTTGTGAAAGCTTTTCTTAGCCTTTGTCCATGATGTCCTCTTAAGCATATTCCCGGCAAAAGCCAACATTTGCTGAGCGTTTGCACCAAACTGCCTGTCAAAGGTTGACACATGCAGAAACTCTCAGAGGCATGGCTTAGAAAGTGTGGATCTCAAGTGCCTTCAGTCTATCTTGTTCTCCATTTTCAGTGGCCTCAGTGGTCTGCATAATCTTGGCAGTTCTGGAGACCCTGTTAAGTTAAATCAGTCCTTTCCAAGAACCTGCCCAGGGGTCAATGCTGCAGCCTTGTCCGTAGTGAACAGCTATGTATTGCTGGTCCTGTGATCTGTTTCTCCACACGACTGGAGCTGCTTTGCACCTCCTAGAAGTGTGCAGGAGCAGAGTCAGAAGAGGACTACAGGGTAAGGCTCCACCCACCCACAGGCAGTGAAATTATTTTTGTTGCACCTTTTGTGCCTGGTTCCCTGATGTCCTCCACTGGAAGAGGACTGAAGGACATACAAGTGACAGGGAGAAAAAAAGTGATTTCCTCAGGAACGTGAGGGCCAGGAAAACAAGTGAGATGTTGCATTGGTCTTTGAATCAGAGAAGAGAAGGTCTGTCCCAGAGCCGTCTCCATTTCTCTTGAGATATATGCAGACGAGAGACAGGTTTCAGTCAGTAATATCAAGTTCACAAGTGTAAGAGCTGAACTTTCTTCCGGGTGATGTTTCCTGTGGACAGCTGTGAGCTTGTAATCTTCTGGAAATTCCACAGTCATGGAAGCTGCAGTCTACACATAAGTGGCCATTGCATACCCAAATATAGTATTTATATGGGTAGCACTGTGTGCTTGTCAATGAAAGACGTACCTGATGCTGCAATACACTGTTCAAAACACATCAGAACAATGAAAATACTGATTTTGTTGTACATCCCACACTACTACCTTTATTTCTATCTGACAATTGTGAAGAAATTAGAAGAGTCTTCTTTTAGAGCTATGCTTGTAAGGTTATTGCTGTCACAGGAGATTGCCAAGAATCCCCAAACAAAATATCAAGCAAAAGCAAGAGTTAGCCCAGACAACAGCATGGTTGAAAACCACATTTTAATGTCAAGAATATTAATTCTAAAATTTATATATCTGCTCACCAGCTGAACAATGGGTCTGAAAACTGATTAGCTGTGTTTAGGGCAAGGACATTGTGCTGCCTAAAAATGCCAGAGGATGCTGAGGTGAGAACCAGCAAAAGGTGAAAGGACTTAATGCCAGCCCTGACTGTGAATGTGACCCAAATGAGGAGCTCAGCTTTCCCCAAAGAAGAGCATACTGAAACTTCTTATAGGACCACACAGTTTAGGGCACAACACAGAGAATTTTCAGAGCCCGTTGCTACTCTGCAAATGGGTAGAGAAGAAAAATAATGAATAAAAAGAATCAGTGGTTGTGAAGGTTTGGGATTTTTCAATAGAATATAAAACAAGTACACCGTATTCACTACTTCCAAAAGACAGTCACTGGAGAAAATGTGAAGTAACCATGACTGGGATTGTGAAGGAATGGAAGTGAAAGGTTTAAAAAAAAATTGCACTTCTCTATTTTTTATTTCCTTAAGACTCTCTGTTTTTTTCTGCATTCATTTTGACTTATGGAAAGCTGTTTACATGATATTTATGCTGTAAACCTCTCTGTAAAGAAAGTTATACAACATCCATGCTAGTCTATGCAGGTGTTTATAACTGTAAATGTTACTTTTGTAGTTTGCCAAATGGAAAATACACCCAATGGCATCTTCTTGAACCTGTAAATAAACTGTTTTCCAGAGCAGCCATCAAGCACATCATGAAAGGAAATGGCAGAGCAATTCCACTGACAATAGCATGAGAATTATTATGAACCAGATGTGAAACAATACAAATATTAGTGAAAAGAATACTTTCTGTCTACCCGAGCATGACAAAGCTTCAGAAAACACTTTGATCCTGATTGAATGTGCAGTGAAAATAAGTGTGTGATTCTCTGACTGGAACTGCAGGCTGAAATTCTTCTGGAGAAGCTCACGAGTGACATGTCATCAGTATGAACCTCAAGCAAGTGCCGCTCATCCCTTCAACCAGGTCCAAGCTTTTCTTACAACTCCGCACGCTCTCCATGGGGAAGGAGCCCTGTCATCCTGCCTGGCCATCCAAACCATAGCTCCTTTCTGCTCCCTAGCCACAGCTCTGTTATGGGTCCCTACAGAGCCCAATCCTGAGGTGGCTTAGCGAGTTTACACCACAGACATAGGGGACTTGATTCAGTTCTTCAGTCTTTGGTGTCTGGCGCTGTTTGCGATGCCGCAGGCAAATAGCTGCCACTCTGTAAAGGGACACAGGTTATGTGGCATGCGGTGGGCTGTGCACCACATCTGCCAGCCCATCAGGGATGTCTCAGACATGTCAGAGCATTTTGAAGGGCACCAAGACCTACTATTGGGCAGCTGAATTGTGCCCTAGGTGTTTCACACAGCAGTAAGATGCAACCAGCTTGGATGTGAATGTGAATAGCAATGCTGCACTATGGGTTATGCCTGAAGGTTGACAGTCATGTAACCCTGCCATTTCAGAAACAGAAGATAAGGTTTCACTGTGGAATTGACCAGGATACCGGTGCTAACATGTAAATTATGTGGAATAATCAGATTTTATCTATTTAACTAAGGTTAGAACTCTTCATATCAGCAAATGAAATATTTGCCAACTGACCAGGTTTCTTCTGTGACTGGGTGAGGGCAAACTGATATGATTATAATCTGACACTTCTTTTTTTCACCACTAATGCTTCATGTGAGCACTTCAACAGCCCGTCTGGCCTCAGTTGGTGGTTTTCTACATTGACAGATCTACTTCAGCATATTGTGATAATATTATTTCAAAATAGCCACATCATTGAGTATCTTTCAAAATGTGAAATGTTTATAAAAATATATATGACTTTTTCAGCTTGTACAATCCCTTCCATCCTTTACCTACCAAACTTGTATCATACGAGCTTTTATTCCGCTATTAAAAGGGAGATGTAAAGTCATGTGGCCATCCTATCACAAGCTTCTGCCAGCTGTAAACCTCATCACAGTTCCTGTAAAGTACATTTCCACAGATCAAGTTACTGCCAGGGAAGACTTTAACAATCTTCTACCCTACTTTCAACCAGCAACAATTAGTATTAGCAAATGGTCCAGGCCACTGCCTGGAATCACATATGATTTCTATTCAAGAAAGACAAACTTTTATTCAAACCAGACCCATAAGCTAAACACATGAATTTCCCTGCTTAAAATAATGAATCTGAAGTAGTTTCTATCATTCATTTTAAAAATCACTCTCACATTTGAAATCAAGTTGGCTATTTTCCCTTGTCTCTGTATTAGCCATCTGGTAAGAGTGACTTTTCTAACACTGGTGTCTAGGGCTAGGATTTATTCTTTAAAAAAAAAATACCTTCCCCTTCCCACCTTATTTTTTTCATTTTTGGAGCTCATCCTTGTACTATGGGCAAAACTCATCCTATCTTTGAAAACAGAAAAAAACCCACACATGGCATAACTTCCTCTATAAGATTCTTAATATATTTTACAGTCAAAATGTAGTTTTGCATGTGATGATTTAAGAAGGCACACACATGCTTTCAGGTCATTAAAGTGCATTGTAAAAATAATAGAGACACAAAGGGCTTATTCTCAAGAAACAATGCACACCCTCTTCTCCATGGAATATTGAAGATCTGTTTCATTTTTCAGTATAAGGCAAGTTCAAGATGCTATTTCCTTACCACATACCTCAGTGGTGCATGACCCCTGAAATAAAAAGTGAGGGGATTTATAAGCAAAAGAAAAATCTTGGCACTTCTTAACATTTTGCTCCTCTTCCTAAATAAAAGACCTTCAGAACAAATCCTCTTACTGCTGTTCCAAGGGGGTGCTCTGTTAGATACTATGCACCTTATTCTCTGTGGATGCTGGGCTGAATGAGCCAAGGAGTTTGTTAGATGCTGCTTTGTAACAAGCACTAGTGAAACAACATATAGTTAAAGCTTCACTTTTACTATACCTGATGACTGACTGCCACAATGAGTATGAATATCAAGCACACACATAACAGCAAAGTGTTGCTGATCCAAAAACCTGGTAAAAATACAAAGGACTAGCCCCTGAGGTAGGGCATACCTAGAAGACAAAACTGAACTCTATATGTGGTGGAAAATCGTGGCATGTCCCAGGAAGAAACACCTGGTTTCCAGTGAAAAGAACTCCCACTGATTTTATTTGAGGATTACCTTGGCCCAAGGCTGTGTTAAAAGCAGCCAAGTAAAAGAACAAGGCTGGAAGTTTCTCTATGCAGACATCTGCAACTCAGTGACGTTCAAGATGCCCAAGTTTTCTACTGACAATCTTTTCTCTGTTGTTGTCACATGGAAATGAGGGTCTGATGAAAAATGCAAAGGCTCAGCCTTTTCATAGGAACATGGTCCACCCTGTGACATTACAGCCACCAGCTTCAGGCTGGTACTTTGCAGAGCCATGCTTTGGTACAAATCATGAATGACTATCTGGAGGAAACTCCTCCCCCCTATTGAATGGAAGTGAAAAGTACAGATATGAAAAGGAAAAAAGACAAAAAGGAGGTCACTGAGAGGAAACTGAGATGTTTACATATCTGTGGAAGAGACATGGTATGTGTGGTTTTGATGCACTAGCTCTAACAGAATTGGAAATAAAATCCAAAAACCGGTTCAATCAGAATAGTTTTCCAATTAAACATAGCCCAAGATCTCTTACCAGATGCACTGTGGCAGAAGGAGGCTGTCTATTTTTTCCAACAGCTCCTTTAAAAATATAAAATGTCTTGATACACAGAATTTACTTTCCATGACGGTATAACGCTCAGAATATATCTGAGAGGGACTAGTCTTGGTTTACTGTCCGCCCTTGCAATGGTTCAGGTCCGCCCTCTGTGAAAGTTTTGGTTCCCCTGAGTGAATGAATGGGAGAAAATGCAGCTTTCACCACAAAATTACCCTTGCCTGATCCATGCCCTGTTAACAGCAGACTACCAACACAAATTCTACATCGTATGATAATCTGAGAAAGCAGAGTGTAATGAAATTTGGTAACAGCAGTCCCTACAGGCATTCCTGGGGGTGCAGCAGCCTGGGGAGACAGGTAGCCCTTATCCCAGGTGCAGACTCATGCTGTGCCTGTGAAGGACTCTATGACAGTCTTCTGCATGAGTATCAACACAGTAGCTTCCATGTGTCCCACTGCTTGTCCAGGCTACCTGGTGACACCTTCCTCCGTGCATCAACCAGCAGCATCCCCAGCATGAGGACAGCAGGAAAGGGCAATCTGGGGCTCATAGGCATCAGTGTGGAGGGAGGAATAGCCCAGATGGCACCTTTGGTGCATGGTGAGAGGACACTGAAGCCTCGGCCTCCATCCCACGGGGAAGGGTATCGGGCACAGAGCCTCCAATGGCCGTTTGTATTTCATGCTGGTGTAAAAATGGGTTCCCATGCCACATACTGGAGATAAGCAGACAAAAGTTTCAGGCAGGAGGATGTCAGTTTAGTTTCTAGCTAAATGAGGACATGCTTCTACTGTAGGATTCTTTTAATCTGCCCTTCTAATCTGAATAATAAAGCACTGCTGGAAATAACGTTTGCAACATTTTGATCAGTCAGTGAGGCAAGGTTTGTAAGGGGGGGCAATATATTTTATTACACTAGTCTGAAAAAGCAGACAAGCTTTCAGCAGACAAACTCTTCCTCAGATGAGTAAAGGTATACCTAGAGAGCCATGAACATTTTGGTTTTGTAATCACTTTTCTGGTAAAAAAATGTCCTAAGACATAAGCAAAACTGAAAGCAATCTGAAATTGCACAGTGCTCTGGAAAGCTTCTCTGTAACATTTATACCACATACAGCATTTTGGGAATCTGAAATTAATCATAATTTTAAAATCTCTTAAGGATTCCTGATGATGTGAAGAACCATTAGCTCATCAATTAGCAAATACTTTAAAAGTGTTTAGAAACTTTAAAAAATATTTTTAAAAAATGAAACAGTAAATAGACTTACTGTTCATAGAGATAGATGTGGTAAGAGTAAGAGAGACAGCCACTTGCCACCAGTGCTCTTAAGCTACATAATGGTTCTTTATTGAGCAGCCATTGTTAGCTATGCCACATTGTTTATTTATGATGATCTAGTCCACACATCCCCGCAGGAAGATGCTGTTTGACTGTTCTCACCACTGTTACTGGCATTTCCAGCTCCAGAACTGTCACAGATGGGAAGGGAGTTGAAGAAAATCCACCCACTGCACATTCCTAAGGAGGACCCCTCCTCTCAGGCTGTGACTGCTGGTCCAGAGCATCAGTCCCACCTGCAGAGAGTTATCTTTGACATGGCAAATTTATTTGCCCACATCCTCTCCTGTGCTCCACTCAGAGTTAGTGTGAATTAGAAGTACAGGGCAAATGCCATCACACACAGTGACCTATTTTCAGGTGTAGCTGTCTAGAGCATTTCCTTGTGGCTTTGGCTCAAGAAGAGCCTTTTCAGTGTGATTGCTGGAGCACACACACAGGAAAAATGCTGGGCTTTCTGCAGGTGATGCTTCAGGAGTTGGGGGTGCATTGCATGGAGTTTCCAAGGATTACACATCAGAGTGTTTCCACTAGAGTCCTCATCATCTGTGCTCTGCTGGGACATTAAGCCTTGAAATTTGCTGCAGAGCAAGGGGTTTAACAGTCACCATGATGCTGGTGAAGCTGAGACAAAATGTCCCTGCAGCTGGGGGCTGGCTGCCAGCAGGCCCCTATGGTGGCCATCACCCTGCCTCGGGGCTGCCGCCCCATGTGGGAGTCAGCAGAGGGTGCTCCTGCAGCAAGGCAGCCCACTTCTTCTGCCATACACCCCTACGTTAAACAATATGCCCAATAGGAAGTATTGGTTTATAAATTATTAACCGCAGTCCACCGACATACTAGCAGACTCACATCTGTGGACATTTTATGTAAAAGACAAGTAATGGGAGAAGGTGAGATCTTCAAAGTGTCTTGTAACCCAAGAAGGTCTGTACTGCATAAGCACAGGAGGCAGCAAGGGATTACAATAAGTTGTGTTTGGGCTACGGTGAGAGCCCCTGCTCTTTGGGCTGGTGTCTGATTCCTCGGGCAGGCACAGCGCCTTTGTCAGCAGCAAGTTTCCTGGTGACGATGCTTCAGGGAAAACCTGGAGGGAATATTTCAATTGCTCCCTCTCCTTTTGGGTGGGCAGGCCACAGCCAGCTGCTGAGTGTTTGCTGGCACTGCTGGTTGCTGCAGGACATATGATGATGCACAGGGATGTACGGGGTTGTACAGGGGATGGGAGAACTGCAGCAGAGGGGTAGTACGGCTAAGACTTGAGCACAGAAAGGGCTGCTGCTGGGAGGAAAGCAAGGACAAAAGCAGAAGGAAACGCAAAAGAATAAATGGAGAAAATACTCTAGTGTACCCAAACACCTGCTGGCTTTGTTGCATCTTTTGTTTCGTACTGTGATTGCTTTTCTGGGTGTTTTACAAACTACACTCGTGCTTTGTGTGTACGTGCAAAGTGGACTTCGTAGGGATGCTTTGCGATGGTGATCTCGGAGCCTGCCAAATGGATACTAGAGTAGTTTGATGACTTGGAAGTACCCTCACCTTGATGGCCTGGAAGATGTGCTGTGTACAGCTGGATTCTAGGTACTTTGTCATCTCATTAAAGCCAGTTAATGCACTGTCTAGTCCATGAATACTTCTTTCTGAGTGACATTTTTCTACTCAGTTATTTGCTGGTGCCCAAGACGTTGAGAGTTGAGGGAAATGAGACTTTTTCTTTCTGAAATAATTTCTGCTATTAAAATTCAGCATGTCCTCCTCTTGTCATGTTGAGAAAACCTAGTACAATTACCAAGCATTTGGGTGTAGGCAATAAAATGAAATAAAAGCATTTTTGCACTATCTACACTATTAGCTCCTGAGGGATACTCTCATAACAATGAGGATGGAAACAGACATAAATTAGGCTGCAACTACAGCTGACTAAATAATAACCATATTTTTTTTTGTCAAATAAGTTGTTCAATTAATATTTTTGCCATCCTCAGCAGGAAGAAATTACTTAACAATAATAGCTATGTTTTTTTCTGCTATTAAAACAACTTTGATAAATTCAGTCTCCTTTGCCTGGAATGACTGACTGGCTCTGCTTTCATATTCTTTTCTTTTAACCACTTCCTTAAAATACACTTTTGCTAAATGGCTTATATGTCTTTTCAAATATGCATTTACAGGTCAGAGGAAAAAAAATCATACAGACTGGCTTCCAGACCCTTTTAATGAGCAAGACTCATTCCAGTGCACTTTTATTTTCCCTTCTCTTGACTCATTTCTCCTATCAGGGGTGCATCTGTGCTTTTTTTCTTTCTCTGTACAGGTAGACCTGTCTGCTCCTCCTGGAGCCCCCTGACTGCAGGGGGATGGGGGGTGTGTGTGAGAAGATACATCTGCCCCTGCAGACAGGGCCTGAATTTGGAAAGCTATTTCAGTAGTGACCTTTTCTTCTGCTCCACAGTAGATCCTCCAACCAGCTATCAGTGCTCTGAGAACAGCAATAGCCACATGCCCCAAAATTGAGGTAGGTCAGCACTGATGAGTAGCAGCAGACATTGGAAAGTAGCTGCAAGTCAAAGAATGTATGATAGTTGGGTAAGAACAGGATTGTCTGGTGGATATGAGGAGGCTCCAGTCCACTATATCAATTGCTGTTGACAGTCTTTATAAGTGCAGACTTTAAAAAATAAAACCAAGGTGTAATATCAGCTACCCGTTAAACCAGGGACATTTCAGCTCCTGTTTATCTCTGAAATTCCTTGGATTAACTTCACCAGTGACACTATTAACTTGTCCTGCTTTCAAACAACTGAAAATCAGAGCATTTCCCCAGACATAATTCCTCTGGATATTTCATTATCCAGATGAGCCAGACTGTGTGAACTGGCTTTTTGTTCCCTGGATTCACAGGATTAGCCAGGAGG
The DNA here is from genome assembly GCF_003259725.1 of Athene cunicularia. NCBI lineage: Eukaryota > Metazoa > Chordata > Aves > Strigiformes > Strigidae > Athene > Athene cunicularia. The sequence goes on from NW_020799097.1 coordinate 38,266,240, forward strand.
ACGTGTGTTGTGTGCAGTTTGGAGTAAAAGGCATTTTAAGCCTTTGCAAACATCTGACACCTTTAATTCAAGTATTTTCAGTTTTACCCCCACTTTCATAGTGGATCCAAGCAGACACTGGCAAAAATTGTAATTGTAACATTGCGAAGTGAAAATGCAGGTTTTGCATGCAAAAAACTTTTCTGGAGCAGAACAACAATGCCAGGTTAAACCACACATGACACCTAAAAGCAGTTTTTCCTCCAGATTGTTACAGAATTGACTTGATCCCAGAGTATCTCCCCCCCACAGGTGGAATTCAATAGCAAAATTCCCACATACTGGCCAGGATAGGACCCTTGAAACCAAAATGTCTCAGTTGCAGCAGTATTCCCACTGAATTTGAGGACTGCTCACATGCATCAAGGTTTGTTTAATGGACTACATTAAAGCACTACTATGTGTGCTCAACAAATTGCAGGATCAACCTGCCTGCCAAATGACTAATGTAGGATTGCAGCTGCTTGACTTGGCCAAATTTAGAGCGTACCGAGAAAGGTTGCTATGAAATGGCAATTCTGCCCTGGGGAGTCTTTGGGCTCTGACTCACATGCGGCAGCAGATTAATATCAGATGGCTGAAGGGGTTCCTGCCCCCAGCCATGTGCACTGGCTGGCTGAGGGGGCTGCCTCCCCACGGGAAGGTACCACCACCAGCCCACGGGCAGCTCCCACCCTGCTTATGGCATTGAGGGGGACTGAAAATCAGGCTAATTTGAGACTGAAGTTTGTGACTGTTTTGTCTTTCTGTTAAGCTCTTCCAGGATGACTGATTTGTGTGCACTTCAGAGGGGAAATCAAGTTAACCCAGATCTAAAACATTCAGAGATTTTTGGTGAATGGAACAGTTAAAATCCTAAAACATTGGAGACAGCTGTAAGTCTCAGAACTTTTAAAACTTTTTCTAAAAAACAAAATTAAATGATATTTTGAATGAAATAACTTATTTTAATTCAGTACCATAAAAATAATTGTTATAAAATGTCACTTTGAACTGTTAGCATTTGATTGGGGATTTTTTTAACATTTCCCAATACATAAGCAATTTGTTAAAAGCAAAATGTGTTCATAAACGATGTGTTCACAAACCTGATGTGTTCATAAACCTGATGTTGTCAGGTCCACATTTATGTAAAAAAAAAAAAAAGAATCAACCATCTAAATGAAATAAAACCTCCTTTTATACTTTATTATAAAAGTAAAAACAATGCTGAAGAGCATTTTGCTGTTCTTCCTGTGAGAAGTCCCTTGATCTGGCTGCAAGCTTAACAACTTAACTTCTAGCATTAGGTATATCTGTAAACATAATGAAATTATGTAGCTACATTTTAGTATGGAAACACAGTTAGGTCTTTGTCTACTGCTTTATCGGTAATGACCTGAAATCCTAAATCTTAGGTGGATTTTGCTTGATAGTTGCAGTAAATACTGTGTGTCCAGTTTGTAACATGAAAATGAAATTACATTAAAGAAATAAAAGTCAAATTATGGCCTGTTCATATAATATTTGCAAATGGGAAAAAAATAGCTAAAATTGGTAGGGTGTCAGCTATGGCTACACCAAGTACTTGTAGTTTAAATGTTCTCTGAGGGGCTGGGAGAGACAGGATGACTTGAAAAGCACAGAAACATGCATCAGAGGCTCATGAAAAGTGAAAGCCTTGAGTTTTATGGATTTGGGGTTGAATTCATACCTATGGATCAATGGCAAAATATTATTTTGGTGTCACAACCATTTCTGTAAATTTTTATTTCGTGCTTATCTAGTATAGAAGACAGTAACTGAAATGCTTTTGAGTTTAATTCCATTCGGCTGTTGGTGAATTTTGTCTCCTGACAGTTGCAATTCTGAGTGTTTGCATGCTCTACATGAAATTGGCCATTTTACAAAAGACTTATACAAATCCTAGAATTCCTGGCTTGCAAATGGACTGGAATGAATTATGACCTTTTGCATAATAGCGTGTCAGCCTAGTTGTTGTGTATAAAATTAACTAAAACCCTGAGTACAGGAAAATGCCTTCAGCCAACCCTTTTCTGCTACTATGCTCTTTCTAAGAGATCACTTTGAATTAACTGTTTCAGCTCCTTGAACTTTCAAGAAATGTAGTGGCTGGCAGACCAAAGGATTCTCTGATTAATACAAAAGTGTTGGCTTTATGAAACAGATTCTTTTGTTTTAGGAAAACAATAGGAAGGAAGATTTAATTTTTTAAAAATTTGTAATGGACAGATTCTCCTGGGCTAAGCATCATGATGCCTATGCAGTTACATCATGGTCAGCAGAGCCCAACAAAGTGAAAGAAGTTGGGTATATTCCAAGTGTATTTATTCCTGGGGTGCTTATATGGAGTCTCCATAGACAGGCAAACCGAGGGCTCACCATGGAGCCTACACAAATGGAAATTTGAATTCTTGGGTCAAATCACAGAGGAAAATCCCATATTTGGGGACAGATCAGGACTAATCCCGATGTTAATAACTGAACAGCATTAGATGAATTGAATAGATGAAATCTGTATTCTGGGAAATAGTTCTTACCACAACAAGAGATTCTGTCTTTATTCCTTAGAGACTGGGGGGAAGAGCTGGGGATTATATATCACTTAAATGTGCCACACACATTGTCTCTGAACACTCTGGTAAAGAGAAAAGCGCTTTTTAAGGTCATGGCTTCCCTTTGCTTAGTTGGACAGCTTTCAAGTGAAAAAAAAAAAAAGAAAGAATAAAAAATTAATAAAGGAGGGGAATTTTTACATGTTTCACATTACCTTCGTTTGTTAAGCTGGAGCATGATGTGTGGAAAAATTTTAAATCTTTAAGGCATCTTTTAATATTTTAGTTACCTGAAATATTAACTGATTTATTAGGTTCTATGATATTGGATCCAGGTCAGTACAGGAAATACTCAGCTGCAGTGAGTCTCTACGAAAAAATAGGTCAGACTATCCATATATCTTCTTATATTCTTGGGAAATTGCTTCCCAGATAGCCTTGTAGGTAGAAATGTGAGTTTTTTGCATATCACCATATCCCCAGTGGTTGCACTGTGACTTCCTGCACATGCTGTTCCAATGCCCCTCTGTCCTAGTCCATAAAAGAGCTCACTTTGTATTCCCCAGGATATCATGAAATATGGAGATAGCGATATTTTCCAATTTAGGAGCAGATCATATTGTGACATTCTAGGAAAAAACCTCTTGGTTACACATTTGTGGAGCCTTATCATCTCAAAGGCAAAAGAGCCACAAAAGCTAGGGATAAACTGTAATCTTTTCATGGGAAAATAAAAACATTTTTGAAAACACTGTGTATTTATTATACTAACAGAATGCAACTTAAATTCTACTACAGCATTATGATTTTGCATGAATTATTGTATGAAACTGAACTGTACTATTTGCTCCAGAACCTTCTTCCACTTCGTAGTATATATGCACACACATAAAAAATCAAAGGTATGAGTGAAAAATCTGCAGTGTCAGAAATAAAGTGCTGTGAAGGTTCAGACAAGAGTTGTTATTTCAGGTACTGTATTTTGGGATGCTGTTTTGGGACCTTAGCCATTCTCATAACATCTGACAAAAAATATCTCTGGATGCTCCTCTCATTGCACTCAGAGAAGGTTGCAGCTTTCTGCCCCTGTGTTGCAGCCAAATTGAAGATCAGCAGCTGGATCCAGAGTGCTAGAGTTGAAAGCCCTATTAAAGTAAAGTGGTTTAGCTCAGTCTATTTGCAGCAGGTTGTTGTGTAATTTGCTCTCAATCAGGACCCTTCCTGCCCATCTTGGTGATACTGTAGAATAAAACATGGGAAAAAACCCACACCTTTAGGAGTGAAAACCTACAGGCCCAGGTTCAGTCAGATTCACTTGCCTCCAAAACCCCTTTTTTAGTGTTTTTGTATTGCCTTGAATGCCTGAAGGCCTAGAGCCAGTCACATGAAACCCTAAACACAGAGATTTACATGTAATTAGGCTGCCCAAAATCTGGACCAAGGAGCTCCAGACATCTCTTCCCTCTTAAAGGTGTGCAAGAAAACTGTTTTTCCCCTGAATTATGACTCAACTTCAAGATGTTGGTTGATGCTTGTTTTCAAAACGAGACAGGACCTGAGCTCAGGTTTTCCATAGAACTGGCTAACAGGTCTGGATGGGAATACCGTGGACGGCTGCCTGTCTTCACCTTGAAGACTCTGACAGAGACAGGGACCGTCCATGTCCATAGAATAACCTGTTGTGAGAAAAGAAGACCATCTGCACCTGACTAACTAGTAGGATGTGCATCCATGACCCGTTCTGATGTCCCAATACACCTAACTTTTCTGTGTACCCAAAAAGCAAAAACACAAGAGAAAAAGCCCAAGCAAAACAAACCATTGCCATACACAATCCTTGTCCAGACAACCAGCCATATATAACAGATACCATGCTAAGGAAAGAGGCTTCCATACTTGCATACACTTGTGATAACCAAAGTTATGTGGAATACAACAGCTAAAGTGATTTTTCTCACCTCCAAGCCCAGACCCCCTGCATATTTGGGGAGTTACTTTGCTCACACCCTCATTGTGGCCCAGGAAATTTTTCATTTCTGTTATATTTGCAGACTGGGACGACCTGGCGTGTTGTTTACACATTGTTATCTGAAATGCTTGTTTATACAGTTTTAGTCACCATATCACAGGAAAAGGATATAATTTGTCTAGTTCTAAAAGCACAGCATGCAATAATCTGTGGAACAGTAGGTCTTAAGGAGACCTGGTGATAAGGAAAGGTTATAGAAGCTACATTTTTTATTTTTATTTTTCTCAAAGGCAAAGGAAAACTTTGAAGTAGCCTTGTCTAATAAGTCAGAATGATAAAAAGTAAATTTAAACAGGTAAACCAGTCAACTACGTTAATCCCAAATGTAGCTCCATAAAAATAAATAGGTATTGTAATGAACAAGTTTTAGACATTATCTAATAAAGATATTAGTATTTGTGTAGTGCAGTGCATTCATTGATCAAGTGACTAAGAACAGAAACCACAAAATCCAGAAGATTGAACTGGAGTCATATAAACTAAGAAATGGTGAAGAAAGATGTGTATCTTAAAGACCCATCCTACTGTGGAACTTAGATTAACTCTGGACTCATTGAGTGTAGTCTTGAATATCCTTTCGGAGTTAAGTACTCTGTCCCCTTTTTATACAACATCTCCAGTTTAGTTATCCACACCTTTGTGGATTGGCCAAAGTAGGTTTTGGTAACTTTGGAAACATTTCTATCTATTTGCCCCATTATGGTTAATGTCTTCTAGGTGAGAAGGTGATTCAGTGGTGTGGTAGATCGGTGAGGTTTGGAGGATGCAGGGATGACTTAATGTGTAATATGCTCTTTTTATCCCAGAATTTACTGGATTAACTCAGCCTGTGAAACCACTTTGCCAAGCTTCTCAGTCCTTTGTCTTTCCACCTTTCCTATTTAAGGGTATGGTCTTTCAGTGGAAAAAGGCCTACAGTGTCCTTTATGTTGATGCTCTATTAGATGCTTGTTTTCTCTAAAACCTCAAATAAAATTACCAGTATCTGTCCTTGAAGACCTTGTCTGGCTCATTTCAGCTGAACTTTTGTGATACCTCAACCAATAGAGCAGTGGTTAACTCATGTGCGGGACAGAGTGATGCTGCTCTGTACTATGGCTAAGGAAAAATGAAAACAGAAGGAGTTTGCCCACTTTTATTTAGGGCAGTGGAAAGTTTGCCCATTTGGCAAATGCAATTAGCCACTGCTTGAGTTGCCATTACTTGGCAGTGCTCTGCACAACATGGCTGGAAACTCTCCAGCAACAGAACATGTCTTCTGCACGGTGTCCAAGTCTCACACCTGCAAAGCAGCAACAGCCTTGCTCCCCTTTCGTCTGGTGGAGAACTGGATTCCAAGCTGGCTCCACACTTGCTGGGTGAGCCTGCCAGAGGCCATACAGGCCTTTGGGATGTGAGAGACTACCTCTCTGTCAATGCTGGCACAACCGTTTGCAACACTTCCAAGCTAAGTGAGAACCTACAGCTGTTAATAAGGAGCCTGTCCCTACAGACTAGTTCTCCAGCACCAGACAGCTTTCTTTTCCAACCCATATATCTCCTTTAAAAAAGTTGCCTCTGAATCAGTCACTGAGAACATAAAAAGGCTATTTCTATCTCTGGATGGACATGTAATGAATTTTTATAGAATAAGAGCCTCTGTTTTCTCTCTTTCACATTGCCAGTCTTCCTGCCATTTTATTCCTTGCGGAACAGAGCAGCTGTCAGGAACGTGCATGTGTTTCAGTGCAGTTGCATCCACAGTGACAACCAAAAATAATACAGGAGGGAGATAATTAACATATTGCTACTTTTCTCTTTGTACAGTGCTGCTTACACATGTATTTACTAACATGCTGCTCTATCATGGCTCCCATTAGAGTTATAAAGTTTTCCTACATATGGGCTTTAGGCTTTTCTAAGCACAAATTTGACTTTTATTAGAGAAACTTGATATAAGACAGTAATTTCAAAACTGACTTATTGCACACTTATTGGCTCAATTTGTGAAGTTTTATAAGATGCCATTATTTAATTCCCAGAGCCTGCTTACAGCTGCTGCTGCTCTTCTTGGAACACCTTTTTGCCTTGGCAAAAAATTGTGTGCTACAACCCCCTCCAGTTGGTAAACACACAAACAGATCATTGAGTGCTGAAACAAAGTATTCTGTATGCTTCTGTAAGTGATCCTAATACCTGCTTGAAGGGTTGAGTCAACACTTTAGCAAAGGAGAGTTTTCTGTGCATGACCACGCAGGCAATGGGCTATCTCCAAAGCCAGGGTTGCCGGCAGTGTGGTTGGGATGGTGAGTGCAGCTGGAAGTGTCATGCAGTGCAGACATACTTAAGCTAGTTTGAAGCAAGGTGGCTGAGTTACTGGGAGAAGGCCAGCAGCCAGGGCTGCCAGCGGGCAGTCAGACATCTTGCTCTGCACCGCCATGGCCACCTGTGCATGCTGTGCTGCCTCTGAGCTTCTCAGAAGTACGACTCAGCACTGCTGCTGCAGAGAGGGAGAGGAGGAGGAGTACGAGGACCAGGGGTGTGCTGTGGAAAGGCTCTGGCCAGCTGTCTCAGCAAGAAGCGTCGCCCCACACATCTTTACCTCAGGGGTGGCAGCAGTTGAGCAGGGCAGATGTCAGAGTTGTGAGTGTTTTCTGCACCCATGCAGCTCTCTGCAGCCATTACTGTTCCTATGCGGGTCCCCAGCCACAGGTCCACAGGCTGCTGAGATTAAACCTAGTTCAAGTGTGTCCATGTTGTCTCTACTGAAGCTCCCAGGCAGACAGGCTTGAGGAACTGATAACATTTAGTAAGGCTGGGGTGGAGTGGAGGGCACTATGCTAAGTTGTAAACCAGGGGTAAGCAGATCCTCACCAGATTTTCCATCCTTTGTTCAAGTTTTTCCTCAGTATCAAGAGATTTTAAAACTTTGTCCTGTGATGCTTGTCCTGTATAACATCTCTAAGGCTGGACTGCTTTTAAGAGATCAGTTTAACCTCCATGTTTGGTGAAAAGACCCAAACCAGGCTGTGAAGAGGCTTAAATTTCTTTTAATTGCTATATCTTGCAACATTTACAACAGGATCTTTTATTACTGACTATCATCATAAGATTTTTTCTGGAATTGCTTACTTTGGTGAACCGAGCATGGCCCAGTGTTACACTGTTTTGGGCTGAAGGAGTTGATAAGGAAGGAGGAAGCATTAATGGTTCTCTAAATCATTCTGGCAGTTGGTTGACGTCGCCTTTAATCTTATTCACCTATCTCTGAGGAACCTGCAACAATGACTGGTAGCTTACTCTTGCTGTAGCTAATTTTCTTTTCCATATGTCTCAGCATTCCTACATCTGGTGCAAGAAACCATAACAAAGCAAGCAAAACCATTACATTGCAAAAACCAAATGTGAAATGTTCTCGTGTGCGCTGTGTATGTGTGTGTTTTAAAATGTGGCCATTTAGAGAGGTGTAAGAAGGCGGAAAACAGCCAGATTCATTTCAGCAGACATGTGGAAGGGTGCCTTATTTGGGAGGCTGGTTCAAGGCACTCCCTCGCTCTGTAACCACTGAGAGCTCCAGGCTGCTCTGGAGGGAGGTGAAGAGCAGGATCCTGGAGCCCAAAGTCAGGAGCTCTGAGTGTATCTGCACCCTCTGGAGATGCTCCTCTAGGACCATCCTCAGCACAGATTTTTTAAAAACTTGATTGAACTTCTGTCCAAAATACATTTTTGAAACCAATCCATTAAGATGCAATTTCAGAACAAAGGTGCTGATATAACTTTAATTACACTTACATTAATGCTGGTGATTCAGCTTTGTTGAAACATTCAGACTTATTTCATTAAATATACCCATTTATAGAGTGCATAGTCAGGGTAACTTGAATCTCTTGCTGCCCTAAGGGGAGCATACCTTATTTTCTGAAGCTCAGGGTAATTTCCTCTGTAGACTTGCCACCGTTCCACCAGCTAATAAGTAAAGTATGCTGGAGATTAAAAACACTATTCAAGACACCAGGTGATAATTTGGCAATCCCATGATGGGAACATGAGTTTTCACTGCTTATTCATTTGTTTGCTTTGTAGTGTTTGGGTCTGTAACTTTTATGTTTGAATTCAACACCTGGCAAGATGTCCTGTGAGTTGTTAAGCTCTTTGGAGAACATAAACATGTCCTTGATGTTGTGAAAAAGCTGAAGATCACTCAAAGCCAGTATCTTGTTTCTAACAGGGGTTGGCAACAGGCATGAAGTGACAGAATACTAATGCTAGGTGCATAGAGCTTCACCCATCTTCCCAACCCCTAGAAATAAGTGGCTTAATGATGCCCTACATTGACATCCACTATGATTAATAACCTGTAATAGACCTACCTCCCGTAAATCTGTCTGATTCTTTTTGGCTTCCATAACTTAACCTCATTCAGTGTTAAAAACTACTTCTGTACAGGCATTTTAAGCATCTGAAAATTTCATAGGGTGCACAGGGCAAAGGGTAGGTTCAAAGACAGTGCAGCTACCTCCAACGAGTAAATAATGATTTCCTATTCATCTTTGTCATGCCACTGACAATACTGTTGGTCGCTCTATGTCACTTTTCTGCTGCCACTTTTCCAAACTGAGGACACCTAACCTTGAATGGCAGATGCTGTGTAAGCTCTGTGGTGCGGCTGACATGCCTGGGGGTTGGGATGCCATTCAGAGTGATCTGGGCAAGCCTGAGAAGTGGGCTCATGTGAACCTCATGAGATTCAGCAAGACCAAGTGCAAGGTCCTGCACATGGGTCGGGACAACCCCCAGTATCAGTGCAGGCTGAGGGATGAAAGGCAGCCCTGCAGAGGACTTAGAAGTACTGGTGGATGAAAAGCTGGAAATGAACCAGCAATGTGCGCTTGCAGCCCAGAAAGCCGACTGTATCCTGGGCTGCATCAGAAGAAGCATGATCAACAGATTGAGGGAGGTGATTCTGCTTCTCTACTTTCTGCTGGTGAGATCCTACCTGGGGTACTGTGTCCAGCTCTGGAGTCCTCAGCAAAGGAAAGACATGGACCTGCTCAAGCGGGTCCAGAGGAGGCCATGAAAATGATCAGAGGGATGGAACACCTCTTCTATGAGGACAGGCTGAGAGAAGAGAAGTCTCCAGAAAGACCTTATTGTGGCTTTTCAATACTTAAAGGAGGTTATAAAAAAGATGGGAACAGACTTTTTAGTAGGTCCTGTAGCAATAGAACAAGGGGTAATGGTTTCAAACTAAAAGAGGGTAGATTCAGACTAGATATAAGGATGACATTTTTTATGATCATGGTGGTGAAATACTGGAACAGGTTGCCTAGAAAGGTTATAGAACCCCCATCTCTGGAAACATTCAAGGTCAGGTTGGACAGGGTTCTGAGCAACCTGAACTCGTTGAAGATGTCCCTGCACATTGCAGGGGGGTGGACTAGATGGTCCCCTCCAACCCAAACCATTCTGTGATTCTGTGATTCTATATGTGATTGACCTGGTTGTCTGTCTTTGTATTCACTCTAATTCTACTACACAGATTCACACCAGTTGAAGATCTGGTCCAAAGATGTGTACTTATCCATATATTTAAAATGAATATACAGGACCAATGCCTCAATATTTTACTTGACTTTATTCCATTGATGTGTTGATCTCTAGGTCTACCTAATGGTTGATTTAATGTGCCAGTGCATAGTATGCATACAAAGAAAATTGTGTATGTACACTTAGGAGCCCAGACAAAAACCCCAAAGCTTCTTCTAAGACAACAGAAACTAAAGTGACCTGGTATCTCTTCAACTTGACTGATTACGTGTTGCCAATTGTGTTTTAGGCCTATCTAGGTAGTTTCAATTGCATCTCTGAATTTCATATGCCATTCTCCAGCAGAGGTAATCCAAGCATGTAAACATTTTTCACAACACAGGACTGCATCTTCATTTCATTTTATTTGCTTTATTATGAATGTTGTTGCTGCATTCATGGGCAAGAACTGCAATTTTTCCAAAACTCTTTGCCTGTGAGCATCTCCCAGTTGGACATCAAGACCTTCCCCTGTCATTGCCTTCATTCTGTTCCTCCAGTCATTGCTCTGTCAGAAGGCAAGCATGTTAAGAAAGGGGAGCTCATTTCCCAAGCAAAATCAAACCCTCTCCAGGTTTTGTACTGTAGTCCTCTCTGTACTTATCCTATTAGACCACTGCCAAGAGCTGCACCTATTTTTCCCTCCTAACAATAGTATATTTTGACATTTGAATACCTGCAATGCAAATCTACCATCCTCAGATCCACCCCCAGTGCAGCAGTCATGCAGCAACTATTTTCTGTGCCGATCGCATTTCTGCTTCAAAGCTATTGGAAAACTCAGGAAAGAATAAACCTGGTCCAAGGACCGTGTGGACCAAAATTTCATCTGGGAAAGTCTGGTTCCCCCTAGAGTTTTCTGGGACCTGTACCACTGCCCTTCTCTGTGCTTAATGAGGCCTGTGGGCATAGAACAGATTTAGTGGAAACTAACAGTCAGAGTTTAAATATGCTCTGATGACAGCTGACTTTACTTGCTAGAGCTGTTGCACAAGGCTTTTGCTAATGATTAAAGCAGATGGACAGGAGGAAGAAAACAGAAAGCTTGAATGTGTGAGAGGTGAAAGGGCAGGAGAATTAGCCCAGAGATTTCCTGTGGTCTGTGGGTGTTTTGTGTTGTGCACTAAAATCAAAGAATTGTTTTTAATGAATGAAAGCGCTATACTTCAGCAGCTTAATTATACCTAGCCTTTTTCTCCTGCCACAGTGGAAATGGGTATTATTTTAGATGTGCTTGTGGTAGAGTGTAAGTTTGCCCTGCTTTACCTTTCTGCTGTATTATTCTGCAAACACTTAATTTGGGGTGACCCTGTAAAAGGCCAGGCTGTGAAACGTGGCTCAGACCAAGCAGCATGGCATCACGTGAGGCAGCAGAGAAGACAAGGGGGAGACCCCGGCTGGGCTAGGTGTTAGCCAGCAGCTGCCTGCAGAACAGACGCAGTTGTTGCATCTGTTGTCCTGAAACTTTGCAGGATTTCTCTTTACACTGGAGTTCACATGGCCCTACTGCCATACCATTGTCTTTAACTTGTCAGTACTGAGCAGCCCTAGTGGTGTGCCTTGCTGGTGACCCCCATCCACCTTGGAGGGAGCACAGGAAGGCTTTGGGAGCACAGCCAGCTCGCACTTTAGCGGTCCAACCCCACGAAGGGCATGCTCTGGTTATAAGCTGTCAGAGAGATAAACTATCCCAGGATGAAGCTCCAAGATATATGTTTCTCACCACCATTTTCCTGAGCATTGCCCATTGCATTTCACGATAGTCTTATTATCTATATAAAAACTCTAACTATTTTTAAACCTTATTTCTCACCTTTGCTTGTGTCCTGTGCTAAAATGCTCTGTGCTCTCCTTTTGTGTTTTGCTCAGGTTCAAACGTCATCTTTGGATTTTCGTGAATGACACCCAAAAGGCCTTGATTCTATTTTCAGTTTCCAGAGATTATGTGTAAATGAATTTGTAACTACACTGTATTCTGCTTTATGCAGCCACAGTGATATCAACATGTTTTCCTTTACCCTTCAGTGATGAAAATATTAAATATATTTTAATTTTATCTTAAGAAAATTTGTAGTATAACTGCTGCTACATGTACTCCAGCATCAACTGTGTTGCAAATTAAATAAAGTGCATTTTTCTATCAAGGAAAACATCTGCAATTCAAAGCAAAAATTGTGTTTGCTTTGGTGAATTTTATAATTCAAACTTGACAGGAAGTTATTTTGTATAAGCCTATGAGGAAAAAAAATGTAGTGTTACCTGCCCAAGTTCTTTACGTTTTGCTGTATAATATCTGTTTTTGTGAGGAGTTGACTATGTATCTGCATTAGCTTGAAGATAAGATTTTTTTTTTTGAATTAACTATTTCACTAGGTAAAAATTAAGTCTATGCAAAAGTATCAATAAAACAATGAGAAAACTGTTTGTAACTTACATTCTCCAGAAGTCTTATGTCTGGAAAAAAACCCCCTCCATTTAATGGTTCCAAATAATGATGACGACAGTGATGATGGTATAAGGAAGTGCTATAAATTTTGCAATGCACAGGAATTTTCCAGAATAGCAAAATTAGCATCTCTTTTCTGCATCCTTCAGTTGCAATTTTATTGTTTCTTTCACTTGCCTATTCCCTGTAATTTAACATTTGGAATAGTAATTTGTTTTAACCTCTCCAATAAAACCTTGAGAGTTTCTCTCTTTTTGGTTGAGAGTCTCTGCGTATTTTAGGCAAAAAGAGTCCTATGTTCTGGAAGAATTTATTTGTTGTGAAGAAATTCACCTTGAGAAAGCTGTGAGGACTTCATACATGCTGGTGAAGATAGGTAAATAAAGATCAGGAAAAACCTTGCATCAAAAATCAGCATGATTTTCCATTTGTATATGTGCAGGCAGACTAAAGCCACAGATAAAATATTTCATGGAGTTTGGCTCAAGATGAAAAAAGAACCAAACCAAAATAACTTTTGTTCCTGTAAAAAAAAAGGGACAAAAACCCCAACAACTTTTGTTCCAGTAATGTCTCTCCAGTTTTGATTTAAGCTTTAGTTTCATTCAAAAGAAACCACTTAGCTTTGTCTGGTTTGAGAGTCATAATCATACGAAATAACCATGTTTTGCCAAACACAATAAATCAGACCAAGTTCAGTCTAAATTTGTCTCACATTTTTTCCAAATTCAATAAATATTTAGCAGGTTGGACCAAGGTTTGAGGTTTCTAATGGATCCCCTGACTGAGTTTGGCCTCCTTTGATGGTTTGATACAGAAAGAAAACAGTTCTGCTGAAATCTAGAAGGTGATGACCAAGAGAGGCAGATGGAGATCTGTGTAGACATGTTTGTCTGGTCCCCCAGAATTGTTTAACCCATGAAAATCTCTGTCTAATGGAGCACTTTAGCAATAGTTAGCAGTGCACTTCATTTTAGGAATTATGAACATTTTGACAGCACCCCAAGTCCCTAGTCCCCCAGCTGAATGAACTCTTGTCTGAGTGATATTGTCTAAGTTCAAGTCCTTTAACTTCAGAGAATGATTTTTCTTTGTCTAGATGATGCTGTGAAAAGTTATGAAACCATGTAAGATACTTTTAGTCTTTTATGCACAGGATCTTCTTGATATCACTGTATTTCTATAACGGGATATGTATTTTCTGAGCCTGGAGACATTTCTCCCTATCAGTGGAAAGATTTGTAATTTGATGGATATTTCAATTTGTTGAGGAAATAGGGAACCATGGTGATTATGTGAATTAAATATTGAAAAATCCTGATTTATAATGGTGCTGTGAAGTTTGCAACACTACCTTTCATTTTATAAGTTCTGCCATCCATTCAGAATTACTTCATTTTAGTTTCCAAATAGAAATGTCTTTGGTGAAGTAACATTGTCAAATTTCCTTGAGTACACAGAATTGTGCAATTTTCCTCATGGCCAGTTTGGGATTAGGGAGTGTTAAAAACAAACTGAAGAAACACATGAAAAAAAGCAAAGCAATGTTGGCAGTAGTGTCTGAAACAATCTGATACAAATTACGTACATAGATTGAATTTCATGTTAAACTTTTCAAGAATTAAATACTGTATCAGTTTTTTCTGCAATTAATAATAATAATAATATTATATTTGAAGAAAAAATGAAGAAATGTTAGTTTACAATGTGACGCAGTCTACTTTTGCTTCAACCAAACTACAGTCTCTTCTAAAGAAAGAGACAAAATTATAGCAGGGAAAATCCTATTTGCATTTAGTATCAGTAGTAGAGAGTTGATTTTAGCTACTTCCCATCACAAAACACTGTTAGTCCAGACTACTGCTTGTTTATGGACACTTTTGGCCTGACTTTTGTAGAGCTGTGACAGACTCCTGCTCTATATACTGGGATGCAGCATAAGCAAACAGTGAAAAGGATATAAAGCTATCTTTCAGTCACATTGCACATAGTAACATATGATGGCAATTATGAAAGACAATGAGCTTGGACAAGGCAATATGAACAGGTACTTGAAATATCCAGGGCTGGCTCCAATCCTCCTGGTTTTGTTTAAACCCCATGTATTGCCTGTGTTGGGGATGCCAATGGGACCTCGAGATGGGAGAAAGATAGTGTTGGGACTATTTGGCACAGTCTGATTTATGTTCAGACTTCACCTGTGTTCAGAGCTGTGCTTGCGTTACTAGATTATCTCTGGATATCACAGTAGGTGACAACTGAATGTATCTAAAGCCAAGATGAACTTTTTTCAACTTATCACATGGATCTACCGTCTGAGCCAGGGAAACAAATAAAACCCCCCCACTCTCTTTGCAGCTGTCCTTTGCAGCTGTCTTTGGCAGGAACAGCTATGTAAAAAACAAAGCATTTTTTCCACAAATGTTCTTAAAAGTGTGTGGCATTATTACATAGGCAAAGAGAAGACAACACACACAAAAAGTTTTGAAGCCAAGAGGGGAATCAAGAAAAATGAGATTCAGACATTGAAAAAGAGCACTGGCAATTCAAATTCTGATAAAAAGGAAGATGACAAAAGTGGGAAGCAAGAGAAAGACACATTATATGCTGTATATTTAATTTCACTTATGAAATGGCATAAGAAGGAGCTATGGTTAAGATTAAAGAGAATGGAAGGTGCCAGGATCAAAGAGGGATCCATGCGTAAACCTGAGTCCAAAAATCATTACTTTGTTTTTCCATCCTTTGCTCTGTGAAAGAGGAGGGTTGGGATGGGAGACATCGAAAAAGCAGGTGTGGAGAAATCAGCCTATTCAGAGATTGCCTCCCATGGCACTGAACAGGGCACAGCAAAGGCGAGAGAAGCGCCCCAGCCAAAGAAAAGGAGTGGCAGAGCATAAGGAGTGCACAAGTCCAAGGTGGAAGTGAAGACTGAATGGACAGTTGAGACCCATCAGTTCAGCAGGGAAAAATTTATGGAGGGGAGAAAAGAAGTGAACAAAAAGGGGTAAACCATGTTGAAGACTAGAAAGTAATTTAGAAAAAAGGGTCTTGTAGAAAGGGGATGGCATTTGCTACATGTAGTCTGAGAGAACTAAGCCTGGATGTGTGGGAGCCAGTCCAAGACTGTAAGTTATAAAAGGGTAAGAAAACATAGCAGCAGGAGTGCTGAACTGAGATCAAGAGCAATCATCCTTACAGGTCACTGGAAAATCAGCGTCTGCCAGTCATTACCTCACTGTGGCCACAGATATCTTCTAGCCAAAGTGTAAAGAAAAACCATGTTAATGTCAGATATCCTTATGTGTGAATTCTAGATTTGTGATGACATGCCGATGATACTAAGTGAGGTCCTTAGGCCTGATTGGCTTCCGTAGAAAGGTAGCGCTTTTGGCTGGCACCCGTCTGCTCTGCCATTTTGTAATGCAGATGTCTGCCCCAGCCTTGTGGGCCCAGATCCCTGTGGGAAAAAAAACCCAGTATTTGTCCTGCATAACTAAGGACAGGAGAATGCCCTTAGCTCCACAAAAGAGAACGCAATGCGGTGTTTGAGAAGAGAGAGTTCATTTCAGTGTGGCGGTTGCTGTGTAGCAAAGTCCTTGTAGAGCCCTCTGGAAGATGCTGGTGGTGGAATCAGCCACTGTTTTCTCACATCTTGACAAAATTGCAACAACAAATCACAAACTTGGGACAAGCTGAAAATGAAGCAGAGGCCTGGACTCCAAATGTTCTTTGTTTCATGGGATGCAGTGCAAACAATGGTAGAAGCAGTTGTCAGGTCATATTTTAAGGACTGAACTTTTCCACTGTTTCATATTAATTTTTATAAATATTCATTGATGTGGCACACAGAGTTTACTTGTGTAACAGTTTGCAGTATCTGAGGCCATTCTGTTCATCTGATTATTTTATCACTTGCACATCTAATAGTGACAAGCTGGTCAACCTGAATGCCAGTCTGCTTCATTCCTCCAACTAAATGAGTTATTCCTCTCTTTTACTTGCTTTATTACCCCCCTTATTTCCTCCCTGTTAGACTGTCTGGTAGAAGGCTAGTTGAAGGAAAATCACACCGCACCCTGGCTTCTGCCTTTGTAATCATCATAAACTTCTCATGTGCAATCTCTTCTTTACATATTATACACAGTAGGCTTCATTCATCAAGGAATCAGAAAGTTCAATGTATGGCGCAACACTTGCAGAAGAAAATGTATGGATTCATTTACTAGGCAAGTGACCTCTAGGTTCCTTCTCCCTATGTTTCCCGTAGGTCTGTGGCTCCCAATTAATGTTTCCCTGAGATGTAAAGCCTTATGGATTTGTTATTCTTACCATCACCACTACTCTTCTTATTTAAATAATTATTCTTATTTAAGGAATAGTAGTGGTTCAGAGCAATGTTGTCTCAGCCACTGTACAAATAAGTGACAGATTAAAAGAAAGTGCCTCTATCCTAGACAAATTAAAATCTTGGTAAATGTGAAGAAGAAATGTTCTGATTAAACAAACAAAAGGGTAAGGAAAGTGAAGAAGAAACATATACTTTCTCCCAAAAGCTGGGACAAAGCTTGCTAGTAAGAATAGAAGGCAGTACAAAAGGCCTTTGAGAGCTGAGTCAAGGCTGCAGAGATGTGACCAGTATCCCAGTTGCTGGAGACAAGTCCTTGCAGGCTCTGGTCACTGTGAGCTGTGAGGGCAGCAGAGACCTCATCCCTCAGCATCATTCTGTGTGCAAAGCTGAGAAGAGACTGACTGCCATTATGGACTGGAATACACAGGCACTAATACAGGCTCTTGCTCAGCTCTTTCTTCAGGATTCATTACCTTATACAGTGATCAAAAAAGAGAAGGGTGGTAGCTGTTTCACACATATACATGTG
The DNA here is from genome assembly GCF_003259725.1 of Athene cunicularia. Taxonomy (NCBI): domain Eukaryota; kingdom Metazoa; phylum Chordata; class Aves; order Strigiformes; family Strigidae; genus Athene; species Athene cunicularia. The sequence continues at coordinate 38,283,754 of NW_020799097.1, forward strand.
TGCTGCTTCAGGTCAGCTGAAAAGCTCTCCCACTGAGTCCTTAAAGCAATTGGGTGGTATCCTGTAGGTAGCTCACACCAGGTGGTCAACAACCCAGTGTCAAGTTTGGCACACAGCATGTTGTGACTTACATGCAGCAGGACTGGTGCAAGGCCTGAAGATGGGAATCACAGTATCATAAAAGGGGTGCCTGTGAGAGACACCAGCTCCTGCATCTGGCCTTCACTAATCTCAACCTACTAGGAGTCCAGAGACAGATGCTGCTCAGTGGCATCATAATTCTCTAATGAGCAGCATCTCGTGTTTTTACAGGCACATATAATCTCTAGGAAAGAAAATCGAAGTCTGGCTCATCTCCCTTAAAAATTTGGCTGGTGCAAGACATAAGCAGTCTATGTCCACTTGTTCAAGTCTTCCATCATGTAGGCTTCATATTGTCTCTGAAGTCTTCATACAAACCTCCTTGCTATGAAATGAAGCAATCAGAAGACATAGTAAAATTTCACTGTACATGGCATGTCCATTTGAGGAGCAGGGAGTCTACATCTTGCTTTATATCACATACACAGAATAGGGTCCTTCTGTCATGAGACCAATCCCAGCAAAGGCTCTTGGCTTGGTTTCCAAAGTTGCTGAACATCTGTTGTTCCTGCTGACTTCAGTGCATGGTCCAAAAGCTCAGCAAGAGCTCAGCAACTCTGAATGTCAGACTGGCTGCATGAGAATCTGAAGTCTCCTGTGGTACAAGGAGGTCCACAGATGCTGGCATGAGACTGTTTGTTTCACTACATGGGAAGAAAAAAGCACTCATGCTCTGTGGCTAAACACGCAATTGATGGGAGAAATGCAGCAGTGGCACAAAAAATGTGGTGCAAGCTGAGGCAATCATCACTCCAGCAAGCACAATGAACACCTTCTGGCTACATACATGGCTACATGTGTTATGCATTAGAGTTACACATGTTAACTATACCCATATATTTTTTCCTTCTGTAGAGATAGCCAAACCCTGGTATTGAAGGCCACTTGACTGACAGACATAATGTGATCCACTGGATTCACAAGTCTATGGGTGTAGGAGGCCCAAGATGACTGAACTGCTGACCAGTAGCTTGACCTTGGGTGACTTTTCTTCTTTGTTACTGCCATTGGTCAGCTGTTCCCTGCAGTTGTAAGTTCCTGTCAGGAAACAGTGGCAGTAGCTGGGGGAATAAAGGTAGTTATTTCCAATGAGTGCTACTGCCTGCTGACAATTAACTGCTTTATGAAGGGCTGTGGAGTTGAGCAGGATGGCTTAAAAGGAGGGACAGGTGTTGATATGGAGTTAGTCAGGAAGAGAGACAAAGGCCAAGCATAGACTTAGAGATAACAAGGGTTTGAGTAGCCGTGGGAGGTCATTACCCATCTCCTTGATTCAAGACAGGATCTGTAGTGCCAAAACTGTTTCTGTCAGATGTGTTTCCTCTTACAAAGGCCACCAGTACAAGAAATTGCACAATCACCCTCAGAAGCATCTTCCAGTGTTTAAGGATCCTTATGGCTGGACAGTTTTCCTGATGCCTGACCTCATTCTTCCCTGCTCCAATTTAAACATGTTACTGCTTGTCACAACTAAAGGGAGGTAAAAAGACCAAGAATAGGTCTTTCCCCTACATCAGCTATCATTCAAAGCCTATTACTATTTTTCATTTGTTTTCTTTTTTTCTAGGCTAAGCAGTACTTCTCTCTTCCGTTTCCTCGATCTCTGCTTGTTCTCATTGTCTTTCACTTGAGTCCCTCCCTTCACATAATTTTGAAGTGCCACATTCAAGACCAGACTCAGCAGCAATCCTCCATTCTCATGAATGTTGCTCCTGTTTATACCCCCAGCATTCACCTTTTCTGCAGCTCCCTGTGCAGCACCAGTAGCTCACATTTGATGTCCAAGCCAGGGTCACCCATAGGGTCCTTTTTCTGTGGGCCTGCTGTGTACCAAGTTGTCCCTCCTGAGAAATTTATGCTGCTGATTGCTGAGGCATAAAGCACTGTCAGTACAAACTAGAGAGCCAGTGCTTTAACACATGGTTCATTTTGACACAGACTATTATTTACTGAGCAAGAACCGGAGAACTCAGCACAAATAAAACTGTTCTCCCAGGTCTGTGGAGAGCTGTCTGACCCCAAGGCCAGTTGGATTTAACCTCCGCTGGCCAGACCATCACAGCAAAGAAAGCTGCTGGAACAATAGTAGCAGCCGCAGCAGCAAGGCAAACAGAAGCACAGAGGTTTGCAGGAACTGGATGCTAGCCATACATCTGGGCAAGCCCACTGCACACAACCCATGATGCAAGCCCTGCTCAATGCAAAGAGACACGTGTGTTTAAGCCCAACCTACCCATAAACTTTTAGCAATTGGAGGATCCCCTGGAGTGCCCCCCTTCAGCATTAAAGGACCATTTATCTCCATGCAAGAACATAATGGAGACAGGCATGTCTAGGGTAGAAGGGAAGTGTCATAGAGTCTGTCCACAAGAAGGGTCCTCTTTGGCCTTCTGGTAGAAACTTCTTTCACTTTTTGTATTCTCGTATTTATGAATTAGGTTCACATTTTAAAATGTCAATACTAGTGAAAAAAAATCCCCTCAATAAATAGCTTGAAGCGATACTTTACTTTTCATTCAGAGTCCTAGCAATATCCAAATCAATGGGAGTGTTTCGGTTTGAAAAGCCAGTTTGCAGAAGGTACTGCACTGCTCTACATAAAGTTCATCACTCTTTTCCTTATTTTTAGATAAAACACAATCTCTTGATATGATTATGGTTAAAGAGTACTCTGTGTGTGCATGTGTGTGTATGTGTGAGAGAGAGAAGTAGACAGCGGTTTTTATTTTCTTATTTTTAATGGAGCTATTTTGCGAGGCTGAAAAAAAAAATTGTTAAACTTGCCTTAATTGATTGTTTAAAGTACCATGGTGGATTTGTCTTTTAAACATAGCCCGTGGTTAAAGTTCCCATTGCATTGTATTTGAAGTAGGTCCTTTGTGCTTTAAAATGAAAACTGTAAAACTTTTGGTGTTTAAGGCTTTCTGACTCCAAGTTAATTGTTTTCCTTTAATATGAGCAGAATTAAAGATATTAAAAATCGACTGTTGGAGCACATAATTGTGGCCTCCCATCTATTCTTCTTGTGGAAATGAAAGGAATATTGAAAGAGTTTCTATTTTACAATACCAGAGGTGGCCAAGCATTTACAACTCTATATATTCTTTTAGTTGAATTCTTCTAAACCTCACGCCTGGCTAGCAGTTTTCTCCCAGACGATTTTCATTTTCAAAACATTCACATCCAATAAACTACACGAAACATAGTGTGAGAGAAAAAAGGGGACAGGAAATGGCTCTGTTGCATGGTTATTACATCCTATTGCCTGTGGGTTGCTTTGTTATGAGTTTTAACTATGTAAATATGACGTATATGACATCAGAATTTAATCTAAAGCTACTAGGTGGGAGATAGAGTGTGACTTTATTGTTAAGGCTAAAATCAACTGGGTGTTGACAGGTCTCAAAAGTCACTGAGTATAAGCTTGAAAAGGAAAATCTCAGACTGATAAGCTGTTCCTTGATTGACAACTTCAGGCTTGACTGCAAGTATTGAAAACAGTTGAGCAAATGGAGGGAAAAAAGTTTTATTTCATAAGAAACTACACTGGGAAATATAGGAGGATTTATGGGCTGATGTAGCACAAAAAACTAAGAAAAACAGGTGTGAGGTTTATAAAATCTGGAAACTGGGGAAGGACATTGTCCGTGAATGATTTCCCCATTATGGTTTAATTAACCTTGTAAAAGCCCCTATGCAAAAATAATGCCATGTTGGGGGGGAAAAAATAAAACACTGGTGTCCACTAGCTTCAACTTTCAACAAATCATATGTCAACAGCTCATGGCAAGGAGGTGGGTTGAAAAAAATGAGAAGAAAATAAGAGAGAAGGATTTCAGTGGGAAATAAATGCACCAGGGAAAACAACACACTGATTTTTCATCTTTCTAGTGAAGTCAGACCAATTTTTGGCACTGTAAAATCCATTATGAAGACAATAAAATAAATACAGTTTAAAGTAGCAATCGTGGGTTGATTGAAATGTTATGATAGCTACACATGCTATATCTTATCAAATATTATCCATAAGGAAGCATTCAATTCATATTGTGCCAATTATCATACTCTGTGCATCATAAACTTTTATTGCTTGTTATGGAATGCCACTCAGCCAACTTTTTCTTTAGATATTGCATCATCAGAATCAGATGGAAAACATATTCTAATGTGGCAAAGTGTTAAAGAAATCTAATACTCTAGGGCTGAATGAAAAAGTTAAGGTTCATCTCCTGGATAAGAAAAACAATTTATGAATGCAATATTCATTTCCTGAGGTGGGCATAAGCAAAAACCTCATCTGAAACTTAAAACCGAGATGTTGGCCTTCACTAGTTTCCTTAGTTTAACTCATTGATGTCATGTATTATGGACCACTGCTAAGACCACATCTGGGAAGGACTCGCTTTTTTCAGCTCTCCAGATCACTTTTACAGGGAACTCCTTGTATAATTGCATGTGCGGAGACTGGACCTCAAGGGCCAATGGATCATGTTTCACTTTTAATATATTACTGAAGAATATCAAAATAATCTACTTGTTTAATCTTGATCATGCGAGCCGATTAACACTTTGACACTCTGAATCACAGATGTTAAGTACTACAGGGTAAGGTTTCAGTGAAGCATACAAACTATAATGAGGCTTTGTGAAGTTACAGATCTGAGGTTAATATATTTACTTAAGCATTCACAGTACGCAAAGTAGTGCTGTAGCTATCAAAAGACAACTTGGACAACATTCATAAAAAGCACCCATTGTACACGGGGATAGATGCTGGAGTCAGCAGCAGCTTGCTGGAATGGAGTGGGAATATGCCTCCTGGAGGAGGTGATAAAGTGCTTCTGATTGCTTTTCAGGGGCTTCACAAGTGAGGCTGGAAGGGTACAGTGATACGAATTCAGTCCAAAGGACCTGTGGATAAGTGACTTGTAATGGAAACTTGGACCATTTCTCATGCAACTCTGATGTGGAAACAATAACACCAGCAAACAGCAAGACTCCCCAGACCTGCAGGGAACACTTAGAGGCAGCTGAGCCAGGGGACATCCTGAGTAATTCCCCCAGGTATAGCTGTCACACAGGATCAGAATATATTCTGTTCTCTGATGCATTGGATCAGCTCGCACAATTTGTAGTGTGTGCTTCTTCATCCTACCAAAAGCCTCACTGATTTCAATGACAGCTCACAAAGGCAAGGTAACTTAACAGAGATCTAGAAGAATGCCTTTCTGAAGGAGATTTTGATTCTTTTCTTCTAAATTCCCGTGTTTTTTACTTCATAAGTTTACTGACAGAAACTGCATTGTTTGTTAAGGGCATCCCAGGATCACTGTAGATGTAAAATGTATGGCAATGTATCAAGGAGTGAGATGGTGTGCTTGACTCTGCCATTTCATACTGGTCCAAAAATGTGTTCCAGAGTTTATTCATCTGGATCATGCTTGTTTGAGAAGAAAACAACCAGAGATAGGAGGCAGGTTGTTATGGTCAATTTATCTAATATGTATGATGGAATAGTGACAGACCTGTACTTAGCTTTTTTCAAGCACTTCCATGGGTAAGCTAAGGTATCCTACTGTAAGAGACCTCTCTTCCAAACATTGGAGAATATGTACCTGCAGGGGTTAAGTCTGCTAGTCTGTCATGAAAGATTTACTCCCTGTGTGGGAATCCCGTATTGCCATAAGCATTGCCCCCACGGAGACATCTGTATCAGTAGACAGTGAGCAGGGCAGGAGCTACTGTCTTCTGTAGAGTGCGTGGGGGACCAACCGGCTGTTACTGTGTCTGCTGCTCCCACGAGGGGAGTGGGTTTATAACAAATGGGAGTCACCAACCTTCCCTGATGCCCCACTAAGTATGTGAAGCTCTTCACCTTGTTGAAAAGCCCAGCATATATACCACATACCTCCAAAAGCCATGGGTAGAAAGAACACTGCAAGGTGTCAGATGCTCTGCAGGTGTCCAACCATTCCACTTGGAAGGAAGCAGCCAGAATCCTGACATAATCAGTGACCACCAGCTGCTGTAGCCTCTGATGGTCCCTTCTTCCTATCCCTGAGCATCCCAGTAATCCACCAAAACATTGCTGCTGCTGCTCATGCAGAGCAGCCTCAGTTTAGGAAACAACTCCTGCACGGCTTGTGAGCTACATATGCTTCACGAGTCATAGGCTGGCCGCTCCTTTTTCTTTTTTCAGCTTTTTTATTTAGCTGCCTGCATTAAGAAAAAGGCAGCCTGCTCCCAGAAGTACATATTTCCATTCTGTGAAATATGACCTGCTCCCAAGTCCTTGATCTCTTTCCCAAATAAGAAATCTTAGCTATTCCCAGTTTACCCTGGCAGAGAATTAGTTGGCATATATAATGTGTACATGATACCAGGCTCTGCTGCTATAATACCTCTGACTCACCATTGCATCCGAGTACTTTATAAATAAAAAACTAGGAGTCTAGAGATCTTCCATTTCACCTTCTTTACGTGACCCATTGCTCTCCTAGGCTGCATTTTTTCTTCTTGCATAACAATTAAGAGTGAGATTTGCAGGAGAATTCAGCAGTTGATTATTACTGTTCTTTTTGAAGTCAGTGGGATCAGAGTTAAGCCAAATCTGAGCACTTTAAAAAAATATCCTAAAAATGGATAGGCAAAAATAAATCGTTTCTTGAATGTGCTGTGGAACTTGAGAGTTTCTGTAGGTTCTTCTGCCCTGGCAGCATACTGGGAAAGCTACTGTTCTTTTGTACAGAGAAATACTCTCTATCTCTTCTTCCCACTTCAGTGGCAGGAACAGCCAGGTTCCATGTATTAAAGAATGAATTGGTTTGTTGCTTTGGTTTTATTTTTTAAATCAGCTGTTGCCGGTCACAAATACAGCAAAACACCAAACTTTTAATCACAAAAGAGAAAAGATGCAGTCACATGGCTAGGGCTGTTTGCCATCCCAAGGGCCATGATAAATGGGAGTTACTTAGGGGGAAGAAAGAAAGAAAGAAAGAAAGGAAGAAAGAAAGTAAGAAAGAAAGAAGAAAGAAAGAAAGAAAGAAAGAAAGAAAGAAAGAAAGAAAGAAAGAAAGAAAGAAAGAAAGAAAGAAAGAAAGAAAGAAAGAAAGAAAGAACCCCCATTCCATCTCTCAAACTCTTATTAGGCCTTCTACATTCACTTTTTTAATACATTTTTTCCCCCTTTTTATTAGGCCACAGTGCCAGAACTCCTATCTCACACCTCTGGACTCCCTTGGCAATGTCATAAAACCAGATCCATCACTCACCACCAGACCCAGTCCAACAAACCAGTGACAAAAGAAATGTGAATGTAACCAAAAATGGTTCCTTGGGCAACAAAAAAGAGCAAATAGTTGTGCAACATACTGCACATTTTTTAAAAACTCTTTTTTGGAGTAAGGCTATTTTTCCCATTCAAATCTGCTTCAAATCTGACACACTATACAGGAACATTTGTCAATGAATTTCATAATCCTTCTGACAGAATTTACCACTAAATTGCTGCTGTTGTTACAGCTGCAGGAAGACTAGGGGCCTTGATCCAAAACTCAGCACTAAAAAAAATGTGGGAACTCAATACTAGAAATGATGTGGGAACTTCAGCCATGCAGAGGAGCCAAGGCGGGAGAAGGAGAGCATCTGTTTACCTCCATTTGTGCCTTTCCTGGAGAGCTGGAGGGATGCTGCATTCAGAACAACAGGTTAAAGAGCTCAACACTTTCAACTGGTGTGAGTTTGATCTGGGAATAAATAATTTGGCAAACTATTTACTCCAGTAGTAAATTAATGTTTCTGAAGCAAATATTCCATGCTGCTCAAGTGGTGGATCCAACCTGTAATCAGCTGGGCAGACACGTGCACCGCAGTTCTCAACAAAGAGGGGATGTTGATCCCAGTGACTTGTGCCTCTGGCACTGGGAGAAAAAATGAGTGATTTGGATGCTCGGGCAGCAGAAGCATTTGTGGGGGAAATATGATCACATTCACCAAGGTTATTAACAGTTATGTTGTGACCACTCTGTTTTTAGTGCAAACGTCCATCTTCATTCTTCTGTGTGCATAGTAACTTTCCCTTACAACCATATCTCGTTCTTGCCAGTAAAAACAACTCTGCCTTACCTTCTGCCAGGGGTTATAAAGTAGTAACAGGGGCCAGGTCCAAGCAGCTGGGGTAGTCTGAAGCGGGTGTGATGGCTCTGTCAACTATACTACTACTCTGTTTAACTCCAAGGACCTCTGTGTAACTGGTAGCTTGCTCTGGGGCTCGATTGTGGAACAAACCAAACCGTCTCCTCCAAGAAGCAGCCAAAAATACAGAGGAGAGGATGGCTCATGTCATGATCGACTCCCCTCCAGAGTGGCAACAGGGATGTGAGCCAGTTTATACTAGTGGAGATCTGGCGGGGACATCCAAAACAGCTTGGACATATCCTCTAAAGACCAGCCAGGCACATCAACCAGTATATTTGAGAACAGAGAGTAACCTAACCTGGCACCTGTGCAAACTCTGACCTCTCCAGTGATCTCGTGTGGAATGAAAGGATTTTGCTAGGGGTGGACACAACCAGCAACAGTGTACATGTATGTACATGTACATATATGTACATGTATCGGGTACATGTAATGGTCCCTGACAGCATATACAAGTGAACTCTGTTCCCTGTCTTCCAGCACTGAGAGTTAATGAGTGAAAGCATCTTGGTCTTATCCCTTCTCCTTCCCCTAAGTCCTCCTCACAGTTGGCTGCCAGCTGGTAGCAGGTAGCATCATCCTAAACTATGTCACTATTAGCAAATTAAATGATGCTGAGGACAGGAAAAGACAGTGCTTAAGCTATTTTTGTACTCTCCAGAAGAAAGAGGATAGAAACTTTGCATGCCCTTCTTTTTAGCAATATTCTTTATATCATAACAGGAATCTGGGGTAAAGCATCATAGTCCAATGAAGCTGGTCAGCATATAGAGGCAGGTTCTTACCCTTGTAGCCTCAGGTTTTACACTTTTAAGTAACTAGTTGAAAGATACTATGGTCGTGTCACCAAAAAGGCTTTTCTGGCATTATTTACTTTGCTCCTGTGCCATGGGCTTGGAGATGTTGGACCTGTGCACACACATTTTGCTTTTTAGCTTTTTCTTACACGCCATAACGTAAGAAGTGAGATCAATGTACATTAGCTTGGCTTTTGCAGTGAATGCTGAAATGCATAAACAGACAAATGACAAGCATGTCACCTGTGTTTGCTTAAGGATGTTAAACATAGCTCAGTTTCTAGGACAGACATATCTCTTGTCCATATTCTATCTTCTTGTAAATGTTTGGCTAGTCTGGAAGGACTTAATCTATGTGAAGAAAAAGAAAATAGATGGACATAGGAATCAATAAATATAGGAGGTCTGAAGAGATCTTGATTTTCTAAGCTGTGTGCTTTTTGCAGCATGGGGTGCCAGTAAAAGTTATCCTCAAAAATGTAAACGGGAAAAAAACAGTGGCTTATTCACTAAGTTTAAAGCTATGTTAAAAGCAGCTGTAAATAGATTCATTTATTCACTTGCTGACTAAACTTTGGTTAAATTCTGCTTGGAGTTACATCAGTGTAAATCTGGAGGGATTCCATCCATTTTCAGTGAGACCAACTTTTCTCACTCCCAAAAGATCATTAGGTTCCTTCAACACTTATTCTTTATTTTGCCAAGATAAAGATTCAGATGTTTTGATTTTTCAGTTCCATTTGTAGAATGCAGTTGTTCTATGTTCTGACAACATATGGCATGAATATGTTCTTTTCCATTTAATACAGGAAAATTAGTCAAAAGTTCAGTCTTGCTTTAATGCTTTTCATTCCCTTGTAAATGCTTTAATTTTTTTTGATTGCCTTCTGAGCAATGTCAAAAGTCAGGACCAAGAAAAAAAAAAAAAAGCCATTTCACTGAAGTGTCTTCCTACTGAAGTGTTAGCATGCCCAGTAAAGCAAAAATTTAGGAAAGGAGCATTTTCAATATTCACTTTGTTGACCAATGGGCCTGCCTTGGTAGAGGTTTCAACAATGAAATTATTGTACATGTATTTGCTTTAATGCCTCTGTTGTTATCATGTTTTTTTAACGGCGGTGTCGGTTCTTGCCAGATGTTCTGCTCAACAATGCTTCAGCACACATGGGAATGCTTGCGATGGCCAATCAAGTGGGCTGGCAAAATAGAAACAGATGGCCATGGATGTGTGCTCTAACACATCTTTAATGAAATGGAGCCTTTGCGTAGATGATTACATTGCACTAATCACTGTTTGCGTATCCTAACTTCCCTGCATCTCCAGTTATATACCACCTAGTGACCTAGTTTTGAATTACAACTTGTTTATTCACCTATTTTAGTTTTAGGTGCCTTGGATCATAGGAAAAGATGGTCCAATGCAGGGAAAGCTGCATGAAAACTGCTGAGTTAACAAAAACGGATGTAAAAACTACAGCCTGGCTTGAAAACTGCACAAAGTGGAGTAGAAACATGCTAATGATTTATATTCTGTCTTATACCTTTCAGTGGTTTTTACTAAATAACATAGGGGCTGTGTAGCATTGAGCTGCAGTTCAGATCTGAATCCAAAGCCACTCGTGGTCCATTATTACAGGGAGAATCAAACATTAATAGATGCTCTGTGAGAGCAGAAATGTGTGCCAAACCGAATCCTAACTGTACAGTTTCCCTTGTTTTTTCTGGAGTCCTTAGTTAAACAGTAACTGTTTTCAGATGTAATCAGATGGACTCAGGAGGGCAGAAATCTTGCAGGATAAACTGCTAAGTTGGTACCTTCTGCAAGGTAATTGCATAATCTTTTGGTGATTTCCTGATTTGGCATTGAACTCCAAATTAATTGCTAAATTCAGAAGATTCTAGGGTCAAAAACATGCTTGGTCTCATCTATGGGGAGGCTGTGAATGTATTCTTATATATAAAATGATTTTGCCAACTCTAATGTTTAAAAGCCCTCCAACCTCCAATCAGATACCCCAAATCATTTGATTAAGAAAAATTACAGGGCTGGAAAGTGATAATAACTAAGAAGCTCTTGCATATGCATCCAAAATAGGGATTCATGTTTTCAGGCATTCTTTTGCAGCCCCACAGCTAGAAACTTTGCCTTTTTAGAAAGGTAGTTGAGATTTGAATTATGAAGGGCTCCACGAACACCCTTAAGACTCTTGTAGTAGCATGGTGACTATTGGCATTTCTGTACCCAGCAAGTACAACTCTGCTGCGTCCAGAATGCATGGTGAGGAAGGCTAAATAAGAGAGGGGGGATAAAATAGGCATTATGTTTTTTTTTTCTCATTGTTTCTAAATGTTGCCAAGGTCCTTCAGAAACGTGATTGCTGTTGATTTTGCCTTTGTCAAGGCAACAAATTATTTCAGTATTGCATCCAAAAGGTTAAATTAGGACTGGATTTCCAGTAGTGGAGAGCTGGAGGGACAGAAAAGCTCATCCTCCACTTACTGAAGACATACACATAGCTGCGGGAGTGCGGTGGGGGAAGCTGAGCAGGCAGCACTTGGGGCACACCATCAACATGTCCAGGTCCCTATGCTATGACAACCAAGAATTTGGTTCCCTCCCACCCTGGTGCCACCATACTAAGGCACGACTCTTAATGCTCTTGCATTGTGCTTAATGGCCACAGCTCAGCATCTTCATCCCTCAATGTACCCATCAGGACATGCCAGTCATTCCCTATTCATATTTATTCATATTTAAATTATTAATGTATACTTTTTCTTTCTTGCTTAGTGATTTTTTTTCACATACTTTTTAAATTTTTTTTTTTTTTTTTTTTTTCATATCTTAGAAAGAAAAGGGGTGGGGGGGACTTGAAGCCCCACGGAAACATTTGTTTTCAGATTATGTCTGGTATAAGCTTGGTTTAGGTCAGATGTAAATGGACGGTATTCTTTCAAAGCATGTTCTCAAACCCTATTTGCACTTTTCAAGTATAAATGGCTCATGTATTTTTGGAAGAGTGCAAACAATGGAATGTCAGATTTCAGTTACTGCTCTTAATATTTACCATTTAGCATACTGTATGTTGGCTCAATCAAAAGTTTTTCCCTAAGTAATACAAACAAGACCCAAAGGATGATGAAATAATTCTGAAATGTCAATCTTTCAAGATTCAGATATGTTCTAATACCATTACAGAAATTCCATAGGTCTCAATTTGGAATTAACAATAATACCACCAATTATAGGCAATGTTTTAACGCAAGAACTAATGAAGTGATTTGTTCTCTTAATTTCCATTTTGGACTAAATCTTCCATTTTCAAGCTAAAATAATTCCAAACTATTGTTATATCTAACCCTACAAGGAGGAAGTGCAGTCACTAGTTCCACATATGTATAATTGTATTTATACTCTGGCTTTTCACGCTTAAGAACATGACAAATTCTCCTCTGAGTTCCTTGATGTTCTCCTCTGCTGAAACAAAGTTGTTTTTTTTTTTTTCTTTCCTACAAATATCACTACACTAGGTAATTCAGCCTAGACCTATTCATTAGAGTATTAAACCACAAATATATTTAATCAATTCAAGAATATTACCATCCATGGGTGATGATAATGCCCTATCCTGTGTGGCTGCCAAGGATAATATTTATTTTACCTTTGCTATTCTAACACCTCCTAAAATAAATTAAATGATTACACAGATTTTCATAAGCATCTTGGAAGCAGCGGTGCAGTGCCTTGGCAGGGCTTGAGTCTAGTAGGTGGTGGATAAGTGGACTTTCAATGCTTTGTGCTCAGCAGGATGCTGGGTAGATTTAAATTTACTTCTGAAAGTATATAAATACCACTGAACAGAACAAAGCAATAGCACAAATCACAGTAAATTCGAAGGATCTGATTCTTTACAGTTCCAGACTGTCACACTGCTACAAATAGCAGAAATCAAACTGACCCCTCAACTGCACTTTTGTGTTTAGAGCGAAGACTGGAATCTGGGTCAATACACTCCTAAAAGTCTACCCCCAACCCATCCCGGTATTTTCTTTCCAATCCTTATACTCTTTTCTATTTACATGTTCAAACTGTGACTGCTAGGAATACTTTATTTCTTCTTATTTAGTTGAATGTAGGGGAAAAAAACTAAGAAGAAAAGTCCAGAATACCCTCCCACTTCCCAGGGCTAATTTACCTTTATTCTGGATGTTGTTTTAGTCTGAAGTCTGAAGACACAGAAGTTTAATCTTTAGATGTTATTTCAGAGACCCATGGGACAGGGGCACAGGCTTGACCACAATGAATTTGTCATGGGTGACAAATTACTGCTCAGGCTCAGCCAACAAGTGGTAATCTGTTACACTGATGTAGCCTGATCATGCCAGCTCATATGCCACTTCTCATAGACTAAATGTTGGTAAGAAGGAGAAATGAAAAATACCATGTTCTTTATAGCCATGGGATGTGCACCTTCAGATGGAAGCATTAGATGTAAATCAAACTCCTTTGCTATTCTCCCAAGAAAAGAAATTTGCTATTTTAATGAATATTCTTGTTTGGTGCGGACTGTTGTCTTTGCTGTCACAATGCATTGCTGACATGCAGTGCTGTTACACTGAAAAAGTAGTTGCACTACCATAAGACTACAAATACAACATGTATAAGTAAGGCTGGATTCCTCACTATGGGGAATAAAAGGAGATCTAGAAAGGTAAAGGGAACAAGGCATTAGCACAATGAATGTATATTCACAGCTTAATTATATATCAATAGTGAGCGCTCTCATAACGGGGTTGAAAAGCTGTTGCTCAAAACTTGTGTAGAACTGGGATGCAGGTTATGGGAAGAGGGAAATACTTCAAACAGTGGCCATAACATCAGGATAGAATGAGATTAGCAGTGCCTAGCTCATTACTTTCTCTTGAGTATCCTGTAGCTCACTGATGCTGATGCTCGAGCAGCTGCAGCTGTGCCAGAGGCTCCATGCTGGATTCTGAGGCATGTCTGGTGTTGACATGGTCACATTGGCCCTCCTAGTCATGGCCCTTAGCTTCAGTTACCAAAATGCAGTTGACCTAAAGGCTAAATTTCCCACTTATAGGAATGGAAATTTAATCACGTGGAGCTTCAGTCAACTTCTCAGCACAGCCAGCAAACAATAGACTTCCAGAGTCACCCCTTACATAGGCTAGTCAGAAAATTTCTTGGTATTTATAACTGTCTGTTGCTCCAGGAATGAACTCATTGTATGTGGACAGCTGTCTAAGTGACTGCTGGACTCTCAATATTCTTGACTGCCCATAACTACCATGCTCCTCACAGACACTGACATGTCACTGCCAAGAGTGTGAGCAGGATGGTATTTAAACTTCATGATCTGACTCAGTGTGGTAGAGGATACAGAATAGTCTGTGCCCTTAGTGCTATCTGCACCTAAAAACCAGCAAGCATTTTAGGTGTTGCCATCCAAAGATGAAAAGCACTGATACATGCTCTCCATGGCTATGCTATTATCCATAACACGAGTAAGAGCACTGGCCACTTCCAGGGGCTCAGACCCTGGGGCATTTTGGCCACTGTGAAGGATGAGCTCCAGATTGTCTGTGGAAGCCATTGGAAACTGGAGGTCCTAGGGGCAAGCAGCCTTAGCAAAGTCTCTCAGATGCATAGTGACACATTGTTCAGGCTAGTACTGTTCGCACTGTTGCTATAAATTGCAACTTTCATTATTTTGATGCATTATATGTGCTACCAAAGCACCTAGAAACTCTTGAGATGGATCAGGGCCCCGATGCACTTGGCAGAACAAAATCTGTGCCACTAGCTAATGGGTGCAGAAGAACACTCATTTGGAAGAGTTAAGTGATTTACTTTAAAACTCTGTTATGGTTACGTTCCTTATAACACCACACCTCATAACAACACCTTAGATGCCTGGGATAGTGTTATGATGAGAGCAAGCTAAAGTATATTTATAACAAGAATAGGTCAACGGTCCAGCGGGTAGTTTCCTATTATGGAAGGGATAAAATAACTAAAATCAATAAATCTCCAGATCATAAATGTAGCTACAGTCTGGGCAAGGTTGAGAAAATTATTAGCAGAGCCTCATGATGTCTGGATATTGTAGCTTGTAAATTTATACATACATATGTGTGTGGTTATGTACACGCTTGCTATTCATCCCCCACAGAATTCATTGAAATGCTAAGAGGAATGTGCATTTGGTGTTCCTTTCAGTTCTGGTAAAAGAAAAAAAAAAAAAGAAAGAAAGAAAGAAAGAAAGAAAAAAGAGAAAATATAAAGAAAAAGAAAAAAGAAAAAAAAGAAAAAAGGAAAAGGGCAAAAGAAAAATAAGGAAAAGAATGAAAAATAAGAAAGGAAAAAAAGGAAAAAATAAGAAAATGAAAAAGAACGTGGGAAAAAAGAAGATAAGGGAAAAAAGAAAAATAAGAAAGAGAAAAGAGAAAATAAATAAGAAAAGGAAAAGGATAAAAAGTAAAAAAGAGGAAAAGGAAAAGGAAAAGGAAAAGGAAAAGGAAAAGGAAAAGGAAAAGGAAAAAAGGAAAAGGAAAAGGAAAAGGAAAAGGAAAAGGAAAAGGAAAAGGAAAAGGAAAAGGAAAAGGAAAAGGAAAAGGAAAAGGAAAAGGAAAAGGAAAAAAAGTCAAGGGGAAGAGAAAAACAGTAATTCCTAGAGAATGCATACAGCTTTACAACTTTTGCCTTTTCAACTCATGGTGAATTTTTTCATATGACTGCATAAAATGGCTACACGTCCTAGCCAGAAGTCTGTATGCTTTGAGATTCATGAACTGTTGTGTCTTGTTTAAAACACATATTAACCCTCCTCAACCATTTCCTTCACTTAGACCTTTATTGCGAGCTGTCATGTCCTTTCATTATTTCCTAAATTTTATAACAGAAAAGGGCTTAATCTCTTCAAACTTCAGATATCTAAAGGCCTGTTGTTTAATGTATTCATTTAGGCTCCCTTTGTTATCTGCTGAGAGAATAGGTAGCTCCAAGGAGTGTTTGGTCTCAAGGGTCTAAGATCCTTTTGTCCCTAGACATGTCTGTTTCTTCCCATACTGATTACACAAGCAGCCTTAGACTTTGTTATTAGTCTCCTTTTATATTAAATTGGAAAAATCCCACCTACTGAGACTAAATTACTTCCCGTTTTGACACAATTATATTGAATAAGATTTTCAAACTCCAATAAATATGTAAAACAGTACTGAAATGCTATGTTCATGCTTAACATTAATAGGTAGGTGATTTCTGTCACAGAATAATAGAACCATTTATGTTGGAAAGGACGTTTAAGATCATCAAGTCCAACCATTAACTTAGCACTGCCAAATCCACCACTAAACCATGTCCCTAAGCACCACATCTAAACATCTAAATGCCTTCAGGGACAGTGACTCAACCACTTCCCTGGGTAGCCTATTTCAATGCTTGACGACCCTTTTTGGTGAAGAAATTTTTCCTAATATCCAATCTAAGCACACCTTGAGGCCATTTCCTCTTGTCCTATCATTTTTTACTTGGGAGAAGATACCCACACCCACTGTCCATCTGCTACTCAGTGATATGGTGTAAGAGTGTAGTGGGAAAAAAAATCTAATAGTCTCAGATGATAGAGCATTTAAAAAATATGAGGTGTGTGAGCTGTGTTTTCCACAGGCTGTTTCATATAGTTTCTAGAGATGAGCTCAATCTCAGTCTCGACTGAATCCAAATACTCACTAATTTGAGAAAAGTATGAGCCTTGTATTCAGATGTGAGCTTTGCCCCCCAGGCAGCTCCAAGATTGAACTGATTAGGCTTTCAAAAGACATGACTGGTTTGGAAAGCTTTAAAAAAATAAAGGAAAAACTCTGGAGAAAGTCATGATGCTCTGATGTAGCTGGTGATTCCAAGGCCATAGTCACCCATGTTTTTATTGATTTTGCTTTTGCTAACCCCATTATTGTGTTTCTTTCTGGTTTAGATTAAATAGTTGTTCTGCAAGAGCAGAAATAATGAAGCCTGTTTTTCTATAGATTGTATCTAACTCACCCACATACTCTTTCCGCAGTATTAACAGCTACCCTCATATTCCTATTCGTCTCACTGGTGTCCACTGCCATATTTTCAGCAGTCTCCTATAACCCAGAGGTGTCCCCCTGTAACTCTGTTAAATCCTCCCTACATTGCTCATGACCCTACCCATGGCAGTGATTCCAGTTCTTCCCCCTGTCCCTAACCACAGCTCCTCCTTGCAACCCCCATCATCCACAGGGTAATCTCACTGCCTCACCCTCAATCCTTACCATACCCTATACAGGGCAACAGGATCCCTGCCTTGCCCAGAGATGTGAAAGAAGCCAAACAGTCTTTTACCCATTTGCCAGTGCAAACTGGTCCATGTATGCAAAAGTCACTGGGAGAGTGATGAACAGAAGGATGTAGAAGCCCCACCAGCAAAAATATTTGCAGTCCCAGTGTATTGGTTATGGTAAATATTGCCTTTCAGAACACCATCACAGTATAGTAAAAAATTACTGACAGAAGAAGATACTAGAGCCAGTATTTCATAAGCCTGATATATGCTCTACTGTTCACAGGATATTATTCGTTATAAAAAACATTTAAAAGATCAATGATTTTTAAAAAGGCTTTAGGTATTTGTCCTAACAAACTGTTAGCAGTTATAAATAAGGAATGTGTTAAAACTCTTGCCAATTATCCCAACCAATGTAAAACTGTGTATGAGCCTGGAGAGGCAAGAATTTCTCTAGCTGAGGCATTTTAAAAGAACCTAGTTTAACAAGGGTGTAGAAGAAAGCATGGAAAAGGAGCCAGAAAACTTATGAGTAAATGAAATACCTCAATGTTCAGAGCCTAAGTTGGTGTTTTTAGGAGCTGTCAGAAGATTTATTAAGTCTTTTAACTTTACTACATGCAACAGAGAAATTTAAAAATTATAGACCAAATCAGAGGCCGTAGGGGACTCAGGCGAACCAGTGGTCTGCAGAAATTGTATGGCAATGATCAGACAGGTCTTAGACAGTCAGGTTGTCAGGTCTCAGTCAGTCAGTTATCTTGGGACAGCTGTGGGAATTCTGAATGGCAGTAATAAGTTCATATAAAAGATTGCATTGTAGAAACCTGAGTCTTGTCCATCCCTATCTCTTAGGGCTGCAGTGGTGTCAGCAAATAGGATGGGTCAGGTCACAGGGAGTGGGGAATAGGAAATAATAATAGGCTGTGACCTTGTTAAGATATCTCAGTGGCCAAACACTTCCAGTAAGTTATCCTGCTGAAAAAAATGACTTCTCATGTCAATGGGGTACAAACCATGTGTGACAATCCTGTCCCAGGAAGCATCTTACCAGTGCCCCATATGCACAAGAAATGGAAAGTGTTTTCCATTTTGACAAAACATTGGGAGGGTTTGAAAGGCCATAAATAGGAAAGCCAAAGGATGAAAATGGCAGGAGACTTAGAAACAAGGAGGACAGGGGCAAAAGAAAGTGGAATAATAAAGCAATGTAGCGTAACAAAAAGAGAATGTGCCGTAGAAAGTACAGAAGGGAAGTGTATTTAAGACCATTTAACATTGATTCAAAAGCACGGTGAGCAATGGCATCTATAACAGATGGGGGAAAAGAAAAAAGGAATAAAGGGAGACTTATTGGAAATTTAAAGAATTTTGGCTGAAAACTGCAGAATAAGGGGTATATCCTCATGAATCAATAGCGCAGGGGAAAAAAACAATTACAGTTTCTTGACTTTACCAAGAAAACCAAACAGCTATCCGGAAGAGTGCAAGACACTTCCAACAGATCCACATTGAAGTAGGAGTGGCAGATAAAATGAAAAAAAAAAAAAAAAGCCCATCTCAGAGAGAAGTACTCCTTGGAACAAAAAATGAAAACCATCAAAATTAAACATATTTGTCCTCTCACATAAATTTCAAACTCAATGGCAATGGGAACAAAATGATGCAGATGGCCAACTAGCCAATATGGAGCTGGCCAAGAAAAGGTTACATTAGCCTTTTGAATGACTTTATAAAAAAATGTTAGAAGTTGATGTCTCTGTTTCAGATGGGTAGTCTTATTTACCTACATAAGTCAACAGACAAAAGAGGGAATATTTTCCATGAAATAACATGATGTCAAACAAACAAGATGTCTGTGCAGGTAATAGCATTCCTGCATTCAAATACTTCCTGACTGTGGCTGTTTGCCTATTATTTCTTCTGTGAGAGTCTGCTGTGGTGTCTGGCTGCTGGCAGGAGGTCTGTGCCCCAGCAGTGTGCTGGCCAGTGAGGTGAGAGGATAGGGCAGTTCTCTGGGCATACAGGGATATTGTCATCATGCTTCGAGGGGACATCCCATGGGACACATGCTGACATACTGGGGCAATGCTGGATACGTGCTCCTGGGAGGAGAGTGGCATCCAAAATGCCTTGGTGCTGCCTTAGGAGAGGCTGTAACGTCCTCCCAGCACTCTCAGTCAGTTGCACAAATATTGCTCCAGATGACCATGAGAGACATCATGGTGCGGGTCTCCAAGACCATGGCTGTAGGTCCCATGGGAGGTCATTGTGGGCACAGACATTAAAACTCTTTCCTGCAAGCCAGGGTCTACTTCCAGTGCAGCAACACAGTCCATGATGCTGCTAGACTGGAAATTCTTGGGAGAAGCCAGTAATTATCCCCCTAATAAATTATCCTTTAATCTGTTAAACTTAATCCTTTTATTAGAAAGTAATGTTAAATACCCAGAGAAGCAGCTGACATTGTCTGTTCTGTGGGTTCTAGCAATTTCGCACAGATCTGAAGTAGGAGCTTTACTGAGTTCATCCCCTTTACTACCATTTATAAGCATGCCCTGGGCAGAAGGAGGCTCAAAAGACACCTTGATGGTTTTGGAGAAAAGCTACATTATATTAAGATTGACCAGACTGTCTTACCTCAGCATGGCTGAAACAATCCTCCCTTTCAACCCTCTCTTTCTTCTTATTTTGTGCACTCAGAATGGTAGCTGTGCCCTGCTTTTTACACCATCTGCTTTCACAGTAGTATCTGATAGTAAACTTGAGAGTACTTTTAGTGGACTAATGTGACAAGAGGCACCACCCAGTTGTGTTCATCTCACAGCTAGCTCAATGTCCTGCTTGGAGTGTAGGATTTCCTTAATATGCTCTGGAGTATTTTTCACAGGCAATGTGCCATAAAATGCCATAAAATGAAATGCGGCAGAGTATGCTCTGTTCTGGCATTTCAGAGGGTAGATCTCACTTTCTCAGTAAATTCTTCTGGGAAGAGTTACATAGAAAAAGCTTGTATAATCATGAGACTACACCAAGGTGTAACAGAGTCAAAAGAACACTGCTTGTGAGCCTATGGAACAATACTTGTTGCAAAACTGTTTTACAGAAGACTTTGCACATCTGCCTGAGTGATAAGATGGAGTTCAAGCTACAGAAAATACTTGATGAAAATTCTAACAAGATGGTGAAGGCAACTTACGGCTTTCTTCAGGAGAGAGATTAAGCCCTTCCAGACCTCGACGTTTCATGGCCAACAGTACTGACAAACAACATTACTGCTTCTCTTCCTGTTTGGTTGGGGGTTTTTTTTGTTTGTTTGTTGGTGGTTTTTTTGTTGGTTTTTTTTTTTTTTTCCTTCGTAAACTCAGGTACTTCCTAAGTCTCTTTGTGTGGATCTGCTGTCCATCTGCCAACATTAAGCTCCTAGCTAGTCACTCACTCTCAAAGCTATCTAAAAATCCTGTCCACCTAAGAACAACTCCGTGACATCCACTGGAACAGCAAGTCCAGCCTGACCAAAAACCTATCTGTTACATCCAAGGTCTCCCAGGTAGTAGAAGGAGGCTTAAAGTGTGTCTGCAAAAAGAAAATGCTTTTCCCTAGATGCTGTGGGAAGTGAACAATGACCACTTGCTGCCTTTCTTGAAGTCCAGAGTACAAACTGGAATAAAGATGGCTGTCACATCTTTACTTGATCCTGGCAAATCTGATAGAGAAGCTGATGAAGTCCACTCATTAGTGCAGAAATCCAGCCAGAAACAGACAGCACAACTATACAGAGCCAATGCAAGGCAGTATGGACATGGTGGGGTTACATGCTGTCCTTGCAGCAGAGTCTAGGAGTTGGAGTGCAGATCGAAGAATAAACTAGAGATCGGGGAGAGAAGAGTCTTGTAAAGACTCTGGTAAAGACCCTTTTCCTGAAAGGGGTGGCAGTAGGGATAGCGGCCCTGTCACCTTGCAGTCCATGCCCTGACAGACTTGGCTTCCCAAGGATCTGACACAGGTGGATTAGTATAATGATTAGGGATACCTTGCTGCCTCCAGCTATCTGTTCCTCCTGCAAGTGTCTGTGCATTAATGCTCTTGAGAACAGATGTGCTCTTGAAATTGTCTGATAATGCTCCTGTTGCTGCACCCTTTGTCTTGGACTCTCAACTGTGTATTGCTATTGGGTCAAGTATTTGCATTATTTCATGTTTGCATGAAGTGGAAGGATTTTTGGTGGCTGTCTACACATTTTTTACTAGAAACTCTGGGTTTGCTCCAAGATGATTACATTATTTTTAACAACATCTGAGAAATGTCAGTACTAAAATATAAAAATATTTTTTCAGACAGGACAGTGCAGTTGCTTTTCTTAAAAATCTGTGTAAGATGCAGTAAGCTTTAGATATATATGAAGCACAAGTTTCGTAATATACACCCTGAAATCCTTATGTAATATTTTTGACATTTCCATGGAATAGTGCATATACTGTAAAGAAAATATCGGAACCACACCTCTGATTAAAATCCCAATCAACAACACATATGAGTACAGCAAACTGTCCTTTATCAGGAGTGATAGGGGGCCAAATAACCCATTGTACCCTATTAATGCTGAAAGAGTTCTTCAGAGCTATGCATAGGGTGTCAGTTTTAGCTTGATACAATTACCTTGCCTGGACAAAAGATGTTTTTTCAGGAGGTGTCAGGTCTGCCCACCTACAGTCCCAGCAGCTGGCCCAGCCTGACTTACTGGATGTGATACACTTGCATCTTCTGCTAGACTGCCTTTACTGTAGTCCTCCTGCAAATTTTATCCCACTCACCAAGAACCACACTGCACTGAACAGAGCTAGTCACAGGGACAAGCTGTAATCAATGATGTCCTCTCTCTTCAACTGCTATTGCAGCTGATGGAGAAGCTGCTATTGAGGTGGGGACGGTCCTGCTGCTGCTTACCCTTTGTGTGACATGAAAACACATCCTGTGCATCAGAAATCGAATCCAACTAAAAAATTTAGAGCAATATTAATCTGTTTTCCATGCAGTGATTAATGCACTTTAATTGATCTACATTAAATTTAGTCTTTTAGTTAATTTTAAAAAAAATTCTCCCATATTCATTGGTAAACTATAAACTTACATAACAGGGCTAGAGAAAGTTCAGTGGAAGACAGTCAAAATGTGGAAGAAACCGAAATCAAGAATTATTTGTCAAAATTGTTGATGATATCCATGGCATACTATTGATGAGTTATTACAAGTTATTATTTTACTTCTTTTGTTATAAGATCCAGAGGCCTCAGTCAGAACTAGAGCACTACTGTTCGTAAGTATACAATATACACAATATACAAATACAGAAAAGGCATGAAGTCTATTCTTTTGAGAAGAACAAAAATTTTTAAAGCTATCAACTCTTCCACTTGGCTTTATACAAGTTTGTTTTTATGAAAAACAAGGCAATGAATTCTTTGAGGGAGACAGAGGACGGGAGATAAAGAAAGAAATCAGTAACATTCATTTACAGATCACAAAGCCCGGAGAAGTAAGCATGAAAAAAAAATACTGGATTGACTCTTGAGGTACTTAAAACCAACAAATACTGAACCTTTTAGAGCAATTTAACTACTCAGATCATTATTTAGTAAAAAATATAGCCAAAGCATGCATAATCAAAGAGTTCTCTAAATTGCATGGAGACAGCTTTATGGTATTTGGCTTATACATCAGAGCACTGGCCTGTCGCCTATAGATGCATTTGAGACATTTGGCAAAATAAATAACAAATAATAAATACTCAAGCATTTGATGTAGGGTTTTATAAAACCTTGCCTCAAAATTAGTTCAGAATTGACTGGGATAGGAGAGACAGCTTTCAAAATATTCATGAAAGAATTCAAAAATATTTACAGTGCTTTGCTTTAAAACAACATCGTCTGTAAAAAGAGAAACCTGGAAAGTGTTAATACTACACAGGGCTGGACGTAGCCATGGTGTGGATAAGGAGGTTGCCAGGAACATGGCCATTCCCAAGACCCCTGACATGGGTGCTGTGCTAGGTAGTGCTAAAGGAGAAGCTGGAAAGGAGGTGGGGAGGGCTGCCTTGGCTCCTAAGATAGACACATGCTGGCTGAGAAAAACTTGAGAATGAACTAATTAAAATGTCACTTCCAGCACAGTCATGCAGCAAATTCAGCTTATATGAAAGCTGGCCTCATATTTTATATACAGAGAGATCTCATACTCTCCTTAGAACAGATCTGTTGTGTGCATCTCTAAATGTGCTGCATATTGAAAGGCATCAGAGGAGAGCAGCAGAAGAGATTGAGGTAAAATGGAGACATCAATCACCCGTGCTTACACCTAAATTATGGGATTGGAAGACATGACAATATGATAACAGAAATGGGCATACACAGCAGGCTTTCAGGTGGAGCAAGGGGCCAAAAATTAACTGGGAAACCCTGAGGTAGAAAATAAGGTCAGTTTCCCCAACTATGAAGGCTATAGAGGTAGTCTTAGAAAAAAATGATGGCCCTTCTGCTTGGAGAGTACTTGAATGAGACATGACATCGAGCAAAGTAATTTTCTGGAGACGATCTGTACTCCTGGGGTGTCCCAACAGATCTTTCATATTCATAAGAACAGCAACCATGTTAGTTAGGCACTCATTTGAAAGGGAAAATAAAATGTCTCATTCTTCAAAACCCCTTGAAGATGACAGCTTAGGCAGTTTCAACATTTTGATAATACTTATGTGCATCTGGAAAGGGCCAAAGAAGGTGCTGGTGTAAATTATGAGGCCGGTACATCCATTTTATATTGGTAAGGGCATGCATGTATGCATGCGTGGGGAGATGGGGGGAGGCGGATGTTCTGGCTGTGTAAATTTGGCTGCATGCCTCATGCTCACACATGCAGATCATTGCAGACTGATGCATAAATCCTCCTCCGGCTTATTTATAAATGTTTCCACTTAAGTACATTTTTTTTTTAAAAAAAAGTTGAAATTACAATCATTTGCTATCTTTTCCAGCTCTTTTTTTTTTTGGGGGGGGGCGGGGAAGGGCTGTGCCGTGTGAAGACTCCTTGGCCAAAAATAAAACAGAGGAGAAGACAGAGAAAATAGTGAAGATGTAGCATGTCCAAGGCTTAGCTTGGTCTGTGAGCACGTACATTCCCTACCAGACAGAAGGCTTCAGAGGCATGGAGAGTGCTGATTTGAAGGATGTTTCCCTCGCCAGCCTTTAACAGCACCTCCCACTGCTGTGGAGGGCAGGGAAGTGGGGCAGGAGCAAAGGAGTGGGAGCTGTCTCCCTTCCTGGGCTGAGCAGCATTTTGCTGTTACCTGCCCCAGATCAGTTCCTGGGCAAGGTTTCCCCTGAAAAGCCCCTACAAAGCACTGCAGTGCCATCATTATGCTGCCTTTGGGCAGGAGCATTGCTCCCTTTCCCACGTCTGTGCTCGAGGCTGAGGTCTAAAAGAGGGTCAGGGACCTTCTGCTGTCGCTTGAATGCGAGGACCCCTCTGCCCATCCCAGCCCTCCATTTCAGCTCAGGGAAATAAGGATATTGTTTGTGCTCAAAGCCGGCCCAGGGGCCTCAGTGTTTAGCACCGTCTCCAGCCCCATTTTGCTGTTGGAGCGAGCAATGCAGGAGCGGTTTCTGCTGGGAGCCCTGGCACAGAGAGACTGGGCTCGCAGCCTGCCCTGCGCTGAAAATCGAGGGGCTACGCATTACGTGCAGGTTATTAAAGATTCTGCTTACTTTACAATGGTCTGTTAACAGCTCTAATGTCTTTAACATGTGCAGTCCATTGACTTTTAAGTAACATTTTATTGAAGTAACTGCCGTGGTTATTAGGCAGTAAGATTTACGCTTCATTTTCAGTCCTGAATCTGGAAATCTGGAAAGAAAAGAAAAAAGAAGGAGGAGGAGAAGCAGAGGGATGACATCTACCAAGATACAGGGAAGGTGCTGCTTGGAGCTGCATTCACTGAGCACCAGTGAGACACAGTTTGCCAGAAAATTATTCCTGCAAACACCGGGATGCTGAGCAAACAGCTAACAGGAGATATGCAGAGCACCTTCCTCCTTTGTGGAAATTCAGTACGAGTTGCTTTCTTTCCCCCCCTCAGTACGAAATAATATTTGCAGATGTGAACTGAGGGAGAGGTTTGTGGCACATTTACATTGCAATGAGGTTTGCATTAAGGAACTGGCACTTGACTTTTGCTCATTGAAGAATTAACGTAAATCTTAAACCTTCATAATCCATTGGCACAGGCGGCAGACGGGGTATTTGAATGCAATACTGCATGTTTCTACTGGCTGGGTGTTTTAAAGTCTCACATCTTGCATAAAACTCTTTTTAATGTGAAACAAAACATTTAAAATAACTTGTTAAGCAACGATGGTCAGAGAATTTTTTTTTTCTATCTGGAATTTTACGAGGTGTGTTTTTTCATTCCCTAAACTGCTTCTTTTAGTCTTGTCATTTTTCTGAGCCACCACTTAGAGCTGGCTGGTGCGCCCAAGAGCTGCGACTGCTCTCATACAACTTTGTAAAACCAGAGATAAGACATTTTTGTACATTTATGGTAAAACAGAGATTACAGCCTACTGACTGGTCTTGGCCTGCATTAGTTCCTTTGTTTTCAGAGATGTAATCTCTTCTTTTTCATCCCATCACCCATGTCTGAACTGATGGAAGATGATTGTCTGTCATACTCCAGGCTTAAGTTACTAGCCTTTCAGCTGTGCAGAGGCCTTGAGAAACGCACTAATATATTCACAACAGGAGGAAACTGCCAACAGAAACAGATCCTGAACTGGTTCCCAAACAGGATGACAAAAAAAGTCCACTCGGACCACACACAATCCCTCTGCTTTGCATGTGGGTCCCATTGCACACACTCGCCCTGCCTTTGCTGTATAAACAGCAGACAACTGAACCTTTTACGTTGGTACACAAGAACGTCTCAGTTTTAATGAAATATTGCACCTCAGCACCTCAGAATTTGCCCCGCTAAAAATCCCTGTTTCTCATGAAGATGTTCTGTGCCTTTTGGAAAACACCACCCCAGCCTCCTTTCATCAAAGTCCTCAAATTCCAGAGCAGGACAAGGCACCTGCACACACATTATGTTTCCTACAGCTCTTAGGAAATCTTTGATCTCAAGTTATTCTTATTTATATTACTGTGGCTAAACCAAAGCAAAACCAAAACAACAACTGTGTATTGAAGCTATAGAATAAGCCCAAATTGTTCTCTTTAAAGCAATGATTAATCAGGCTGTTTACAAAAATAATGCTTTGATGATGCCAAGCATTTAAGTCAGTCACACAGCTATTTGGAAAGAGAACTTTCCAGCACGGGTTGCTTTCTTCATCAGGAGAAAAATAAAAATCCTGGGGAAGCAAAATCAAGTCCCTGTGAAAAGGAGTGGTGAAATCTAAGGCACAGAAGCACAAACTGTAAAAGTCTAGAGCCTGAAGTACCTGCAGAGCATCTTTCTCGTTTAGACTAATTGTGAAAAAGCTCTGCCTTGTGCCACGCAAAGAAAAGTTTATTATGGGTCGAAAATGCCTGGCTGTTCTAAATTCCCAGCTTAATATAAAGCCTCTATAGGGGACTTTTCCAGCACTGGATAATAGCCTAGCCCAACACCTTTAATAAAATCAAGGTGACAGACCATGAAAACATTTGCTTCAGCACTATAAGCAAATCTGATACTGTTGCTGAAAGATGCCTTGAGGCATCTGTACAAGTCTTCAAGAGAAGTGGTGGTGGTGCTGGTGTGTGGGGGGGCTTCAGACCAGTGAACCCAGAGTGCCTCATGGACAATGGCTGTAACTTTGAAATTTTAAACTGGCTACAAACACAAAGAGCTGGGCTCGAATGCCATACAAAGATTATGGGGCAAAAAATGTCATTTAAACACAAAATTTATTTTCCCATTAAAATTAGAGTGTTTTTTAACACTCGATCACGTGAGAGATGTGGTTTCATAAATTAACACTGGTAGAACATGAAGGAGTCCAAGAAACAAGCATGAAATTATTTCACACAGCAGTTCGCAGCTCACACTTCATCAAACCTGACACTGCAAGTGTAAGATATGCAACTTCACATCTAAGGGAAAAAAAAAAAAGACTAAAACAGCTCACTTTTGTTACTTTCAAATGCTGTTTACCATATAAACAAGTAGAGCTGGTTTTGTAAATCCCTGGACAGGAAGCTCACAATAATAAAGTTTAAGCTGAATTCAGAGTTCTTTTGGGACAGGAGAGTTCTGTTTAGTTAAGCTTTTGGTTTTGTGTTGCAATCTAGGTCAGATTTATTTTAAACAGTTTCTTTATTTTTCTGCTTTTTTTTTTTTTTTTCTTGAAATCTATGCACCTAGCTTCAAAGCTTAGATATATAATTATACAAAAAGTTTTCAGAAAGATGTCTTCGGAATAATTTTTCTTTTATGTCATCTCAATGTATATCTGCCATCAGATAATATCACAGTTGTATCTGTATAGTAGAGGCGAGACTGACTGGACAAAATGTACACTGAATCATAGGAAATACAACATTAAAAAATCCTTCTAAAATCTATCTTAATTTTTAAGCAAATTAGCAGTCAAACTTACGTCGATCTGTAAATGGGAGCTGGACACAATTTTTTCTAGTTACCACTCCAGAGACTTTCAGGTCTGATACTCATAATGAATGGTTTAAAAGAAAAGGTTTCTCAAGGGAAGTGAGGAAAGGGAGGAAGGTGGACTGTTGGAATGGGACTAGAATTGTGTTTTGCTTAATGAAGCCAACCTTTTACGCCTTCTTTTTTCAGTGAGGCAAACAATTAAAACCCACATAGTTTTTTTAGAAAAAAAAAGAGCAAAATAATAATCTGGTCTGCCAAGTGCTAGACATGTAACATGTACTACACAAAGAGGGGTATGAAAAATGCTAATGTGGAATGGCCTTTTTCATCTCATTATTCCAAGACGTTGTTGAAGAAAGGGTGGAAAACAAAATTATTTTAAAAGATCTAAAACACAGCTGAACTTTTTGTCTTGAGGCCACTATGAACTTAAAATTCAGCCATGTGTAGCAAAGTCCCACAAGACCTATAAACTCCTTAACTCCCTCTTAATCAGATTTTTTGGAAGTTTTAAGAACTGCTTAAGTCTTGGGCTGCTCCTCTGTGCAGAGATAATGTGTCCCAGACAGAAGGTAAATTGCAGTAGGTAGACTTCCTCATCAGGAATGAAATTCATCACAAGACATACCAATATTTCACATTTATTTCCAGTTTCTGGATAATCTCTTTTTTATTCTTTGAGCACTAAAATCAGGGTAATGAATTCATGCAGGATCGGCTGTGGTGTGGTAAGGAACTGTGACAGCAACTGATCCTCTTTCAGTTTTGGTTTGAACAGCCCTGGATCATCTTCTTCCAGAAAACCACCTCAGGTGCACAGAGCCTGACCATCACCACCAGCGCCTGGTGTCCCAAGGCAGGGGAAAGTGGGATGTGACTTTTAGCATTTTGAGCATGGACAGACCCTCTGAGACTGGTTGCCTTCTCCACTTACACCTCCCTGCTCTCCGAAGAGCGTGACCGTAGCATTAGCTACTTTGCCACTGGGCTTTCCTGCTGGTGCTGTGAAATCATAGCTGTGGAAGGGGTTAAGGCGTATTTCCTGCTGCTTAAAGCATGCTAAGCATTTATAGCTGCTGAGGCGGACTGTGGTACAATACTCAGACACTTTGATGCTTCAGGTACTTTGGGAAACAGCTGGAGGGGGGTGAAGAAGGTAGGGAGCCCCATCCTTCCCCGGTATTTTCTGGGGTGTGCTTAGCTGTTATTTCTCCCACTTTTGAAGCAGAAAGCACAATATGGCCCTTAATACCTAAGATGCTGTAGTTTTTGTTCTGTGGTTTTAATTTAAAACATCATTCAAATGTTCTATTCAAACACCGTGTGTTAGAAGTGAATGTGGCTCTTTTTACCCTTAGAGCTCCAGTTACTTCTTGTCTCACTCAGTTTTCTGAAAATGAGAAGATGAAAAGAAATGTTTCCTTTTTATATGAGGGAAAACCATTTCAAGTGTTTAGGCAGCCATGCCTCTTTGCTTACCTTTAAGAGAAGGCGTTTTATTTTTCCCTTCCACTGCTTTGTGGAGTCAGCAGGCGCAGAGCACCTTGATCTGAATGCCATGAGTTCTGAAGGCAAGGAGTCATTGGGATTTTCATTATTTTAAATCCTTATTAAAATTTTTTTCTGGATTGAAATAAGACAAGAAAGTTCTTGGGTCTGGTTTTATGTCTTCATTCACTCTGTTATTTTGCTTAGCTTTGAAAATACAATATTGAAGCTGAGGTACAGCAGGGTTACTATCTATCTCTTTATTTCTCTATTTTAAACTTTCATTAGCTCCTGCTCAACACTGTGATTTTTAATGGCAAACAGTTCAGGCCAGCACCTAATGCAGATTATGGGGAAAGAACAAAATAAAAATGATAGCCCTTTAATGTTTAGAAACACCTCAAGTCAAACATGCTCTTCCCAGTATTTTTTCCATTGAAGCTGCCCTGTGGATTTTAATGTGAGACAAGTTCAGCAAGGGGAGCAGCCGAAAAGCGCTGCGATGTAAATGCCTGGGTGTATTCCCTGCAACAGCTCCTTGCACATCAGGTCTGAGCTCAGCTTATAGAACTCCCCAAATACATATTTATTCACATGACGTTTGTGTTAAAACTCCAAATGAGACTTAAAGGTCTGTAAGAAGAATACATGTTGGGAATTCTATTTAAATGACAGTTTATAGGTACAGGCTGGAGGGGCAGCTTGGAAAAATTTATATCAGTGACAGTAGTGGCATTATTTTGCAGTGTACTTGATGAAGAAAAGGGAACAAAAAGAAATGGAAATATTCTTTCAGTTTGGGGCATTTCCATCAGATGTTTAAATGTTTTTGAAACTAATATTAAGAATAAAAATATTGCTCATAAACAATTATGGTGCAATAGTGAAAGGTCTAACTTTAAAATATCTAAGATATTTTAAATGGTGGATATATTGCACGATTTACTCTCTTTTCCTCAAAAATATATGTCCTGAAGTACATCTCATTCATTCATTTACTCCACAGTTTCACTAGTATAAATGAGCTGAGGAACAGTTTTTTAGACTAATGGAGGTCAGGTGTAACTTTAAGTCAAATACTTTTTTTCCCTGGGGTTATTTGCATTTATATTGCTGTAAAAAAAAAAAAAAAAAAAAGCACAATTCAAACCCAGACAATTAAATAAAGTTCTTCATGCAACAATATTTAAAAAAAAAAAAAAAATTCTTCCCTGCTAATGTTGCTCAGTGACACACTTGGAGCAAGAGGGAGATTTTCCTGCACTTCCACCCACAGAGCCAGGATGGGAGCTGTGAGCTGCCGACAGAAGCACTGCAAGCAGGGGCTGAACCATGGCAGGGGCTTGTTTTAAGATTACATGTAAAACTGAGTTCTCTTACCAAGCGCTAAAAGGCCACTGAAATTCATGAAACTTTTCAAATGTCTCACATGTTTTAGTCCAGGCACCAGGGCACTCTTTACACCTTGGAGGTTAGCCACCCCATATCCCTGAAAATTCTCCTAGTAATTGCAACCAAAGGGGAAAAAATTCTTCACTTAATGTCTAAATAGGTTTAAAGTTGTTTCTACTATTTAAAATTACTCTTCTGGAGACCCAAGAGCAGGATTTTTTCTCATAAAATATTTCTATAGAAAATCTACACTAAAGATTGAAATGTTACCACGTTAAAGAGGTCTTCTTTTTGCTTGCACAGTGTCAACATTTACAAAGGAAAAATTGTGATAGTGTTGAAGATTACCCTTTATTTTCTAGTATCTGCATACAGGCTAAGAAACATCAGCTGTGACTTAGACCAGCAGATGAAAGTCATAAGACTGGGGCAGGACAACCAAATGAATCTGTAAAATCGTTTTATGAAGCAGTTTCTGCCTTTAGTTCTTTTTACTAACTTGGCATAGCAAGATCTTACCACGCAGAAAATGAAACAAAGAAATAGCATAAAGAGCTTCTGAAAGAGATTAATTTATAGCTAATAAAGCCAATACAATTGCTCATGTTTGGTTTTTTTCTTACGTTAGATTTGACAAGAAGTTAGTTTCAGTAAAATCTCCGGGAACATCAC
The DNA here is from genome assembly GCF_003259725.1 of Athene cunicularia. Taxonomy (NCBI): domain Eukaryota; kingdom Metazoa; phylum Chordata; class Aves; order Strigiformes; family Strigidae; genus Athene; species Athene cunicularia. Next base: position 38,315,415 of record NW_020799097.1, read on the forward strand.
AGTGCCTTGGAAATTTCAATTAAATCAGACACTAGCCCTCATTCCCGGCTCTCACCATGTGGTGGCAGCCTAAGGCATGTGTTCACCAGGCTTTTTCATCTTTTGTAACTGCAGCGAGAAATAAATACCCTGCGCTTCCAAATGTTGCTCCTTTGGTGCTTTCCCATTGCAGGCAGCAAGGGGGTTGCTTGTCAAAATGATGAGCGGTATGCCCCGTCTCCAATAAATACTGACGATTCTCTTTTAAAGAAAGGTGAGACACAAACTGAGAGGCGAGATCAACATAGGCACTGAGTCCAAAAGCTGAAGACAATCTACTAAAATAGTTTTGAAAGACCATTGATACAGTGTCTTCCTTTCCCATTGTGGTTTGGTTGAGCATGGACCAAAATCTTTGAACTAATTGCATGAGCCGTTCCCTCTTTCTCTCCCCACCACACCCTGCCTTTTTCATTTTTCTATTTGCATGCGGTTTGGTTTTTATTCTCCCCCCCCAAATATTCCAGCTCAGTCCCAAACTACAAACAGGCTCGCAGCCCTTGGAGTGGAGAAGACCTGCTCTGCGCACTGTGTTCTCTCCCTGTGCAGTTGCAAAGCAGTCTGCATGACAATTTTGTGACTGATCCCTTTATGTTTGTCTTAGGTTCCTTATGAAAACAGTTGATGGAATTTAACAACAACAACAAAAGACAATCTCTCTTCAATTTTTAAACATCATGAAAAAATGTTTTCCATCTTATTTTAGATCTCAAACACATAGAGAGAGAGTAACTTTTTAATTGAATCTGCTCATGGTATGTTCAATATGGGATGTCTGTGCATGTCACCCCTGCAATATCTTTCCCTCAGGATATTCAGTTTTCCCTTTTTTCTTTCTCAGACTTCATCAGGAAAACTCACTGCCCCTGTTCATCTTTCCATCTGTGCAGCTTCTCTGTAATGGTCCTGGTCTTGTGTCCATGCTCTTCTAGATAACTTCTCCCTTCATCTAGTATTGTGCTATCTTTAGCCTGCTAGGGCCTATGTTAAATGTTCCTTAACTAAATTGTATACATACTTAATACTTTGAATTCCATTTCTGTGTTCTCCTAATAAATCCTATTGTAATTCCTTAAGTTCTCACCGGTAAGCACTGGGGCAAAGAAGTAAAGGCAGTTAGGACTGACTATCAATGTACTATCCGTTAATGACCTGCTTAACTTCATTTCCTCCTTTATACTCATTAACAAAAAGGTTAAATGATCCTAATTTGCTCAGACCTACACTGAACATTTCTTCTTCCTGCTTGTTCAGTATGAGCTGATTTAAACCATCCTCCAGTATTTTTTTTTTTTGCTCATGGTGCATCACTTAGTTTCCATTCCACGTGACAGTAATCATATCCAAACGAAAAAAGAATTAAATAAATGTGACGTTTCGTGACATACTGTATCAAATGCTTTCTTAAATTAAAGAAAACCACCCACAGCTTGGGAACCCCTGCTAGGCACATCACCCCCTGTTTCCTTTGAAGCCGGGAAGCCGGACGTGGATCCATGGTGGAAATATCACGACTCCCAGACTGTCCTTTGTCCCAGGGTGGGCACTGCACGCCTTGTCCTGCACCTTCATTTGTGGGTAGCTGATGCAACCCAGTGATGAGTATGTGCATGTCTGGTACCACCACGTGCTCGAATTGCAGGGTATTGGTGTCAGTATCTGCACAGTGTTAACGTTGGCTTTGGCTCAGTGTGTGCCCACACTCCCTCCTTGGGGTGCCAGACCCAGCGGCAGTTGCCACCACCACCAATTCGTTAGCCTCAGCGAAGGAAAGGGCTGTGGAGGGAGTCATCACTGGAGTGGTCAAAGTGGGAGAACCAGCTCTTCCCATTAGTAAAGGGGCTGAGGACAGGAAGGAGCACTGGTCCTCACCTTGGTGATGCCGGGGCGCCCACCAAAGGGAGCTCTGTGCTGCGCCATGCCTCACATGCGTGCGGCTCAGCTGGCTCTGTACTTCCAGTAATTCAATCAGGACAGTCACGTCGTAACCATGTGGAGTCAGTTACCAAGTCACAGTGAATTACTGAGGAAAGGATTTCATAATTAAAAAGGACAATAAAACGAAGAGCTTTCCACAACAGTGGAGTCCAGAATTACAATGATGACATACGAGAAACAAGAAAACAATTACATTCAGGCTTGGTTTGAGGCTGGGCAGCACCTCTCCAGGAGAGAGCATGGTCTTGTTCTCCCCCTCTCAGCAGCCTGCAGAGGGTCAGACAAAAAGGGGTGACAAGGAAAGACATGAGAAAGGGAATGCACGAGGAAGATGTCCCCTCTGATCTTGGTGGTTTAGACAGGGAAAGAGTGCTCTGGAGCCATCAGATGGAAAGTAGGGCTCAAGACTTTGTTATCAGATGAGGGATTCAGGGAAGCGGAGAGGCATATTTAGGAGAAAGTACATCCATGAGGAGGCATGAGGAAAAGCAATGCTAGCAATGAATGTTATGAACCAGCAAGTCTCCTGCTAGCCCCAGTGCCCAGACCCACAGCGCCCTATGGAAGAGTTGTATTTCAGGTTATGTCCATCTTCTTGCGCTGCGTCTGTTGCTGCGCTATCCAAAAGCCTTTGTGCCAGCTGGCTTCGAGGCACCAAACCAAATTACTTTCCTGGCAGGGTGAACAACAACAGCAAAAAAATGTGAGCAGGGTTGGACTCAAACTGTCCTGCAACGCTTTGCTTTCTGCCTCACTCTCCAGATCACCATGTGATCCTTGATGGGACCATGCCAAGTCTTCACCAGTTCCCCCTTAACCTGTCCTACCCGGGCACAGGTGGCTTCAGGCACTGTGAAACTTATTTGTTCTAGTTCAGATCTTCTTTTTTAAAATATAAATGCTCTAAAACCCCCAAAACCCAATCCAAAAAGGAGGTTAGATAATGTTAGCTGCTTGCTTTGCATGTGACAGCTCTTGCCAACCGTCAGTACATTAGAAGAGTTCTCATTTGAAAAGCAAAGCCTTGGCTGTTTTAAGATCCCTGTGTGCCATACATACGGTCATCTGCTGTCCAGGGCAGAATAGCTGGGACAAGCATTCGCCTCTGGAAGCTGTTAGAACTTCCATATGCAGTAGAGGACAGGGTGTTACACAGATCAGGAGACTTATGTTTTATCCTCGCCTTTCTTAATGATGAAGAAGGAAGAGCCCCTCAGTTCTGTCCTCTGAAATACTCAGTAAAGTTATTTTTGTAAAGTATTCTGAACTGCTACAAATGAAAACCATTAATGGATAATTATTATTGTGATGCCCCTAGCTAGTCATGGATTACACATACTTACACTTTATACTATAATAAAAATGCTGATTTTACATGGGAACATCTGTTTTCTCCTTTGTTTCCTGGACTAAATGAAAGCCCTCATCTGAAATCCAAATCTGGAATTAATCCTGACTTTTGAGATGAAAAGGAGGTGAGTTGTCCCCCTATTTGATTATTAGTCAGCTGGGCAATGGAGGTGATTTGTCTCATTTCTTGATTTGCCTGTGGAGAATTTCTTTCAGGCATCAGTCCTTTCCATACCATGAGAGATTGTCCTACCAAGTGGAAGAGCTTACCCGTCCACCAAGAACATCATGGAAAGAGGTATCTCTATAAAGTGCTACCAGTAAGTGCTAAAACGCTAACCAACTAGGAGATGCAGAGGTGGGAAAAGGAGTGAGCTCAGCACTGCATTATTTTAGCTGGAGAAAGATCACAAGTTTCAGAAGTTGCGGTGTCACACTGGAGACTCCAAACTTTCAGACCTAGTATATTCAGATGAATACTGTACTCTGCTTCAACATTTGCTCCTTAGTAAAGTATCACTAACACCATGTGAATGAATAGTTAACCCAATTACTTACTACCTTCTGCATTTCATAACAATATTGCTTTGTTGATGGTCTCTCACTTAAAGTTCTTAACCATTCTTAGTAGTTCTCATGTAAAAGTGAAAACAATTTTTCCTGTGCCTACACAGCTGTTTGTATAGAATCATATAATGAAGCTTATTTACATCTTTCTGGTAAAAATCAAAACATGCCTACATTGTGTAAACATGGTTTTCCCCATGCAAACATATTAATGAATTATCCAGGTGGCTTAACTGAGACAAAAACGTTAAAAATAAAAAAATGAATAGAGACAATTTTTGAACAGAATGCTAAGAATCTTATACAATGAAATCTCTCACTAAATTCAGAGTTTAACCCAGTGATGTCTATTGCTACACATACTCATGGGGAAAGTTCTGCTGAAATTACAGCCTGTGGTGTCAAAAAAAAAAATAGTTTACTGACAATTAATCAAATAGAGCAAGATCTTCTCCTGCAGAACTTCCCATGACATCCTATTGATGTCAATGGAAGTGGACTTTCATCCACTGAAATGGACCTGATTCAGGTGAAGCTCTTTTTTGTCTAGCATAGATCTGCACCCACTGCACTTTCTTTTGTAATGTCACAGGTAAATGAAGACAAGCTGAAACACAATGAAAGCTTGGGTTTGAACCAAGTTTCACTTTGACACCATCAGTCAGGCCTGGCATGCACAAAAGAGAGCTCAGCTTTGTGTATCTCAGTGACTAGCTGAGGTTCATATTTTGAAACCAGGGGAATATTGCCTATCTCTAATGGTAAATCCTATTGTTGCTGGCTATCCACCTGTGGATCACTGTCACTTTGCTGAAATGAATGATGCTATACTGTCCTAACCCATTAGGACACTATTTAGAGTTTTAATTGTATTAAAAGATATGACATCTATTTCCTTGCCCACCTGACAAGAATTCAGTTTGATTCTTATACTTTGAGTTGTTATCATACCTTAACAGTTGATAGTGATTACATGGTTTATAGTTCCTTTTCCAGATGTTCTGTGAAGCAATGCAGTACCTTTAAATTTTGGTTTTAGTATCTGGTAATTCTAACATCTAAGTGACAAAAAATGTATACCAACATACATTTTTCTCCTTGATCTCATGGATGAGCGTTGTCTGAAGACTCTGAAGCATTCGACAGTGCATCCTCTCCTGGATCAAAGAAAATTCACATCTGCCTCTCAGCTTGGCACGGTCATTCAAAACATCCCCTCCTTCCCCCAGCTCCAGAAAACAACTCTAAGGCAAGAGCCATACACAAAACCCACTAGAATTTGTACAAATTAATTTTTGTTGGCATTTAAAGCAAATTCCATTAAACTGACCACAAGTATGTGAAATTGCTCTCCTGAGTAATGGTAGCACAATGGGACTGGAAAGGGAATAGTGTACACCTGGATATACAAACTCCCCAAATCAAAGGGTTAAAAACAAGGGATCATTTGTTCTTAAGGGACACAAAAAACACATTCACCAAACAGCTGCCATGTGACTTGAAACGAAAGTTTGTGAATGGCAGGTTTTAATGCAAAAATATGAGTGGGAGGGAGCACAAAACATCTCTGATCCTCACATACCTCACAGCATTAAATCTTTTCCTCACACCAATAACAGCTCGAGCATTCAGTTCGCCTCCTTTTGCCTGACAAGTTTGCTTCCTTCCTTCAAACAACCGCAGCTGACAAACACCACCAGAACTGAGCTATGTCAGCTTGCGCCCGCCAGTGCCCCATTGTTCCTTGCAGATAGAAGGATATTAGTGCCTGGTTTGTGACCACTGTAGTTAAACACCTTAAAGCCTATAAGTAAACTTGCCTGTAAATCAAAAAGGCAGAGAGTTTTCTCATTTCATCAAGCATAGTTTTACTGTCTGCTGTCACCACAGCTGTCAGCAGGATGCTTAACTGCTCTAATTGTCTAAGGGCTCATTCCCTCACCCTAACTAATTGTTTAGATCTGCTAATCTGCATCCATCATCTGTGAAAGGGCTAAGGCTGTTCTCATCTTCCAGTTTATAGGAATCAGCTATAGTCAGTCCGTAACAGGATCTATGCGGTTTACCTACTACCCTGTGGTGAGAGGGTTGCTTGCAATCGGGCGAGTGATGTCTCATGAGCTAGTGAGGATGAGGAGGATAAAATCTGTAGGAGACAGTAAATCACAGCAGTCACCCAAACTGTGACTTAACAAGAAATAATAGCACAGTGAACAGCTACAGCCCTGTAATGTTGAACCCAACTAGGAATGGATAGAAGGACTACGTCAGAACAAAATAACCAAACCCTTAAATAAATCTCACTGTATTTGCAATGTGTGTGTGCTTTTTTAATGTTAGGTATGAAAAATTAATGATGTGAGTATGCATTGCTTCTGTATATCAAATCCTTTAAAAAATGATTCATTGCACTTCAAAGGACTTTCATCTCAACTTATTTATACAACTTTCATACACTGTATAGCACTTCATTTGGTCAAATATTTATCAAACCCCATTTATTTAAAGACTCTTTTCTGCACATATTGTTTACATATGGAATGTCATCATTTTATATGGGGTTTTCTTCTTTTTTTAAAAAATACCCTTGTAAGTAAGGCTTGAGATTCTTCAGGCTTTTCTGGCCATTCTATATACATTTCCATGGAGTCTGCCGAATATTTGTTGTAACTAATATTGAGTTGAAGTTATCTGGACTCTGTAAGCAGAATTCTGGCTTCAGCAAATCCCAGGTTACTTCTGTTACCAGTCACAAGTTACTGGTTGCTTATCCTGAACTGTTCTACCAGTCCAGACAAAAGGCTTGGTCAAATCACAGAAAAATATTTTTGTGATTGTAAGCTAGTGTCAGGGTTTACTTACATCTGTAAAATCAAACCTCAGATATTTCGATCTGCCTGAACTTTCATTCTGGTTCTTCATGTAGGCCTATTAGACAACTTGAATCTCTATGTGAAATTGATTGCACATGTTAATTGTCAAGTAACATCTTTTCCCTTGTTCTACCTGTTCCCATCTGAGCACTGTCTTCTGTTACTTGTCCTTGTTGCCTTCTTTTCGCTAGGCCAGATGCCACAGCTGCCTTAGGTGCCTTACTGAGCACGCTAAATCAAGCTGGAGAAGCAACATGAAGTCAAGCACTAGCACAGCCCTGCTGCTGGCCACAGAAAGGCTAATTACTGGCTACAGGGATGGAAAGGCTCTTGCCAGACTAAGGAAACACATGAATGTTATTTAAGGTCTGTGGCCTTTGACACTCTCTAGTTCCTCAAATTAAGTATGTGCAAGTGTTCAGGCATAACCACAAGATACTTGTCATATCTGACCCTCTTCTTTTACAGCAATGGGAAAGTCCTGCTCCAAGGAGTTTACAGTTTAGTCTGTGTAGATATGGTGAGGGTTACGTGAAGGAGATGCTGATAATTCATAAAACCCAGTCCTGACAGATTTCTCTGATGAATTCAAACCTAAATTGAAAAGAAAGGTGGAGTGTGGGAAGAAAGAAACTATCATGTTCCTGTTTTAGAAATGGGGAATGTAAACACTGAAACCTCATACTTCTAAATCTTAAAAATTAAAGGTACTTCTTTAAAGTTAGTCAGTTAAAAGATTCCTCTATGGACAGCCAAAACAGGTAGGGTTTGCTACATTTGCTGAAGTGAAAAAGACAACATAGGGTAAATGGGGTCCTAAACTCAGCACTTCAACTAAGTTCCTGAAGTGTCATGGGATGACTTTTGCCCTAAGAGATTAACTGAATTGGTCTCACACAGGAAATCTATGGCAGAGCCAGGAAGCAAGTTTACTGCATAGCCTTACTTCTAAGACAGGACCCCATAAAATCAGTAGCCATCCATAGCCAGGAGATGACCTGTCCTCTCCCACATTCACGGTTTCTCTATAGACTTTTATTTTCAGGGGAAGTGATTATAGAAAACTCTGTAAGACCTCATTCCTCATTTTATAAATGTTCAAATCTTAATAAGGGTACAATTATGAGAAAGGAGGTTTTAAATGAACCAAGTCTGTGCCAAGTAGATGAAGGAATCTTTGAAGTGATCCCACCTTTGATTTATGTACTGGCTAAACCTTGAGTTTCAATCTAGATTTCCTCAGCAAATCTCTTAAATCAAAAGTTTCATTGCACTGCAGTTCAGGAATTAATCTGACTGTGAGACTAAGGGGAAAAATATTGTACCACAGAACAGTAAACTGCTGTAACTCTGAAGTTAAACTGAAACTAAAGAAAAACATGCTTTGCGTTTTTAGTATGATAGGGCTTTAGCCCACAACTTCCTCCCGACTCCCTGCACCCTTGTTCTCAGGGAGGCTTCTGATTTTGGCTAAATGTTCGCTGAAATGTGTCCTCTCTCCATGGCTGGAATCACAGGCTACAATCAGCCTAACATAAGGACAGAGCGGTATTTTAGTTTGAATTTATCCAAATATTATTGGTGTATTATGTTTCATAATTACTTCGGATCTTCCTTCTTCTTGCAGGAGAAATGTATTTTGGCTCTACAGTCACACAGTCCTGACACCTCAGATATAATGGGTCTTACAAAGCCATGAGGTGGCGGTTGGTCTCTTTTCTTTATGAACCCAATTTAGCAGAGCATTTAAACAAGTGCTAAAACTCATCCCTCTTCAACAAAATGCTGTGCTTGGCCTCAGGGCAGGGAGCCCTGTGCTGAAGGGCTGCAGACTAATGAGCTCCTCTTGAGCCACTGTAATTGCATAGTTTCTGGAAAGCAAGAGAGTTAAGTTTAAGCTTTTTCTGGCAGAGGAAGGACCTGAGCCCTTTTCGGGAGAGTGCCCTGACCATGAAAGCATGTGAAGCATGATCAGTACTATTTAGAGGATGGGTCAGAGAGAGCATCACAGGAGTGACCTACATTCCTAAATCCAGTCAAAAGTTTTAAAACTTAAATCTTAGGCATGTTCATCCAGGAGGTAGAGAAGATTTCAGACACAGCCTCTTTCAGGGCCCACAGTGTGTTGTGCATGTCTCCAGCTCTTCATGTTTATGAAACACTTTTTCCTATCTTTACTCTATGCAGTCTTCTTCCAGAGCTGGGCTCTGCAGTCCATCACTGGGGGGGATGCTCTGGTAACTCAGGTCCCCAGGAGAAAAATGATGGTAATAACATCTGCAAACTAGTCACTGAGATGAAGGCAACCACACAGGAATTGAAGACTATTATTCAGCAAGTAAATATAGATCTTTTTAATTAACTTTTTAAAATTTCTCCAACTATACATCAGGTCAGTAAGTCTTGCAAACACCTTTAATAGTTTCCTCTGCCAGTCTTGACATCTGTAGTAAATGGCAAGAAATTTTGTGGTACAAATGAATAGACCATCACTTGCCATCAATTATAACCAATAAACAGTTTAAAAAACACATTGTAAAATGAAAAGGTCTGTATTAAGAAAACCAGCTTACTTGCTTCCATCAGATCCAAGATCAGCTGAGGGAAGACACAGGATTATTTCTGAGACAGGCAAAGGGATAGTATGTTAAGTGAACCAGATGTCCTCTGCTTGGGCTGGTGGAGAAGAGACATGTCAGCAGAGGAAAAGTGAGTGAGTGCAGGGAGGAAGGTTCTCCGGAGGAAACCCCAACCAGTCAGGGTCTGCCTGACCAATGCATACATGTTAGATATATAAGGAGTAGCTGCAGCAGTAAAGGGATAGCTTTCTTCAGAAACTGAGCAGAAAATGCCCAGGCAGGGTTGCGCTGCTGACCTTGGCATGAGTGCTGTCTGCTTTCCCTGTGAGAGGGTAGTTTGAACGGGCATGTGAAGAAATAACAGAGAAGGGAAGGAATCAGCAGGGGCGGGGGACCTTCACAGAACATGCCTGAATATTACCGCTGTGCAGCCTTTGATCAGTAGTCAAACTGTAGAAATATTTTGTGCCATCCGCTTATGGGAATAAACGCTGAAGATGTCAAAAGAGCACAGTAACCTCTCTGGAGCATGCTATTGCACCAGAGAGGGGAGTCCAGCATGTCTCTGTTTTATTAAATTCTGCTTTCCTGTGAGCAGAGTATCTTTTAAGGATTCCTCAACACTGTTTCTCTTAGGACTGTATAAATGCAGTTAGATTTCTTTTCAAACCTTCTCATATACCACCTGCTGCCTTCCAAACTGGTCAGTGTCCTCAGCTGTTATTACTGTGGGAGAAGTTATATAAGAAAATGAAAAATTTGGGAGATGTGATGGTTGGAACAGTTGTGAGATGCAAAGTGCTTGAGGCTGACAGTAGGTTTACATTCAGGACTCCTTTGTGCAGTGCCTTCAGTTGGCATTGCACGCTGTTTGCATGCTATTAAAGTTATATATATTGCTGAGATGAATGAGGGCTGTTATACAGTGTTTATTCATTCTTAACTTATAAGTCCCTGGATATTAGTTTCCATGACAAATTAGAACATGCTTGAATGACACAAAACCAGGGTTTTCTTTAAAATGTATTTACACACATTTCCTTATGCTTCAGTAGCAGCAAGCATATTGATTATAGGGCCATTTTAGTGGCTGTATTTTCCTATGTGAAAATTTAGAGTTATTAATTGTAATGTATTTAAAAGGCACAGAGTAGTAGAGGAGAACCTCAGCTGCATTAGCCAGCAACTTCTGTTGAAGCTGCAAGCTCAAGCTGCTCTTGCAGCTCTGGTGTCTGTGATGGCTGCTGTGTGAGGAGTCAGGAATAACTGTCTCACTTTTGAAAAATATGAGAAATTTTGAAGTGCTCTTGCTACAACCCAGTTTTAAAAAAGAAGAGTTGAAACTCAAGAAGCCTCAGTGGTCTCACCACCAACACAGGGACTGCCGTTTTGAAGGAGCATGTTCCCTGGTGGGTTCAGGAGCAATAAAGAGAGGAGCTGCAGGGGGCTATTGCTTTTCTGTTGGTGTTGCCCTAACAACATTAGGTGTCTGTTTCTCATGGATCAGCAACACAGTGGTCTTGGAAAGCCATGATGAGACTGGTTTGCCTTGGTAGAGCTGGTTATCTATCCAGGGGAGCTGAAGTCCTGAACCACAAGTAACACTGCTCCATCTGCATCTCTGGCTGCAGACACTGGTGTGATTCAGCTTATTTAGCTTGACAGGCCTCCTCAGTTGGGGTTACCTGTGCCTGTCTTACAGTGCTCCTGTTCCCTGGCTTTGTCTTTTCTGAGCCAAACCTCAGCTTAAAACTAGCAGGGAGAGCGCAAGGTGTCTGGTACCCAGCATGTTAAACACAGGTTTTTTATGGGGGGGGGGGGGAAGCTAGAAACTTAAACAAACAATCACCTTAAGTTAGTTGTATTGTCAATAGAGATGAGTCAGATTTATACCAGGCTACTTTCTTACCTTTGCCTTCTTTCTGAGTGGTAAAAAAGCTACTAGTGAAAAGGCAATAGACTCTGATTCCGTTAATTGTGCTCTGCACTTGCTTAAATCCCTCCTGACTCCCCAGCATGTGGATGCTGGATGCAGACAAGACTCAAATGACACACCAGGTCACTGTCTTCAGCAGACCTGATGCTTTTTACAGGGACAACTAACTTCATCACAGATCTGAGCACTAGCATGTTCCTACATGATAGGTGTTCGGGTCTCTGTCTGTCCTAGCAGTTTATTTCTTATTACATTAGTGGCATAGCTCAGTGTAAATAAACAAAGCCTTAGTTTCCTGGGAAAAATGATGCTTACATAGCACTTACAGTTCTCAAAGAACTTCTGTTCGATCTCCACACTAATGTGGTTTCACAAGAAGACTGAGATTATTTTATTGCCCCAGGATGCCAGGAAATTTTCATTTGACTTCCTCAGATCTCTAGGATAAAAGTGGGACAGTAAAGAAAAGAATTCCCTTTGCTGTCTTAGATTTCTGTTCTTCAGGAAAATATGTTATGTTTTCTAAGATCTGATATTCTGTAGTTTATTTTTAACTTAGTGACAGTATTATTTTACTTTTTTTTTTTTTTTCCACATAGGAATATCTTGCCCTCTGCTGCTTCCTGCTCCTGGCCTTCCTTATAGGCTTCTTTTTCTGTGTGGAGTGTAGATAATGCTTTTCACACTTCATTGGTTTTATTCAGTATATGTTTCCTGTCTTTGTGGAAAACAAAGGAGTCAATAACCCATAAAGTACAGAAAATACAGCTATTATTGATAAACTGCCAAATAATCAATATGAGACCGTTCATTTGCTAGTGTCATGTGAAAGGTTTGGTGTTGGTAAAAATGTTATGCTGTAGAAAGCTGTTAGTTAACAAGACGTGATATAATGATCATTTAAGGAGGAACCACGTCTTAGGAAAAAAAAAACAAACAAAAAAACAACAAAGCAAACCTAGGCCTTGCATTTTAACCCAACATGAGTTCCAAGGGCAAATACTTCCAAAAGCTTTATTGTCATGTTCAGTCAAACAAGGTTCAAATGGGACAGAGAGAACCAGACACACCTGATTGCAATCTGGTTTGCTTTGGCATTATGGCAACATTTATGGCACTTGTGGCAGGAATACTAGGCAGTGGGGAGCTATTTCTCCTCCAGTCACAAAGGATGCTCCCTCTAACCCTGGTACTAGTTGCTGCAAGGAGCAAGGGCAGCTGGTGCAGGAAGTGACACAAGCATTTCCAGCAGAAAGGTGATGGAGGCAGGACAGGTCACCACTCACAGTCTCAGGCCATTTTAAGGTCATACTGTGTTGCTAACATCATATAAAGTACTCTTGGAGGAACTCATTCTGTAGGTTCAGAAAAAAACATCACTAAAAGAGAGCATGTGTTTTGGAGACCTCTTGGGACAGAAAAGTAATGATGAAGGTTAAAAAAAAAAAAAAGCTTGAAGTCTGGCAATCTGCAATATAACTTCTAAAACATTACTGGTCACCACCATGCAAACTACTTCCTTAATACTGCATTAAGACAAAGGTTATATTGTCTTAAGAGTGTTATCCCATGTCAGCAGCTACTAGCATAAATCAGCACATGTTCCATAATTGCTTAATATGGGCAAGAACATTATTTAGCTTGACAAATGGTATTCTTGTCAAGCTGAAGTCAGAAAGCTTCCGGATCTCTGTGTGCCCTTCTCCTACATATCAGTTCTTCATTGAAGTCTTCATAGACAAATCTCCTGTACTTGGAGGTGAATATGTTCCAGCTGGCTGCAAGGAGAGGTGCATGGGCGCTCTCTGGCTGCCTGCTTGGGGTGCAAGAGCCCGGCAAAGCAAGGTGGGCTGGTTTTTTTGCTGTTGGGGCTGGGTGAGAGAGGTCACAGGTTGTGGTGTGTGGGTTTTTTTGACTAAGAGCTTCAGCAGTCCCTGGCTGTTGGCCTCACTTTTCTCTTTCCTCCCACCCTTGATGTCAGCCCAGCCCTGGACATCCATTGATGACAGCTCAGTTGTGCTTAAATGCTGAGGAGCCTGCTCTGTGTCTGTTCCCATTGACTGAGAAAAATGCACAGAAGTATTTGGGATGAGCTTAGCAGAAGTAGTCACGGCTCTCTTTAATTCCCTTCCAAGTTAAATCAATTTACCATTGGCCCCATCAGGCCTGGTCTGGAGTTAGCTCAGACAGGAGCGTTTCTAACAGCCCTGTTCACAGGCTCCAGACAGAGGCTTTCAACTTAATACAGCCAAAAAAGCTTGCAGGTCAGTTTCTTTTACAAAAACACACTTTTTGTTGACTTAAACATTCTCCTGCAGCTCCACTGTGCTCCTGTGTGGTCACCTACCTTGCGTCACAGCCCAGACCAGAACAAATGATGAATAGCGAGCTCAGAAGAGAAACGCTCTGTTCCCAACTATGTGCCAGAACACACCCCACATCCCTCCTGTGACAGCACAGTTGAGGCGGCTGAAATCCCTGGGACACAGACCTGCCTCTCTCAGTACTGCTTCTACACTGTTGTTTCCTTCCATTTCGAACACCCGTGTTTGTTAATGTAGTAATATACTGACTTGATGTCTGGACTTTCGCAAAGACAAGTGAGACCAAGATCATAGGTTGTAGGAAGGGAATAGAAAGGCATATCTGTGGGTCATGCACATTCTGTCCTGTTTTGGTTTTGGTTTTGTTTTTCCTGGATTTTATTATTTTTACACCTTTCATATTGTCTCTTTTCCTAAAAAATGTCTGGCGGATTAATTACAGATAAAACCTGAACTGTAATACTAAAAAGTCTGTGTTTTCACAAGCTTTTCAGTGGCTGAGTTGCACACAAAATGAAAATCCCAACTTTTGCCCTTATAATAGCACAATCTCACCATACCTAAAATCCATGTCAGACACTACCTCTTTCAGATTTGATTCCTCTGTGCACCCCTCATTTTTGTACAGAAATGTCTGGATCATCTCCTGTCTCCATCCAGATTTAGTAGCAGAGTGCTGCAGTGGGACTTCTCACTGCAACGCCAAGCCTTCCTGCACATATTCTGTTTTATTGATTTCACTGAAATCATGTTATAAGTTATTTTCATTTCTCTGTTTTTAAGAAATGTTACCAGTGTATTTATTTGGTATTGCGAAAGGGACTCTACACAAAAATCTTTGGCACTAAGACTGATAGAACCTAATATATTACTTACCAAATTGTTTAAAGATATTATTACTTCTCAAAGGACTAGGCTTCTTTCAGGCAGCATCTTTTGCCCAGCAATCTCGTTATCCAAACAAGTCTATGGCTTTGAAATGGAAATGATTTCTTCTAAATAGCCGTATTAGGATTTCCATGGGCCCCATAAGACCTGTCCCTCAGTTCCTTCTGTGGGAGGTGAGTTCAGCATCTTGCATTTCTCAAGGGCTGGGTTATGATGTGATCTTCTTTTTTTTTTTTTTTTTACTTGAACAGTGAAAAAAATTGAAACATTTCACTGTACAAAGGAAATAGGTATAAAGCAGATAAGGCACAAAGTAAACAAAAAATGTTTTTCATATTGTAATATATTTGGTGCTTAAAAAAATGCTCAAAATATTTTGCCTATTTAATTATGTGGTTTTTAAATGACGGACAAAAGATCTCTCCTATGCCAGATGAACCTTCATCAGAGGAGGCTAAAATCTTACTCAGGTTATGGCATTAAGTATTACATTACTTTCTCATGTTAACGTTTGTTCAGACCTATGTTCTTTTCCTTCAAATCTTGTCAGACTTCTCATGCATTTTTATAAGACAGCCTTGACTCTGCACTAAACCATGCCACTAACACGTTACTTAATCTAACTGGCACATTGTAAAATTTTACACATGCGCTCATCCAGATAATTACACAATTAATTTTCACTTAGTACAGCTGAAACAGGGATAATGAAATTTCCACTGGTGTACTGTTACGTCCGGGGGTTAGAGGTCAGCTTCCTGTTTGGATAAGGGTGAGTTTAAAGAGGATTTCTGACAGTCTCCTTACTTCAACTGAGACTAAAAACATTGCAATGGAATTTCAATTTACAGCTAAGTTCAATGGAAGGAGCAGATGTTGGGAGTGTGCCACTGCCATTCCGGGAGCCCTTTCTATGCAGGTGTAGTCAAAAGTCAATGTCCTTCATCTCATTCTTTAGATGAAGACAGCGTTAAGCTGACACTTGATGTTAATTTCTGCACTGAACTGTAGCTTCTTGGTGCTTTGCAGAACTATCCCCAGCCTGATTTTCCAGTCATAGACTGGATTCCACAATTCCAGTCATGGAAACCTTTCCCTTGTTGTATATTTTGCATTTTCAAAGGAGCACAAAGATGACAAGAGTGGGGTTCTTCCCCCTGAAGATGTGTGCTAGGAAAGTCTCTGCAATAAAACAGGTTCAGGAAGAACTGAGACAAGCTTCCACATCTTTCACAAGACCCCTTCTTTGGGATCAAGGTGCATAGTGGTATACAAAGACAAGAATGCTTTTATATCTAAATCTAAGTGTTATGACCTCAAAATAGCAGTATTTCTGATGGTGCATCTTCTAAACTGGAATGAGAAGTTTAATTATTGCTTGAAATGTTTACACATGCATATTTGCGGTCACACCCTTTGCTCTGTCCATAGCTGCCCTCAGCAGACTTGCTCCTACCTGCAGAGCTTTACTTTCTGATCCCTGCCGTTCCTGGACAGCTGACCTTAGCTGGGAGTTATTCTGGGCAGGTGCTGAATCTCCCAAACACCAGCTCTTCCATGCAACCAATGGCCCAAGGTGGGAGGGAGTGCAAAAGCAGGGTCAGCATCCCTCTTGGACCAGCCTGTCCTTGATCTGCATGGAAGCACTGGACTGCTTTTTCTGACCTGACTTGCAAGAGCAATGTTTTTAAGAGGTACTGCAGTTCAGAGCCATGGGGACACAGCTCTCGCTCTCATGGGATGCCCACAGCACGTTGGCAGAGGCAGGAGGCTGGGCAGAGATGGCTCTGACCAGGTCAGGGGAGCTCACCCTGCCTCAGTGCCAACCCAAAGGATTAGGTCCTAAGGTCAGAACACACTGTCAGCTGGCAATGAGTAGATAATATGTCAGAGCACATCTCTTGTCAACAAGACTCTTGTCTTGTGATACGTATTTCCACGGTGCTGCTGGGCCTTTACCATCCTTGAATAACATGGAAGAAAAGAATTTCAGGAGAGTCAGATGTTTGCACAGTGATTCTCTGCATTTCTTCTTTCTGTCTAGCTTCTTCAGTGGGTTTTATATCGTGCAGTTCAGAAAGCACTAACATTTATGGTAGGACATGTTCCTGCATTCTCTCCTCTTTTATTCTCTCTCAAGTTGTTTTGTTTGGGTTTTTTTTAACTCATTTAGAAGTCCTGCTTTATTCAGAACTTCGAGTTTCATGCTGTTTTCCTCTATTTCAGTTTCTTTGATGCCTTAAACATACTTCACATGTTTTTAAGGCTTCAAAGTGTCTTAAATTATATGCTTTCCTTCCTCAAGTAGCTAAAGATGTAACTAATAAAATCCCTCCTCTGTAGACCACACCTTATGTTATCAGTGCCCAGAGACCAGCATCAGACACCTGGAGCTACAGATGGATGCACTATATAACCCTGACCATCAGACATGTCTACACATTTATGGAGAAAGGTGAAAACCTTCCAACACAGATATCTGAAAAGAAGAATAACAATTCAGTTTTACTGATCCATTGGGAAAAAAAGACACATGAATTGAATTTACTAAAGATGCATAGACAGTGTTTGCATCTCCTTTCAATATTAAGGGTTACCCTGACAGCAAAGGGCATGTATGTTTTATAAAAGGAAGGAGATGATATAGTGCACTACAGATGTTGTTGTTTGTCAGTACTTCTGTCTCAGGATGCAAAGCACCAAGTGAAATCAGTATGTATGATATTAATTGGGAGACCAAGTGTATACATATTTACCTTCAAATAAACACAAACAAGGCTTTCATTTTTAAATTTTGGAGTTTCGTTAATGTTTGGTGTTTAATAATTCCACTGTTAAAATTTGATTGTGTTGCTAACTCAGAAAGCATAAACTGTATTTCTAGGCCAGTAGTTCAATGTAAAGAATATACCACCGACAGAAAATGTGTACATTAAGAGAGTACAAAAACCTGTCTTTTTCATTTTCAAATTTGACTACCATCTTTGTTCCAACAGGGAAACATTTTCAAGAAATACAGTTGGGTTTGCTCCAGGCATTAAAAATGGTATCTTTTTCAATAAAATTGTTAATATCAAACTAAAATGATACAATAGAATTATCACTTTCTATAGTAGAAAGTAATAATATAATAATGCAGTAATAAGTAATAATACAGTAATACAGTATATGCACACTTCCAGGTGTGTACATTTTCTTCCCTCTTTAGCAGCGCTATTTTTATTATGCATTCACCAAAATACCACAGCATCTGTAGCCATATATGATTTGACAGAGTTGCAGAGCTGGCAGCAACAATTTTTGTATGGAATACTGGGTGTGAGCCAGAGGCCTTGACTTCAGACAGTGAGTGCACCAAGCTGCTGTTGTGGAGTGATGCATCGCAATCACCTCTCTGCAAGCAGGGATGCTCTCAGTGGAGAGTCAGTGATGGGCAGCCATGGTGCACAGCCAGGGAGACATTAAGGCACAGAAGTCAGTCCTCTCCTCTCTCCACTTGAGCTTACCCTGCCTGACCACTCAACTCACTTTATCTAAGCTGAGGAACCCAGAAGTACCCTGAAGGGAGTCAGGAAGCACATTTGGGATGAAGAGTGAGCTGAAATACAAAGCAGCTCCTGCTACAGCATGTTCCCCTCACCCCGGCCCTCTCTGTGCCCCTCAGAGTGAGAGGTTACCACAGCTGTTCTTGTAATTGGTTTAAAAGCATCTTACTTTTGATGATATTACTGATTGTTTGAGAACTAGCTAGAGGTAACAGCCCTATTCCTAACCTGTCTCTGAGGTATGATTTGCCAGTGAAGAAGCGGAGCTTGTGGGGTGAACTTTTCCACCTTGGGATTTTACAGCTCTGGGACATGTTAAAATTAGCAGGCGAATTTAGTGACAAACCTGTGCTACATGCACAGGGTACACAGTCAGGATAACCAGCTCTGAGACATGTTAAAACTATGATTAGCAGATGAATTTAGTCACAAACCTGGGCTACACACACAGGGTACACATAGCCAGGATAATTATTTCCATAGTTATCAGGTTTTGCCAAAAGTACATGTTCTATTGTTCTCTGAGTAACATTAATCTCTACAGAAATTTTCAGCTTGAGAAACAATATTTTGGTTTAACATTTTTGTTTGTATCGTTGCTCTCTTTAAATTGATGTGAAATCGAGTATCACTTCCATTTTAATTTATTCCTGTTATGCCTGCTTGGTCATCTTTCTTGCTTCCCAGGTTTCTGTTCTACAAAACTGACAGTATATTGCCATGAACATCTTCTGCAGCAAACTGTGGTTCAGCGGACACTCAACATGAGAGTCAAAACCACACTCAGTTTAAAACACTCAGTCACTGGGGAAAGATAGGCTGGCAGAGAGTGAATTATTCCCTTTTAAAACAATTAACTAAAATAAGGAAATAATTGTCCCCTGTAGTTCTCTAGCAGTTAAACTGAGAGCTCAAAACAGTACTTCCCACTAGCAGCCTAAACTTAGAGGGCTGATTTCCAGTGAGATATATCCCACTGTTACGAGTCCATCTGTTTTTATCTTATCTCCTTAGCTTTAGTAGCTTCTCCCCACAGTCCAGGTGGGCAGGCTCCTTAAAAGCCTCTGCAGAGATTTTGTCTCCATTCCCACTTCAGCAAATGTTCTTTTGTTTAAAGCTGCCACACCTCACACATCGTTTTAAAAGGCAAAATGGACTACTGCTTTGCTGCCATTCGTGCAGTGGGTATCCTGTCCTTCTGAGGATTTTTTAACGTTTCTTGCCTTCAGTATGGGGAGGTCCTCTGCACAGCTGCAGGTTAATGGTATCTGTAACAAATTGCTATCTATTTTAACAGGTGCTCCTTCTGTTGCTCTGCTCCTTCAGGGCCCATTCCTTTTCTTTCGCAGGCATTTAGGACATGTGCTGATGAAGGTACAATCTTTTGCCGGGCAGACCATTTAATGGAGACAAATTGTGTGATCATAATAAGAAGAGTAGTTATGTATTCACTGAGAATGCTTCACTTCAGAAATTGTCTATGTTTATGTCTCCCTTTTTGCTTAAAAATACATCTTCCTTATTTTTTTTAACTTGCCCAGATTTTAGAAGTCTATTATTTCTGGCATTCTGATGTCTCCTTGTTTCTCTTCAGCTTTTCTTTTTCTTTTTCTTTTTCTTTTTCTTTTGCTTTTCTTTTTCTTTTTCTTTTTCTTTTTCTTTTTCTTTTTCTTTTTCTTTTTCTTTTTCTTTTTCTTTTTCTTTTTCTTTTTCTTTTTCTTTTCTTTTTCTTTTCTTTTTCTTTTTCATCTTTTTTATCCTTTTTTTTTTTTTTTTTTTTGAAATTCTTCTCTCCTCTCCTCTCCTCTCCTCTCCTCTCCTCTCTCCTCATCATCTCTATGTGTGAAATTCTCTAAAATGTCACTGGTGATATCAGTGTTGGCAACTTTGTTTCCCTCCCAAAGCTTACAATAAGCTTTGACTTTCTCTTTGGTATTTTAAAGAAACCTACAAGATAGTAAAATTCACATTGACCATCTACAGCCAATTTTTGACTACATTATAGCATTTAGCCAATGGCTGTCATGAAGAAGTGAAAGAAAGCTCTCTCTCTAGAGAGCTGTCAGTGTGGTTGTCTTTGCAGAAGCACCCCATGTTCTTCCAGCCCTTAATAAGATGATGGAGAGAATGGAGAAAACTGAATGTTGCATCAAGAAGTGGGAGAGAAAATGGTACCCTGGGGCTCTGCAAAAATCTCAGCCCCCATTGCAGAATGGCAATTCTCTCTGCAATATGATGAATGATTGTGAGGGATTGTTCTCATTCTCCTTAGTGCACAACCCAACACAGTTAAACTCTTAATACTGCAAATACCTAAAATACACTGTGTAAATTTTTTTGGTGCTTTCTGACAAGACTCAGGAATGGCCACAACATATATTTGATGCTGTGGTGGTTTTTTCCTCCTCTTTTGTTTAAACAAATTTATGTCAGGAGAAGAATGTGAGACCCTTTTGTCCTCCTTGTACAAGTAAAAAATTCCAATAAGCACACCTGAACATCACCTGCAGGTTATTTTATATCCTGACAGCTGGATGACGCTTACTATTTTTCAGGGGTTTTGACTGAATGAAGCACTGACATCCCTGCTGGTCGTCATCCGAGTGGAGGCATGCTATCATCTGCAGAAGGTATATTCCTGGCCACTCCAGACAGAGAGCTGCTGGATTGCAGATCTACATTGCCTGGGTCCGCCAGTAGATGGGACCTCTTGGAAGAGATGGTGTGTATACATTGAGCAGTTTGAAGATATGTTGGGTTTGGGACCCATGTCTGACTTCTAGGGAACACAGACCTGCTGTGCCCCATGCTCAGGAAAGCCAGACAGGCTGGGTACATGTGATACAGATGTATAAATAGCAAACGCTACTCATTTTCTCATGAGAGAAACCAAACATTAGCCACAACTGCCTCTGCAGCTAATGGGCATTCTCCCTAATTCTCCCTCCTAGTGCTGCAAATGACTGGAGGACGGTGACGGGGCTGAGAGTAGAAAGTCTCATAAGCGCATGCTCTCCTCCCATGAGTCTTATCTTCTTCCCTAGTCTTTCCCTTTTGGGTAGCGCTGGAGACAGACTGCTGGCTTAGATGGACCTTTGGTTCAGTGCAGTACAGCTAACTGATGTTCTCTAGAGAATAACACAGATAATATCCCCCTGTGGTGAGCGCCCTGCTTCTGATATATATCGACACATTCTTATGCTACTTTTGAGCATAACCTCTCCATCTAAAACAGTAACAGATCTAAAAATGAGTTTACTTTGAACTGACATCTGCAACTTTTCTCCTGCTCCAGAGACAGGGTATTGGGGAAAAAAAAGTTACAACATTTTCTGAACAATTATTCTTAAAAGACAGAATTTTTTTTCTGAACCGTAATTCAGTTTTCATGTCTAAACTTGGCCAGTTGATATGTTTGTCATAAGAATGTGAAATACTTTGAGTCTGAAATTAACACTTTTAGCTTTACTTAGTGAGAAAAACTGCTCATTACTCCCAAGTAATTTACTAACAATATTATTATATGAACAAAAACAATTTAATGTAATCTGGCATTTATGACTTCCACATAACATCAGCTGCTAAAGTAAGAAAACAACAAAAATACCCCTTTTATTCAGAAAAAAAAAAACCCTTAAACTAATAAGCATGTTCCTAATATTAAAATCAAGTCAGGGATCCTATTCACTTTCATTACATATAATTTATGACACTTGGATGTAGTTTAATAAGGTCATAAAAATGCCAGTTGTGGTATCTCATAATACTTTTTATAAACTGGTTTTACAGTCTACCCTTTGTTCCAAAGTTCAAAGTGACAATTGAAATGCACAGGTTGCCCAGGGGTTCAGACTTTTTCCTGGAAGTACTGACTGGTGAATACCTTAATTTCTAATACATCTATATTTTTTTCAAAATCTTGGTAATTGTGGGGAACATTCCTTTCCTCCAGATGTGCCAAAGCTGATATTTTTCAATTTAAAGAAAAATATCAAGAATTCAGTAAGGGGAACACATTTTATTGCTGTACACTTTTTTTTTTTTTTTTTTAAATGAAATGAAAACTGTGCAACATTTATTCCTAAGCAGGTCAAAGTCAAACAATACTTCTAAGTGCTGTTACAATAGTGGCATTATATTGTCCCTTGTCAGCTTTCAATTACTTCATCCACCTAGCTGATCACTGACTTATTTCCTGGCTTAGGTAAATAGGGCTTTTGGTGCACTTCCCTTAAGTCATTTCAGAGAAGATAAATTAAATAATGATTGCAATTTAATATTGTGATAGTGCTAAAATATTTCCTTCAAGCTTCAAGTTTGACCACAAGTTTCCAATAATATACTTTTTTTCACTTGCTAGCTCAAACCTTAGGTTTTATTAAATTCTACAGCTGCAGTCAGTATTTATGTTTTCATCTAGCAAATTGGACATTTTAAATAATAAAGAGCATGAAGCTATATATAAAAACAGATAACACTTGCAATTCATGTAAGGTGGAAACTTTATTTAAAATTAATCAAAATCCACACAATATGGCACAGAGGTCCAAATTCTAAGCTCATTATACTGGAGTAAATCAGGGGAAAATCCATCGATTTCACTGAGGTTACTCCAGGATCTCAGCCAAAGACTCAGAACATCAGCTGGGCTTATATTCCTACGGGATGCAGTGCCTCATGTGCACAGGGCCCTCAGTGTGCAGAGGCGGGTCCATCTAAGGAAGATGTCCTGTTGATTTCAAAGAGTTCATTAAACTTTCTTGACACATTAGGAATCTAAGTCTAGGTAGCCCACTGGCATCTTTAGAGGAATCTTTGCAGTGAAGATCTCAGTCCTGCAAGTTTCATGACTGGTATTCTGCAGGGGAGATTAAGGGCTGAACAGGAGGTAAAAGCCTGGACTATGGCTTTAGAGGTGGGTGCTGAAACAGTCCTCTTCCCTGCAAATAGGTACAGTCCTCACTTCGCCCTTGCACTTTGATGGTTCACCTACACATTCCATTAAGGAGAACAAACTAATAAGCAATGAAGTATATAATGTGTACCATTTGCAGATAAATGAGCGTGGAATCCTCATTTTTCATTTTTCAATCATCGTTAACATCCTCTGTTATTTGTACCTTTTCTGACCGTGTGTACAGCAAAGCATGTCACTGCTGCTTCAGAGGAGTAAAGCTCTGTATATGGCATGTCTTCACAAAAAGGAGCTTCCTGAGTGACAGGAATGGACCTGTGTTGAGAAATTCCTCCTGCTTTGCTTCCAAAGTCTCCCCAACATCTTGTCTTTGCTGAGATGATAGCCTTGCTTACTGGTTTTGACCTTGTGTATAATAGCTTGTATGCCAGGTTCATCTCAGATATTAGCTATAGTTTTCCAAGAGGGGAATTCCCAAACAGAGATTACAAGCCGGTGCCCCAAAGAAATACTTAAATATATTGGGTTGACTATAGATTGAACAGAGAACAGAAATTTGTTGCAGATGAAGTTAGAGAAGTTTCTAGGGAGACAAATTGCTATCAATCATGTTACTTATAGCCACGCTTAAGGACAAAGCACCATCCTAATGTCCTGGCATGACGCAAGCTCAGCAGTAGGCTCTCCCCACCCTCAGCAACCTGCAGAGACTGCATGAACTAGTCAGAGATGAGTGAGGAAAGGGTCATACTAGTGACAGAACAGCAACAACTGCTCCCAAACAGGTTGAGCAAGGAAAGAGCACAATTTAGGCCTTCTACTTTCAAACCCTTTTTTCCTATGAAGGCATCTGTGCTGTAAAAGCCATACTGATGACAGGGGAATTCACCCTAAAGGTGGTCTTTGGCAATTTGAACTCTGTTATTTCTGAAAAACACAAAATCTTCCATTTTTTTCTATGGTTCTGTAGGTGATTTTGGAATTGGAGAATAAATAAATAAAGAAATAAATAGTTTTTTTAAAAAAAAAAAAGGAAAGAGCTTATCCTGGGAAAATAGCACCAGCATCTTACAGCTGATCTGATCTCTCCCCTTCCCACTGTCCCGCAGGAAATTCTGACTTCATGTTTATTTTCCTTTCTTTAAGATGCTAACTTGAAAAACAAAAAGAAAAAGAATCCCAGTTGCAGCCAAGCTCAAGCCACACAGAGACAGCTCAACAATACATAATGCAAAGGATTCCGGCGGATTTGCAAGTAGGTGGCTAAAATAAGACAGAAAGTAACAGAGAAAATTCTTGTGTTTGCATGGATGCAGATCTTCTAATCATGCTACTGTAGAAGTAGAAACATAAATATTTAAGTGTGTTGAGCCAAGGTCAACAATAATTATATTGTAAAGCATCTAACAGTGGAGCAAATATTGGAACTATTTAACATATGAGTAAGGAAGCACCATGTATGAAGGAATTCTGCACCAGGCTGACCAAGTCTAAGGTAGGTTGGGCAGTAGCAGAGGCGGGGAGATGGACTTGAGCTCTGTGAGCACAGTCGGTACCTTGGGGGTGGAAAGTTCAGGTCACCCTCCCTGCCCTCCCCTCCAGAGCTCTGGGAATCCTGCCTCATCCCTCTGCTCTGCATAGGGGTCATGGACGCCTGCAGAGAAATGGCAGGGGCAGAGGGGAAGAAAAGACAGCAGACTTCCTCTCCCTGAGAAAATAAAATTATTTTTGTGGGTAAAGGAGTTGGTCGTTGCTTCTTGACATTGGAGGGCTGGGTTGTCTGCCTTGATGGCCAGAGTACATAGCCTAACGTTTTCCCCAGGACACGGGCACCCTTTCAGTTTGTTGGTAATAAAGGTCTCTGTGAAAAAGCTGCCTTTATACTTTTTAGAAAGATTGTGAGAGAAACAAGAAAAGCAGTTGAACTTCAAGGGATATTTTCCTCCATCGGATAAACTCCAAGAGGAGCTGCGCATGCATAAAATACCTCTCTGCTATCATTTTCACTGGGTCCTTTGGGAAGATTTTGCATTTTGCAGCCAAAGGCTCATGATCAGCAAAGCATCTGGGCTCTTAACTCCTAATTTAAATTCTGAATTCCAACTGAAGTCAGTGGGGAGTTTAAACAGGAGTTGGGAGATTCAATATTTTGCTGAATATTGGCCACCAATATCAGTGTGTTGCTTAACTCATAAACTATATTTACAATTATTGCTCATAGTCATCCACTGACACATTTCAGGTGCTTATAGATGCTTCTAATAGTATGCCATAAATCACCCTAAAGAGCTGGGATACAATTTTTAGAGTTCAAATGGGAATACTCACTAGATGTGTGTGTTTGTGGGATCAGAACCTATTTTGCAGAACAGGTGCTTAAATGAAATGATGAAGTCATTATAGTTGAGCAACTTAATACAGAGGAATAACTTAGATTATTCAAGTACCTATATGGCTCTAGCACAAATGCCTAAATTAATTACAAATTTTAAAACTTATTAGGCAGGAAGTTTAGATTTGGCATTTTACTTGGAGAGCATTTTGAGGATGTGGGGAAAAAATTAACTTCATTTTGTGCATATATAGGTAGTTTTTGCCACCTGGAAAAGTTGCATGGTTTTGACATCACTTCCACTTTTTTTCTGCTGTTGAGTTTGCTCCTTTTCTGTGATGCAGACTTCTTTAGTGGTATGAAAATCAAGGTTTGCTCTTGAAACAGTCATGTGTTCAGGAAAGTACAAAATGTCTATCGGAAAGGCAATATAGTGCACTCTTTGTGGTCGAGAGTGTGGGAAACTCCATTTAGCTCATTTTCATGACAGAAGCACTGAACCACATTAACACAGAAGGAAGACGTAGAAAACGTTTAATGGTACTGCAACGCTTTGTTTATTCTTAGCTAAGCCTACACGGCTTCCAAATGAACCCACTATGCGATGTGACTACATAAGGTTAACTGCTGGGTACATTAAGCAAAATACTCTCTCTTAGATGCTTGTTTAAGTCATCATTTCTGATCATTTATCAGACTTAATGTGCTACAGCAGACTGCAGGTCACAATGTGTCATTTCCAAAAGAACTTTGACTTTTCCCTTTCCAGGGTCAGGAGCCGGTAATGTTTAGCTGAAATCACTGCATTGCACTTCATAGCTTCCAGTGAATCCACTGAGGCTTTGGAGAGCTATTCTCGCTAGACGAGGATGCTAGCTCCATGTATTTGGGTATTAGAGTTTGAGGGAACTGTAAAAGTACAGGCAATCAGCTGAGATTCAAGCTGGCCACAAAAATCTCACTTCATTTGTTGGGAAAAGACCATGAGTACAGGAAGGATAATTATTTTTCCAAACTGATAGTGGGAGTTGTCTCTCGAGAGAAACACCAAAACTAAACATCTCCCACCTCTTGAAGGTTATTTTCATGAAATTCAAGAACAAATGGAAAAGTTTGGGGTACAATTTTTAACACGCTATGTGAGTGTTTCCCCAATTCAAGGGAAAATGATAGGCTGTTTATCTGGTGAGTTCTACAGCTAAGTGAATTATTTGCAGCAAAAAAAAGTTTGTTTGATGACTTTTGCTCTCCTTTTTTAATCTAGAAAAGATGTGGATTTTTCAGATATATGATTTTATTTTTTTTTTTAACAGGCTGGGGTCACATTCATGGGGATTAGGCAAGGACAAGATGGAGATGAACAGACATTTTCTGTTGTCTCCCATTTCCTTTCTATATGCTGGGCTACAGTCTGTTTTCAGCTGCATTTGTGACTCCAGAACAGACAGAGGAGTGGCTATATTAAAAACATAAATCATGGAACTAACATGATATGCTCCAAGTATTGTGACACACTTTTTTCCGTATGTATCAATCCTTTACTCACATCCTGTGTGGATGCATAAATAATCTAAGTGAAGATGGCACTACTACATCTATTATCTAACACTTCTCATTATAAGATCTACTTTCAGTTGCTAATAGTTTTACCAGATTTCAACCATTCAGGAATGAGCTTTTTTTTTCTTTTCTGGGGTACCTCCTTGTTGTCGACTGGTCTTTGGAAAGGTTTCCATTAAGACATTCTGGTGTTTCTAAAAAAATTGAGGAGAATATTTGTTAAAAAAAGTTCTTCAGATAATTCATTGAGAAGCACTGCATATCTGTGCCTTGGGGAAGAGGCCTGAGATTTGCATTAGGGATGTGCCTTTTGCCAATCCTGTGACAATTTGCCTGTTTGAAGTACCTATTTGTTCAAAGGGTGACTGCTGAGTCCTCTAGAGGCTCTGTCTACTTCCATACAAAGAGCCAGCACCAGCATCCCTGCAGAAAACAGCTGGGCATGTTCCCGTCTCAGACTGCAGATGCTGGGTAAGACCCTCTCAGCTAACGCAAGAAGAGAGAGGGAAGCTGTTGTGGAGCTGGAGGTTGGAGACTGATTACAAGGAGGGAGTGCTGAGAAATTAATCCTAGGCTCATCCTAGCTCCTCAATCATTGAGTTAGTATCATGGAAATCTTAAAGAAATGCCTAAGAAGAAATGAATATTCTTATATTCAGATCCTTATACAAGCTAGTGTACATTAAAGAAGTCCTAGGAGACACTCTACAAAAGTGGTGGAAGTAAAAAATATTGACTAGCCACTCTGTCCTTAAGTGGGATGGGAGTCTTGTCAGAAAATAGTACATGACACCTAATTGTAGGCCATTTCGTAATACTATGTGTTCAAGGGGGCAGGGCAAATTGTAGTTGTTTAAAGATCTTGGTTTTCTCATTTCCTAAAAATTCCTTTGTTTTTCATCTCAATAATCTTCTAGTGCAACTTCTTGCATTGTAGTAATT
This sequence comes from Athene cunicularia, assembly GCF_003259725.1. Taxonomy (NCBI): domain Eukaryota; kingdom Metazoa; phylum Chordata; class Aves; order Strigiformes; family Strigidae; genus Athene; species Athene cunicularia. The sequence goes on from NW_020799097.1 coordinate 38,343,203, forward strand.
AAATAAACATCGTGTAATTGTGCAGGACCAAAAGAGTTTTTAGATTTATGAGGAATCTAATTTGTGAGGAATCTAAGACACCACTTTTTCTGGGAACTATGAAACAAACAAACAAACAAACAAACCATTGAGGTTGTTAGGATCATTTGCTTCTTTTTAAAATGTTCATTACCCTTGTATGGGTACATTTCAAAAAGAACAGAATAACATGAGGAGATGCTCAGTGAAGACTTTCTGGACCAGGACTGTTAGAAAAAGTCACCTCCTTCTCCCAGGATGTTCAGAAACACAAATTGTAATTTGGGAAGGAAAAGCTTTAACAGACAACTGCATTTAAAAAGCAACTTGCATTTAAATGTCTTGCTAGCAAAGCTGGATTTCCTGCCTGTGAAGGAAAACCTTGGTGAGGAACGAAATTAGAGAATAAAGGAAAAAAAAAAAAGGTCTAATCAATCCACAAAGGAAAACCAAGACAAAATGAAAAATCCCATCTAACCCCCACCCCTTCTCCTTTCCTCCCCCCGAGAATAATAAACACAGTAGAAAAGAGATTTATTTTTTTTAATTAAATATTTACTATTGACAGAGAAGACATATTCTTTCTCCAGAGAAAATTTAGCCTTTTGTAAGTTCTGACTATCGAATATTACTTTAGTGTCCAAAGTTTATGAGCATCTCAAAGAGTGAGTACTTGTGAAATTGCTGAGTTACAAGAGTCTAAATTCAGCATCCAGTCAGCAGCAAGAAGCAGGATGAAAGATGGGAAAAGACAGGAATGAAATTAGTCAGTAAGGCAAAAGCTACTTCTGTCTTAAAAAGATCTTTGCTTTTAATACTGATTCCTTTCCATCAGGTAGAAAAGGGGACATAAGGCATAGACTTGAAATAGCTTGAAAGGCTTGAAATAGTGCTTCAAGTTCAAAGCAGTCTGAGACATCTGCAAATGCCAAGAATATTCACATATTTCTAGTCTCACCACTGAACACTTTTGTGCCACACAGTGTTATCCGAACAGGCTAAGAGGTTATGGCACTCCTGCATGGTCAGTATAGTTTGGCCATTCCCAGTTTCCACACCAAGAATGTCAAGAGGAGCTTTATTACAACTGCATATTCAGACTGGAGTTCTGAGATCTCTCTGAGAGGAAAATAATTTTTAAATAAGTAATTAAATTAAAATTCTGTAACTGAGCACCTCAAGGTGTAGAGGAAAAGTGTGTTACATTATTTCTGTTGCCTTATTAAAAAATTATCCCATACTTGCCAGCTTCTGGAACATAATTTAATAATTTAAAATGCCATATGAAGATCAAATGAAATAGAAAATCCAGCATAAATCAGTTCCAATCCACATGTTTACATGAGTGTTTAAAAAAAAAAATAATTTCTGTTTTCTTAAAAAAAAATAGACACATTGCTTTTTCCTCAAACTTTCAATAACTGGAAAAAAAAAAAAAGCCACAATTTGGCAGAAAGCAGGACTGTAAAAGTTCAGCCTTATAGGTGAAAGTTTCGGAAAGTTATGAGCAAATGAAAACAGGGGCTTAGCATGGAAATGCATAGGCATCCTTAATTACAGCTGTTGGTAGCTCTCCAGCTATATTGCGAATGACATATGTTTTTTCTACTTAAAGTCCTAATCCTGTTAGTAGATGTGTCAGCATGGAGCCCCGCAGCTGTGGCATGTTCCCCCAGCGTCAGGGAACGTCTCGTGAGCAGAAGAGTCTCCACAATGTTTCTGCCTGCACCATAGACATCAGCTGCGGATGGCTGTGAACACTGGGAATGTGTAAGAATAGAAATCTGTGAATGGTGCTAATGTCTAATATGATTAGTGAAATTCTAATGGTGTCAAAGCAGTCAAAACTGAACATGGAAACAGCTAATTAATTCCATGGGTTTAGGAATACAGCACTGCCAAGGGTTTAGGGTCATATATAACATATACAGCGCATTAATAAAAGATGAAGATTGAATGATAAACCACCCAAGCTGTGCAGTAATCCCACAAGAAAGTATTATCTGGAGCATCTTACTGAAATTAGTCTTACTGAGAAAACTGGATTAAAGTCTGAACTATATGTTTACTGTCTATTGTTAAAGTCAATATGAAATCACTGACAGTTAGAAACTTCCAGTTATGTTTATGGTCATGTTATTTCCAGAACACATGCAAGAGTCATACTTTGAAATGCTTGCAACATCATTATTGTGGGTCCAGAAGCCCAGTAAATTTTCGGGACTTTTGTGGGAAGCACGTTGTAGAGAGGCCTGTTGAGCAACCACATCAGATATAACTGAATAAGGTAATCTTTTGGTTCTGATTTACAGGAAACCTCATCTGTCGTAAAGATTACTCAATCAACTGTTTAATATATTAAAACCAAATGTAGGTTAGAAAACATCTCTGATGTAACGCTATGGTCCAACTCCCAGTGGCTCAGCAGAGGCGAGGGCTTGAGCCTGGCTGTGGGAAGGGGGAGAAAGAAAAGGCAGGAAGGTAGCTGCACACAAGGGCATCATCCCCTGTGTGTCCTGTGCCTGTTGGCATACCAGCATGACCCAGTGAGTACGTGGGCAAAATCACTTCCTATGCTGCTGAAACACTGTTCATACTCGAAGATGGAATGTGAAGGCTTTTTCCTATCATCAGCAATTGCTTTCAGCAACCAAAGCAGGCAGACAAGCACTTTCTCATTTTCTCCTTTGATAGTACTGAGAAGTAATCTACAAATTTGAGATTACCCATCATTCGGCCAAAATCAATAGCAGGTGGGTTTTTTCAAACTGTGCCTCAATTCTGTGTTTGTACAATATCAACACCTTTAATCTTGTTAATAGTGACAGGAAAAATGTTCACTTCACTCACTACAGACTCTTTATAAGGCCAGTCTGGGTTGAACAAATATTAATTAGTTAATATTTGTGTAACACTTTAAAAACCTAAAGAGCTATGTAATTGCCTAAGATTATTATTATTTTTGAGAGTCAAACAAGAATTTAGTGAGCTACACTGAAAAGAGTTGCTAGAATAAAAATGTTAAAAGTATGGTTTAAAAAAATAATGTGAAGTGTAAATTAAACAGGTTTAAAAAAACTTTCAGGCTGTCTCTGTGTTCTAACTACCATGAAAGCTACTTGAACAACATTTCCAAAAACTTTACAGAGTATGAATTTTATTCCAATACTCACTCTGAATTTTAAGAATGATCACTAATAGTCTTAGAAACACTATGGGAAGTGTGTATTTGAAAGACGACTACTGTATAATTGCCAGTAAGTTCTGTATTCCAGCATGTGCTAATGATTTTTTTTTTTTTTAGAAAGAGTATTCTGAGAGCCCCATGAACTTTTATATATCACAGTAATGAACAGAAACACTTTTTCTGGTGCCAAGTTTCTATTAAATCAGTCTCTGGGAAAAAAAAAAAAATCATCCCACTACAGTAAGAATGATTTTAATAGAAAGCTTTTACAATGGGTCTGGAAGGGGATGCTCTGAAATAATGAAAATGTATAGAACAAGCTCCAAACTTAAACAACAGTGGCAGTTGATTAGCAAAGTAGAATAAAGATTTTAAAGAGATTTCTATCTCAGTTTAATAGCCTTCTAGGATATGTGTTTTATTATAGCCGCTTGTTGAAAGGCCACGGCTCTCTGTGGTTGTTATTCACTATTGCTATGGAAAGGGGACAGCCAGAGCATCACTCACATCTTCCCTATAATCTGTAAAATCAACAGCTAGCCTGGATCTTTCACATGACAGTCATATGTGGATTAGATTTAGGGAAAAAAAGGCTATCAAAGCAAAGATAAAATAAAACTGATTGAGACTGAGAACTTCACATAAGATATTTAATGTCTGAGTATCTTCACAGCTGAAAGTTGTACAATACTGTTTTTCTTCCTCCCACACTAGGAATTTACTATATCCTCTGAGCTCTTTGTATCCAGTTTCTCTATTTTATCTCATTCCTGTTCAAGACCCTGGATCCTACGCCTATCCTAAGCTTGTCTCGGTATTCATCCAGTGACTGACTGATGCTGATCACACAAACCTCCCGAGAGCAGAGACGTGCACTGAGAACTTCTCTTCATAAAGGGTTGGCGTTGCAGTCTGCCTTGCTGTTTCTCTGATGCTCAATCAGTATTGCCCTCACAGGAGCACGGTCTAATCCAGAGTGGGGGAGATGCCTGTTCAGGCATGCTTGGCATGTATGTGCCATTGTTCTGAACTCTTCTGGACTGCTGCATTCCCACTTTCTTGGTGGGACTTTAAAACGAGACGATGACAGGAATAATGGCCACTATGACCACCACCTCCTCCTCTTCCTCCTCGCATCTCCCTCCTTCATGGCCATGCTGCTGAACTACCAGATCCATTCAGACAGATTTTGGGTTGGCACAGCAGTGGTGTTGGAGAGGATGTAGGGAAAGGCCTTCAGAGAGCAGCTAGCAGGCCCCCAAATTCCCGGTGCAGTGACATTCTTCTGAGGACCTGGTCCTTGGTGACTTGTAACCTGTCTCTTTCCACTTCGTAACTGCTGTCACATGCTTTTGCATATCATGGCAAAAAGTTGCTACTGTCACGGAGGGGAAGTAAGAAGAAGGTAAGAAAGTAAGAAGAGGTGCAAAGTCATTAAATTATGCCTAAACTCTTTAGTTCTCTGCAAATTACTGGTCCAAAGATTAAAAGAGAGTGACTCTCATCGGGTTCCTAAAAGCCTAACTACAAGGTGGATTTTATCATATGATCTGTGGCAAACTACTAAGGGGGGCAGACTTGCTTCAAGGCCTCACCCCACTGCTGAGTATCACACCAGAGTCTCAAGATCCCTCTGCCAGCTCCTTACAGGAAGAAGTCATCTGTGCCACTGTGACGCTTGACAAAGGTTCTTTGATGACGCTCAGAAAAGTTACTTACAGTGTTGGAAAAATATTTCCAGAGGAAGCTGCAAACGTGCAGCAGCTGATCAGGAGGTGTGCAGCCAGTGCAAAGGTGTTCCATCCAGAGGTGCAAAGTACCCAAGCCCCTTCCCGACACCAGTGGAGCAGAGGGCTCTGTACCTCTCTAAAAGCAGGTCACTTCTTTGGGTACTTTGCTAAGGGCAGAGGCAACAGAAGTGATCACTTGTGTTTGAAAACCATTAAATGACTGAAAGCAAATATAGAATGTGTTTAGACAAGAAATTATTCCAGACCTGTTTTTCTGTCTGCTTGATATGAAAAGTATGTAAACGATAAAGTGTATATGCTTATGGAAATCTGAGGGTGAAAACATACATTGGCTCCATGTCTTCATATTGAAACTTAGTTGAAATTAGTGTTTTCTGGCAATTAAGGGACAGCCCTGAACTCTCACACCTTAGAAATGCTTAGTTCACATTTTAAAATGGGGATTTTAATACTCTGTGGTACTATTCTTACTTTTTTACTAACATAATTCTTTCTCTGTTGTTGAGCATTTTATCAGACATTACACCGTGCAACAGCTTAAGGACTCTGCAGTTATCGAGTTTCTGGTGCAACATGCCTTGTTTTAAGAACACAAAACACTAGGCTCTTCCTTCTTCCCTTTTGCAAGCTACCAGCCCCCAAAAACCTTAAAAGAGTTTTTATGTGGTGTGGTTTGGGAAAAACTAATGTGGAGGAGGTTGGAGGCCACCGGGAAACATTAATAGTTCTCTACAGTTGTGCTTTCTTTTAACCGTTAGAGCCTAATGAGAGCACTGCTGTGAAATTTTGGATACAGTTTTGGCAAGGCTGCGCTGATCCATCAATGAGGCCTCCTTGCTGAAATGAACACCTCCAGTAAGCTTTTAATGGCCTTTGTAAACAAACAGAATAATTCCCACTAACTGCAGAAATGAGTTCCATATTTATTTATTTTACTTCACAGCTCCTATTAAGTTGATTTAATAAAATTCAGTGCATAATGTTTTTTTAAAACAAACCTTAAATAAACTAGAGCTGGGTACTGAACTCTGCATGGTGCTGCTGGTATTAATGGGTTCAAAAGAGGCCATAAGGCTCAAACTGCCCCTGCATGGTGAGACCAAGGCTGAAACTCCATGAGACAATAAGATGGTTTTAGGGTGCCTAATACCTGACCCAAATACAACAATCATGTAGTATCCAGTGGGGGAACTGGGTAGATGATGGCTCAAGACCTTTGGCTTATCTAGGTATCCTGCATCACTGCAGCTCTGTGTCTGGACCTTCCTCAGTTGACCCATAGGTCTTTGTCCCTTCTTGCTTCTTGTTTTAGTACTTGAAGGTCACAGTTCTGGACATGCAGGCCTTGATTCAGTCCCAGCCTTATGTTTGCTGAAACAATTCACTTCGGGCTACCCTGCTGAGAGAAGCTTTGGGCCATCTTTGCAACAGAAGGTGTGACAAACTGGATTGTGTCTTAAATTTGGAGATGGACATAATTTCTGAGAAGAGTGGATATTCTCTCGTGGGACCTGTAAGCCTCCCCATTTCTCAAAGATCTTTTCCAAAGAAGAGAAGAAATGTGAAGATGATGACCCAACTATTCACAGTGAGAGATGAAGACAATGGGAACAAGAACCCTTTAAATTTCAGGTACTCTGAGAAGAAATTCAAGATCCAGAAATAGACCTGGTTCCAGTAAATCAACTCTTTTCTGTGTAGGCTTCTTGCTTCTTTGGGTTTTGTAGTTTTTGTTCGCATCTCCCTTCTTTATAGGGACTTACTAATGAATACATCTGTAGAAGAAGTTATGGAATAAACTGACAAAATGCTCTATAAGAAATCATCGAGGCCAGGCAGTATGTAAATGAAGTCAAAGATAAAATAGCTGAATCACTAAGGGTTCTTTGTAACCTCTTGCTTAAAACTGTACTGGTACGCCAAGACTGGAATGAGGCATATGTGATGACAATTTCTAAAAAGGTTGTGTGAGATATTGAAGAAATGCACACCTGGAGGCATCATGCCCATGCTAGGCAAACTGAGAGAAACTATAACAAAGAACAGAGTTAGAGGCCACCTTGCAACATATTATTTCCTGGGGAAGGATTAATGACAAACTTACACAGGGAAGTAAGTCCCTTACACAGGGAAGTTCCTGCCTGAAAAGCCAGTTAGAATCCTCTAAAGATGTCAACAAGCTTATGATCTGCCTGATAAATCAGATTTCCAAGAGGTTTTCAGCAGAATCCCTCTTTAGGAACTTTAAGGGCAGCTAAGTGCTGTGCCCTAAAAGGAAGGCTGTTTAATGGCTGAATAACTGGTTACAAGGTAGGAAGAGAAATGTGAGAGCAAATGTTTGATTCTTGCAGTAGAAGGAGACTATCAAGGTTTTTCCCCAGGAGTCTGTGGCAAGAGGTGTGCTGTAAAACATGTTCATAAGCTCTGAGATAACTACAGCAACTGTCTTTCCACAGTGTACTGGCTGGTGGTCTTCCTCATCAACCTTTGCCTAGATCTCCATGAACTTTGCTTTTCCCTTCTCCCTTCCTGTTCTCTGTCCCACACTGTAAAGCACAGTCTTCTGTAGCGTCTTGTTTCTCTGCTGTCTTTCTAAGAGACAATGTCTAGCAAAGCATCCAGCATCCATTCATATTTGTACCCTAAGACATACTAAAAGCCTATAGCACTATATGATCTGTACTGACAATGCTACCTGCACAGTGAAGACACTTATAGGGCTATTACCATGTCCTGATACTCCATTAGTTCATATATTTTAAGGTAATAAACTTTGTAGCATAGTGTGACTCAGTGTCAGAGTGTGAGCCAAATTTCTGCCTTAGGAAGCGCTTAGGAGAGCAAACACACTAAATTTAGGGCTTACTGAGAAGGTGAGGACAAAGGTTCATGAATAGCTTCCACACATAAACTATACACTAAATGTATGATCTGATTGATACTGTTGAATTTAGACTGCTATACCAGAGCAACAGTGGAATATTCATGACCCCATGCTGACACTGTGATGCTGGAAAACTCCCCCAGAATGGGCAGAAAATAACTTTTGTTGGCCTGAGCAAGGTCTGATGGGATGAGCCCACTTGGCCCGCTGCTTTTTCCCTGAAGCGATGAACAGCTGTTTGGGCAGTGGGTTCAGCCCATGCAGCAGAACACCTCCTCTTGCCCTTAAGCAGCTGGTGCTGGCCAGGAGCAGAGCTATGACTGCCTTCTGCTGATGTGCAGAAGGAGTAGGAAGTGGGAAGAAGGAGTGGAGTGGGAAGCACATCTCCCAGAAGGGTCTGCTCCAGCCACTGTTCCCAAATACTGACCCATCCAACTGGTAACACAGTATTGCCTTGCATCCTTGTTGTGTCACTAGGCCAGTGACAGGAAACCTATGAGAATATGCTGCATTTCTCTCAGGGAGCTACATAAACTATGGCAAAACTGGCTCTGTGGTTCTGGTGAAACCTTCTAGCTGGTAACACCTGCATTAGTGCACTGGGAATTGCACATGGGAGATGAATGAGCTCTTCCTGGTAAAGAACAGAGGCAGAGGGATAATGTTCCACTGGGTTTTTCAGTGATGTTTAGGCAAGCTCCTTCTTTTCTCTGTGCTTCACTTCTGTTGTAAAGTAAACCAAACAATGCCAGGTTGCCTCACAGGGAAAAAAAAAAATCTAGTATTTGTGAATCTCTGGAAACATCCTGTATAACAAATGCTGTGAAGAGACAAGTCAGGAATAACAGCAGACTGTGGTTCAACAACTGCAGATGTCACCTCATTTCTGTGTGTTGAGGACCTGAAACACAGGTGGGAGCTGCCCACAGGGACCACTGGATCATCACAGGGCCAGTGGCAGCAATGGGGAAAACCAGCATGGCATCAAACAGGGTTCAGTGGCCACCTAGGAGCTCAGGACACCCAGGAAGCTTTCCCAATTGAATTTTAAGAGGCAATTCCCATCCTGCTTACTTAAGGTTTATGTAGGGTTTATTTATATACTCCTGTCCCTGCGGAGAGTGCCCTGTGACTCTGATTTTCTGACCCATGCCAGAAAACCCCTCCTCCTCCTCCTTAGAAAGACATTCAAGCCCTTCCTCATAGCTGAGCAGGGTTGGAAGTGCTTTCCTGAGCAGGGAGGGTCTTCTAGCACAAGCTGAAGCAGATTCATGAATCAGGGCCAGGATGTCGCATTTCTCAAGGGTGACGGTCACAAAGAGGCGTTTCAGGGCTTGAAGGGAAGATTTATGAGCGTGGTTCTGAGAAGGGAGCACAGGCAGTTCACTGCAGGCCCCACAAAAAAAACCCCAAAAAACAGCCCCACTTGTGTTTAAACTGGACAGCTCAAAATAAAGGCATTGTGTGCACCGCCAGTAAACAAAGAAAGAGATATCTGGAAGTGATAAAGATCAGACTGATAAAAACTTCCCTTCTTCTAGATGGAGGCCACACATACTCTAAATAAAATGTGCCACTTAGGAGATGATTTGTGTTGATAAACCTCGAGCGCATTGTTTTTCCAAATGTTCTCTCCCAGTTGGGAATTTCACACTTGGGCAGGCTCCAGCCACGGCCTCACCAAGTGCCAGCCTCCTTCCCTGACCTGACCTGCTGTTGTTTATACTGCTGTTTACACATTTCTTAACAACCTATGCAAACGGTCTCTAATTACTTTCGCTCATGGCAGCGGCGGCAGCAGCAGTGTGGAGGTTCAGGCAGGCTCTGAAGCATTGCCAATGTTGTGCTGTTTGTTGACACAGTGCTCCCACCCTCCCACCCCCCCGCAGTAGCGGGTCAGAGGGAGGGTTACGTGACGGCTAATCGTAGCTGGGGACATGGCTCTGCAAGTCTGCAACCATGCTGTAAACAGTCAAAGGAATAAATAACTTGGGTAAGAATCAGCTTTCAAGAGGCTTTCTCCACCACGAGACTCATCTTAGAGGCACCATTGGTCTGTTATAGCGCTTGGGTTTGAAGCGGTCAGATTCAGACACGCATGTGCATCTTCAAGCAACTTAGCTTGGATGATATCTGGAGGTGATGCTACATCTCCCTTCCCTTCAAGGCCAGAGCTCAGGAGAGTTAAACAACAATACTCTTTAGCTCCTTATACCACTCTACGTTATGCCATTTATGTTATACCCTTCCCAAACACGTTTTTGTCAAGGATCTGTATGGGCTTTGTGCCCCAAACATCTTTGGCTTTAAAAGACAAATCATTCAGTTGCTCTGAAGAGGAGGCACAAAGTCTGTAGATCGAGTATTATTTCTGGTTTACTGAAGAATAAATTTTGTTTGAGACCAAATAGTTTAATTAGTACCTTGGAAAGCTATGTAAACGTGATATAAATTATGAGGGTGTTGCCCTCTCTGATTTACTCTGTTTGAAAACCTTGAGGGCCTCCAGCCTGCCTGGACTTAAAAATACTAGCATTTGTTTCCACTAAAGCCGTATTTTTAAAGCTTGGACAGGGTGTGGGAGTGCTGATTTCCCTTGATTAGCCACAGATACCTCACAAGAAAAATAAAGATCCTGAAACTGATTTTTTCACAGTTTTCATTGAAAAACCCCCCATCTCATTCCTTCCTTCTTGCTCCATCCCCTGATAACCCCAATAACAATACTGCAATGCAGCATTGTGCATCTGAAAGTTTGTGAAGGGATGTCCATCTCAAAGGGTCGCCAAAGCACCAAGGGTTTGCATAACTTGTAGCTAACTTTTAGACCACTTACGCTTATAAGCTAGGTACCCAACTCCCCACACAAAATCCTTTCCTTACAAAGAGTATTTGCCACATTGGTCTATGAAACTGATTGCACCAGACATTGGGCTTTTATTTATTTACTAACATGTTTGAGTCTGCAAAAGTAAACTAAGGATGGTTCACAAAAGTGTTTCCAGAATATGAAAGTACATCACTTAATGACAACAAACAAAAACAACAGCCAGAAAGTTGGTAACTCCAGCAAAGACATAGTGTTTTCGTGCTATTTCCATAAGCCTGGGGAGAATCACCATACATGGCCTGCTGTCTGTGCCAGACTCTGATATACATGTATCAGAGAAATAACAAGTCTGTTAGTCTGGGATAGCCAGCACTATAGTCCATACTTGGGGAGGAGGGTCAGGAGATCAACCCAAACTACTTATCCCAGACCCTGAGCCAAGCTGTCTATCCCTGAACATGTTCATCTTAGTGTTAGATAATGTGTGCAGTGTATTCTAAAGAAAGTACGATACATAAGCACTTTATTAAGTAAATCTTACGCAGAACAAGGACAGTATGTTCAGTGCTACTGAAGCAGTGAGGATTAAAAAGCAGACAGACATACAGAGATGCTGCAAATTTGGTAGCATCCTTGCAGTTACGGCAGTACACGTGAAGAAGACAGTGAGTTTAACTCTTGTCTACTGGAGATGGCAGTGCAGAGGCTGTGATAACAGCGGCAAGGATACTTAGAGAAAAGAGAATTTACTTGGTCTTCAGACCCCATGCAGGACCAGCATGGCTGACAACTAAAGAACTGAAGGTCTGAGGTCTGGATTTGTCCTTCTGCTTCTGAGCAGAGCTCCTTTCTGGAGAGGAACTGGGACAAAAGTGATCCCACACTGATGTTTGTGGTTCTCTTTCAAAGGGTGCTCACAGCCTGCCCATGGTGAAGCTCCACCAAAGCTATGCTGAAAGGATGCCTCTCACCTCCGCCTGCCAAACAGCTGTTGGTGGCAAGCTCGGATTCATCATCCTGTCATTTCCTCTCCCTGGTTTTGACCCATCTCCCCTCTCCGGAACACAGGCTCCAAGAAGCAGCCAGCTGACCTCTCCCACCACAGGAAGGTGTTATCAACCCGCGAGGAGTGGGCTCACTGGGATATGGGGCTCATCCCACTGATTCAAGGAGGCAGATACATCTTAACACTTATCTCCCTGTTAAAGCCTCCTCCCTCTCTGACAGTTATTTCTAGGCCTGTATTTCATACTCATCACCAGCACCAGGAGTGAACCTTTCCACAGACAGATAAGTGGCACCAAATTAAAGAGCATTAAATGAATGTCTTTCCATATTTAAAGAGCCAGTAGCAATTTGTATGTCCCGGGCATGCCAGAGATGGTAAAATCTAATCACTTTCCATGGTTTAAATGCTCTGTAAACATGAGGTAATTGTTCTTATATGTGAAAAATGATGTGTCTCATGTCAAGAATGTATCAAGACTGAATTTTTAGCTTTGTGAAATATTATCAAGGCCAGTCCCTGCTCAGCAAATCTTTCCAGACTCGAATAAGTCACTAAAGCAAATAAGGCTGTTCTTATTTATGAGACTGAGAGTTTATCTTGATTAGATATAAAGGATGTAAATAATGGGTCTCTTTTAGACAACTTCTAACATAAAAGTAATAAACTATATATCTATCTGTTTTCAGTATATCTAAAATACACTCATCAGCCATGACAAAACACTTAATGCTCTTGATAAATGAAATGCATGCAGTTAATCTCAGCAATTTTGCCCCTAAAAACTAAAAATCCATCTTTGCTGCTTTTTTAAAGAAAGGAAATAACAGCAAAATAGACCATTAGTTGCAAAGTATAATCTGTTAACATCAAAGCTAATGGTTTACTGACTGGTTTTTCAAACCACTCTTTCAAGGTTTTACATGTCTGCAAGCATTTCTTTAGAAATTATTGAGATAAAGTAAAAAGGGAACAGAGTTTTAGTATTTCATCAGTGATAAAAGAATAATTAATAACACCAGCCCTGGAGCCCAGGCATGATGTGGGTAAGGCTGGTGGGTTTCCCCACCTTAACATTTAACTTTCAGGGACCAGATGTCTAGCAAAAGACCTCAAATAAAACAAGAGCAAGGACAAGGGACAAGAGCTTTGGAACACAGTTCTTTCAGGGGACGTACATTTGTCTCTGACTTTTTTCATCATGTGGCTTTCTCATTGAAAATTGCCAGTCATGGACACTGAGATTACATAAACTCTGTGTCACATGGACAACAATTAGCACTCAAGATGGACTGTCTTGTAATCAGAAACAGGTGAAAGAAATCAATGCATTCAGTTTACCATTGGTTGTGTTGTCTTTACACCACCTCACCACTAAAGGCTCATGTGCAGCCCAGGTGAATACAAGTTTCTCTTTTCTCTGAGTTGTAATCTTGCTTGTTCTTTTTAAGTGTTTTTCTCTCCCCATGGCATCAAAGGGAGATTCTCTGAGAGAGAGATATCATAATCAGTGAAAGACGTCATTGTCCTCAGCTTAAGGGACAGATATAAAAAATAAATAAAATATTGCTGGAAATAATCTTAGAAAGGCTACCAGCTTCTATGTGCAGTGCAACAGGTCCTTAACTTCAGTACCAGACTATGTGCAGCTTCTGGTATGTAACAAGCCATTACCTACAGTATTACAGTAATTTGTTTTGCACAATAAAGAGCACAGAACTGAATTTGGCAGTTCCTTCAGCAAGGCTTCCTTCAGCAAGTCTGTAACTTCTGGCTGACCAAAACCCAAGAATCTTTCAGATAGCCATCCAATGTTTACATCACGGATACAGCAGACCTCCAAATAAATAGTTCCAGCAGTTAATGACATCACTATGAAATATCATGACGTGTTATCATAGACCAAAACATGTCTTGCCAGGCCTGCCAGCTGCTAGAACCTGGTAAGCTTTTACCCAGATAAAAAAATTATCCGCCATCATAAATCTCCCATGAGGAGAAAGAAGATTTAAGACTCTTCATAACTTTCTCTTTGTTAAAATAAGGGTCATTAATTTATCTGGACTCTTTGAGGAAGTCTAGTTTTCCAGACTCTCTCCCTTCTCTTCTTCGAACCCTATGAATTTGTGAAAATTCTCTTATAAAACTGGAAATTTTGATCTGAGGACACATACACAGGTTTACTAACAGCCCAGGTGTCACTCTGAGAAACCAAATGCAAGGGGAGCTCAGCACTGCCTACTATCTCACATATAAGCATGGGAGATATAAGCAACATTCAGAAATTCAGCCTTGCAGCATAGCCAGGTGTTACAGACAGTGAATGTAAAAAAAATAACTTCCTCTGGTGGCATTTCTAAGCTATCATGTGGCCAGAAGGAATTTTGCTCCTACCATTCCCTGCTCTTACCTCCTTTTCTTCCTCTGTGTTGAAAGGCTTCAGCCCTCCAGTTTCATAGATTGTCTGCAAACTGAGGGAAGATGTATTGGTTTTTAAAACATGATCTCAGAGGCACAGGCTCCCTTCAGGTGTCTCACAGAGACTTCAGAGCCTCTCTGTGGGACTGCTCCAAAGCTTCAGCCTCTCACAGTACACCACCATCCAAAACTGTGCTCCATGTTGTCAGTGACACATCCTACAACGGGAGCAAGTGGGAACAAGTCAGTAGCCCTTTTGAGAAGTTAACACTGGTCCCTCTAGTTGTTTCCAAAATGGTCTACCAGGTATGAGTGCTCAAAAGGGGTTCGCTTCTGTTCCAGGTGTTTTCTGCTGGGCCCCACTGAGCAAAGCCACAGATATGCAAAGCTTACACGGAGAGCACAGTTCCACTTTGGAAACCTGGACCAATTTATGGCTGGGCAGAATTTTGCTCTCACTGTCAAGAAAATTTTAGGAAATAATGAACATTAGAAGCTTTCAAAGTGACAGACTTTAACACCAAATTTCATGTGAGTAACCTGAAATCCTGTTTCCACAGTGTGCCTGGAATCACAGGTTCCTCTCTCAGGATGAAATGCCCCTCAGTTACACAGAAATTCTCCATCTGATAAGGAGTGCAAATTGTAACTGTATATGGCTACTTGGTACATTCAGTTAGCTGAGTAGTCAGGTTTCAAGAAGCATTTAAGTCAAGCAGACATCTAATCAACATCTCTTGATCCCATGACTTAGATAATCAAATACCTGTGCCATTATCTCCGCAGTCTTTGCAGTTCTGATGTCATGTGCCTAAGCACAGATATTTAGGTTCCCAGCTTTATAAATATCCTCAAATACAGGTTTCAGTCTGCTTTTGAGCTTTAGGAGTCTCAAATCCAATATATGTTTACTTTTTGTCTTAATAGCAGATATAGAATCAGCTGTTTAATGCTGTCTGAATTGTACTTGGCATATAGGAAACAACACGTTACCTTTGGCCTGAACCATTTTTAAGAAGTGTGGAGGGTGAGTAGAGGAGCCAAAGGAATTATTTCTGCATGTAGCATTTAAGATATATAAATGGGGTGGAGTTTAAATCCCTGAGCTTTTGGAGATTATGCTCAGGAAACCATATTTTATGTGGTCATAAATAAAGCAAGAAAAATATCAACTTAACTGTAGCATGTACCTTTATGTGGGTATATTATGGAATTCTAATTAAAATGAATGTGGTAATAAACCAATCCACCCCTAACAGCAAAGCAAAGCAACCCCCCCTCCCCTCTTTCTACTGCTTTAATGGCATTCTGAATCCCACAAATAAAACTGGCGAGAATACACATCCTGTTCTTACACTATTAAAAACTCTAGTTGTGGATTATTGCAGTTTCTTATTGTTTCAGGATTCTTTCCAAGTTACACTTTATCACACTGAATACCAGGCAGTGCAGGACCGTTAGGATACCAAAAAGCACTGCAACAAACAATCCGCATATGTGAAGAAAAGATATCAACTGGCAGTTCATAGTGATGCTAGTCCTACACTGGCTCTTTCCTGAACTTCTACAGTGCAGGATCAAGCACGAAGACAACTTCTACCATGAGTCCTCACTTCATAGCTCTGCACATATGAAGGAAGTCACTACTGTATGCGTGTGCCGTGTGTGCACTCTAGCTCTGTACCCAACTGTAGAAACAGTGCTCTGTGCCAGCAGCTGCACAGAAAATTATGATATTTGTCATCTGGTAGAGATGGTAGGACACATTAATGAAGCCTGCTGAGTCCTCTCTTTCCAAAAATGGAAAAAATAACCAAGCAGGTATCAGCAGAATCAAAATACACAAAAATTAGGATATAATCATAACTAGGATTGCCTGTTTGGCAGGTGGTAATGTGGGATTGATTCTTCTGGAAGATACACCAGCGACAACCTTAAAAACCTGAAAGCTCAGAGCTCTTTATGCAAGAGTATCTTAGTACAGCTTGTTTTCTTCAGCCAGCATGCAAGCTTCTTCAAAATCCTATCCTCTGGGAATGTCTAAAATATCAACTATTAACTGAGGCTCTGCTCTTCAGGAGGAACAGTAAGAACCCAGGGTTTACCACCAACAAAAGAATGTTGTCTTCCAGCATTTGCCCTTTTCCCAGCAGTGGGTTATAGAAAAGCCAGCTATACATTCATTTCAACGGTTGTCTATATTCAAAGCAAAACTTTTTCTCCCACTTCTTAATTATTCATGAAGTGCAATTCTTCTTAGATACCATACCATTGAGAAGTAATTTATTTTGAACTGGATGTAAGCTTTCTAAAGCCTGAAAGATTAATGATGTTCAAAGGAGATTCACAAAACTATAGAAAGATATGCTCAATGGTGCTGGTATCACTTCTGACACATCTTGGTCTAACAGGTTCTTAAAGCCTACCAGTCATGGAGAATACAACCTCCCCAGGCAACCTATTCCAGTGCTTCTTGACATTACTCTTGGAAACGTTTTCTTAATCTCTAAACTGATTCTTTCTTCCTGCAATGCAAGCCCATTGCTTCTTGCTTTGTAAAGCATGGACATGGAGAACAGATTGTTCCGTTCCTCTTTGTGACAACTCCTTCTACACTTGACAGATAATTTGGTGTGATTTTATGGGACTGTATGTTCACCAGGGCCTTATAGTTAAAATGATACTCATTTGAAGTCACGGGTAAAAAGCAAACAAAGAACAAATGCACATTTGTTTGAAAACAAAGATAGTGAAGATAAAACTGAGAATCTACCATATGTTTTCACCAGCTGGAATTCATTCCACATTTTGTTAGTTCTGTTCTTAAATGTGTTGTGAAGCTTACTTTTGAGGTCCTTCTCACAGACTATGCCTCTGGCAAGATGTCTTCAATCTATGGATGGCATACTGCAAAGAGGTCTCCAGCAGTTGTCTTAGAGGGGAATGTCACTAATGTATTTCCCATTCCTTGTGCTGAAACCTCCAATGCAGTGTTTTGCTTCCTCACTTGAAAGTATTCTCCTGTGAAGGACTGAGAGTGTCCCGGTGAGAGAACAGCATTCTTGCAACAGTTTTTGGAAGTGCTTCTTTCCAATTGTCAGGCTTCTTCAAACACTGTGGAAACCCCAAAGTTGTCTGGTAGGGGACTAATTAAGAGTAGTCAAACAGGATGTGGAGAATAGCATGAAAGGGCTTGAGAGGCTCTGGTCTAGGACTGTGTCTGCACTGTATTACTCTGTGCAGTACAGATTTATTCCTGTAATTCTTTTCATCACTGGGAAAGACACAGGACAAAGAAAGAAGCAGCCAAAATGGAGCCAGAGGTTTCCTTTGAGCAAATTGAGCAAAATTCATCTTTGTATATACTTACAGCTAATAGCAAACCCAAATTGTTTATATGTAATTGATGTTTTGCTGTCTAAACTCGGGTTCTATGAAAGAGTGAATTCCTGTTGTGAATCAGTCTAAATTCAGTGGGAATTTTGGCTCAGGACTGCAAAGGTTAAATTATTGGAAGGTTACTGCTGCTCAGAAACAGCAACATAACTTACACAGACCCCGTGTATGTGAAAGAAAGAATCCCTGCCTTGCCCATGCCAGATTTAAATATTCAGTAATGTTACAGAAATGTAGCTCAATATTCAATATAAGATG
The DNA here is from genome assembly GCF_003259725.1 of Athene cunicularia. Taxonomy (NCBI): domain Eukaryota; kingdom Metazoa; phylum Chordata; class Aves; order Strigiformes; family Strigidae; genus Athene; species Athene cunicularia. The sequence goes on from NW_020799097.1 coordinate 38,360,951, forward strand.
GTGGTGTTTTGAGTTTGCTGCCAAGAATTTTGTGCAGAGGGGCAGTTTTTGTTGTCTGTGCACTGTTCTGAATTAGAAGATGTGTCGTATAACACTTATCTTAGATAGTGTGGGGGCAGTCAGTGAATGGTAACTGTGTTCTCCCGAAACAACAAGGATGTCATGTAGCACTTTTGGAGAGATAAGTGAACGTTTGGACTGGGAAGGGTATGCAAAGGATAACAAAGTTCAGCAGCTAATTAGAGTGTTATCACTTGAAAAGTAACATAACTGAATGAATGAAGTCATGGCATCTAGGGAAAAAGCTTGTCATTTGTTAAATTATATTGCAGTGTACATGAACCATACAAAAGTGACATTCTCAGGAATGCAATGTAGCGGAATTGGGCGGAATTGGGACAAACAGAGGTTTAGTTTAGCTCCTGAATTTAGGGCATCTGTAAATGTACATAACCTTGTTAACTGGTCATATACACATCGTCATGCTATCAGTATGAAATCAAAGCTCCAAGTAAAATTCCAGTATATGGAACTTATAATTTGGGAACAAGAAGTCAACCTGGCACACTACTCACCCCACAAGTATTTGGACTCTTATTAAGAAATTTATTTAGTGAAATTATTATTTCTTCTTTAGAAGGAAACAAAAGATGGATTTACAATTTCACATAGAAGTTTCCATTCAAAGCTAGGTCACATCTTACTCTATCCCAGGCTGGACCTTAATCTGGCAGTTTGCAAGATACATAGGTGAGCTTGGTGGGCAAAAGATTTATTTTCCAGTGTGGTGCGTCCATCTGAATTAGCTTGATGCAGCTGAAAGGCCCCATACAGAGGAAGGCAAACTTATCCAAAGTCATGCTGGCTGTGCGTGGGAGGGAGGCCCACTGCAGCAGGACCTGGCAGCTCTCTGTGAAAGGCTAGGAGAGCAGAGACACTTAATTTCTCAAAAAATGTAGGATTACCCAGTAAATCACATAACCTTGAACTGTCCAAAAATGTAACATGAATGTGGTGATAGAATAATCACTCCAGCTCATTCACGTAAACAGGAGGACGTACAGGGACATACCAACACTCTGGAGTATGAGATGCAGAAAAATGACTCCACACAAGGGGAAAATGAATGGTTGGAGTCTTATCTAGAGTGATAAGAAGCATTTACTTCTGAAGAAACTATTAAAGGACCAATTCTCTAGCATGCACTTATTTAGGGAGTACTAATTTGGCAATTATTTGCAGTGAAGAATGTGGCCATTAATGGGCCGGTCTTGATGCCGTTGGAAAAATCTAATAATGGTTGGAAGGGAGACGTGAAGGAAGAAATGGAAAGGTGCAGTGGATCGTGTGAGCTTATGGGAGAAATTTGCAAATCCCACAGGAAGCATATGAAACACTCAAGTGATCCTCCTGCTGCTGTTATGAAAGAAGTATTTTTCAAATATGTCTGAGGAACCCCAAACAAACTTCCCTCAGCCCTAAGTATTTCTCTTACACACACACCCACACCCCCCCCCCC